>NC_052571.1:669459-969459 GCF_016699485.2 Gallus gallus | reverse complement strand
CAGTTGCCCCTTTTTCATGAGTCTGTATAATGGTCTCAGCAGCTGCACTAAATGAGGTATAAAGGAATGCCAAAATACCAATATACCTAAAAACCCTTGCAGCTGCTTTGGTGTTGTAGGGACTGGTAATACCTAAACTTTATTTATGACAGCACTGGGTAGTACTTTGGTCTTTTCTGACCAAACTAACCCCAGGAATTTCGCAGACAGGCCTGGACCTTGCACCTTTTGAGGATTTATAGCTCACACACTTTCTTGCAGATAGGTAGTTAATGAATCTGCTACCTGTTCTACCACCTCCAGTGAGTCAGATGTCAACAAGAGATCATCAATATAATGGTATAAGCTAACATTATTAGGTTTTTCCCAAATAGCTAGATCACGTGCCACTAGGTTATGGCAATATGTTGGTGAATGCATGTACCCCTGTGGCAGGACCTGAAAGGTGGTCCACTGCCTGCCTCCCCATGTAAATACAAACTGATCTTGCGATTCTTCAGCAATTGGAATACTGAAGAACGCATTTGCCAAATCTAGGACACAATGGTAGGTTTTTATCTCCCTACTCAGTGTGTCCATTAGGGAGGCAATATTGGGTACAGCTGCATGAACAGGCAGCATGACCTTGTTTAATTCTATATAATCTACTGTCATCCTCCATGACTTTCACGCTGGCCATACGGGGGAATTATATGGGCTATGTGCAGGTCTTACAATCCCAACTTTTTCTAATTCCTGCACCATCCTTGATATTTAATCTTGCCCACCTGGGAGTCTATACTGTCTCACATTAGTAAACTGGTGTGGTTCCGGCAGGCAAATAGGCTCATGCTTCACATGGCCTCTCAATATTGCCTGCACCGCCCGGACAATAATACACCTTTGTCGAAATCTGAAATCTCCCACAGTTGTCTGGAGAGCCAGACCCCATAAAATGTCTATGCCCAAGATGTACTCTGGGACTGGGGTAATAGACACTTTATACTCCTGGGGTGGGAGAGGCCCAACCCCAAATTTCAACCACGTTTGGGTGACAGGAATGGTCTGTCCCCCAAAGCCACTGTTTATCACTCTATCCCCATTAAATTTAGTTGGATTCCCATAAATTATCAATGTTTCTGCACCTGTATGAACCAACGCCATCACCCTCTGAATATTCTTTCAGGACCAAAAAATTGTCAACTCAACATAGGACCTTCGGTCCCATCTGGAGGCCCTAGGGGAACTAGCATCCCCTGTTATGCCATAAGCTGCCTTATGGCTAGGTCTTTTACCTCAGGTGGCTCAGGCATTGTGGCCCAAGTCGCCTGAGGAGGCTTCTTTCTTCTGCTAGGAACTAGAAAATCTTTCCAGTTGTTGGTAGTTTGTCAATAATTCTCACCCCAGGTTTTTTGGGGGTGATTTTGTAATTTTTGATTGTCCTTCAACTGCCTCCATATCTGGAGGAGGACATGATTGGGCTGGTGATCAGTTTTTGCAAATTGAACCCCAGCCCGGATTAAGTTGGTAAACATTTGTTTTCAGGATACCCGTATGGGTCCCGATTGAGGAGTTCGTGGGGTGGGTCTCCTGGTTTTAGTTATGGGAAGGACCTATGCCCCTTCCAATGTTCAGATATTGGCGCCTGGTCCGAAGGCGCTCTGTCTCCCCTGGATTGGCTACCAGCTGGGCAGCCTGTTGGACCACGGGCTCTGAGGCTACTAGGGGGTTTAATATGGAAACTAGAGTTCCATACAGGTGGGAAGGGGTCTGTTGCAGGATCAGGTCTCTCATGCCTGCTGAGAATTTTACTAGGTCTGGGCTTTCAGATGTGTCTTCGTATATTGCCTCTCTTATACCCAGTTCGCAAATATAGTTTTGAAGGTCCTCCATGGAGGACCATAAACCTGTGTGTAATGGTATATCAGATTTATTGGGCCAAGCCATACAGCATGCTGCCATCAACCAATCTATTATTGAGTGATTCTTGTTGGTGTATTGGATGGCAGTGTATAGCCTCTGTCTAAGGGTAGGGTGTACAATACTGGATGCTAATTTAGAGATCTCTGGTCTGCTGGCTGTAACACTTTCTGCCCCTGAATCCCATAATCTCAGAAGCCAGGCTGGTATACTTTCTCTGGGCTTTTGTCAGAATCACTGTACCAAGTCCATTAATTCTGTTGCCATATAAGGACAGGCTGTTACATGTAAATAGGTTTGGGCAGGGGGCCACTGATCAGGGGGCAACTCTGCTGGTCTATCTTGTATTTTTTTTTTGTTTGTTTTTGTTTTTTGAGTTATTATAGGACAGATCTCAAAGGGATCCATCTCAGGTGGAACTTCAAGATCCAATTTGGAAGCCTTATCTTCTGGATCCACCAGGTTCATCGATTCAGGAACCTGGATATTATCTACTGAAATGTTACAGACATGTTTTATTGGGAAGTTTAGGCTTGATTTTTTTCCCTATCAGTATACTAAGTTGTTGTTCTAGTTTTTCGATCTGATCTTGTAACGTAGATTTTTCACTTTCTAAAGTATTGGTTGTCGTTTCAGCCTGATTTAAAGCAATTAATAGTGGCCATGCCAAGGTAGAAGCTGCTAGCTGACATTCTTTTGTAACTAATATATCTTTGTTCAATCCATGAAAATAATCTGTTGTCATGGTTTTATGATTTTTGGTTATCAGTATTCCACATCATAACATCATGTAGTGTACTGGGAGTTAAAGAGTTAATACTCCAGTTCCGGGTACCTGTCCCAGAAGAGAAGAACTACATTCCCCAGAAAACAGTTCGCTGTGCTATTATCATTTCTGCTCAGGGGGAACAGATATAAGGCCTTCGTAGGTCATCTGACACTCCTCTTTTCGATCGTCAGCCTCTCCTCCCTGTTGCTTGTTCCAACTGCACGCATCATCTCAGCACTACTGTAAGGCCTACAGCTTTCAGATACTCTCTCATTATATTTGATTTATTAGCTTCAATTCTAATTATATTCTATTATAGTGTGTTATCTTGCATTCTGATACTGTATTTAGTAAATTAGTTTGTTTCTCCTCAGATCGTTGTCGCTGTTTTTAATTATTTTGGGGTCCCCTGTTTCCCTTTTCCGGAGGCGCAGATTTTGCGAAATCCCTCTGCCCCCCTAGTCACGGAACCGGGCTGAACCAGACTGTAAAACGTTGACATTCTTGGTAGAGGATGCAAGCAGAAGCTGCTTTTTAGCTTTTTAGAAGGAATCTCTCTCTGCTCTCGGAGAGCTTCGTTGGGAAAGTTTATCTCCCCCAGGCAATGCTATAGGCTTGGGGCAGAGTGGCTGGAAGACTGTGCAGAGGAAATGGACCTGGGGGTGTTGATTGATGCTTTGCTGAACATGAGCCAGCAGTGTGCCCAGGTGGCCAAGAAGGCAAATGGCATCCTGGCTTGCATCAGAAACAGTGTTGCCAGCAGGAGCAGGGAAGTAATTGTTCCCCTGTAGTCAGCATTGGTGAGGCCGCACCTCGAGTGCTGTGTACAGTTTTGGGCCCCTCACTGCAAGAAAGACATCGAGGATGTGAAGCGTGTCCAGAGGAGGGCAACAAAGCTGGTGAGGGGTCTGGAGCACAGGCCTGATGAGGAGCAGCTGAAGGAGCTGGGATTGTTCAGTCTAGAGAAGAGGAGGCTCAGGGGAGACCTTATTACTCTCTATAAGTACCTGAAGGGAGGTTGTAGTGAGCTGGGGGTCGGCCTCTTCTCTCGTATGACAGTGATAGGACTAGAGGGAATGGCTTCAAGCTGTGCCAGGGAAGGTTCAGGCTGGCCGTTAGGAAATACTACTTCTCTGAAAGTGTGGTCAGGCACTGGAATGGGCTGCCCAGAGAGGTGGTGGAGTCACCGACCCTGGAGGTGTTCAAGGAACATTTGGACGTTGTGTTGAAGGACATGGTTTAGTGAGAAGTATTGGTGATGGGTGAATGATTGGTGAATGGATGATCCTGTGGGTCTTTTCCAACCTTGGTGATTGTATGATTCTATGATCTCTTTTACATGTGCTCACTGAAGACTTGACCTTGAAAGTCTGGGTGGATTGCCAGTATTCTGGGATATTTGTAAACTTTGAGCACTGCTATCTTGCTTCTGTAAAGAGAATAAAAAATGCTTTCTCTTGTAAAGCTGCTTTTCAAGGGACTGCATGACATTGTTTTTTCTTTCTTAATGCTCAAAATGTGCTGGGCCTTAATTAATTTTGCCACTGTACTCTATGGAGCTATAGATATATAGAATCCATTGAAAACACTGATGGAAATACCTACCTGGTATCTGTATGCAACGTGGCATACAACTCCAGAGGGAGCTGCTAATTCTACTGAACTTGTGGTTTTTAAACAGGCTCCCAGTCTCTCCTTTGAATCCTTTATGCAGTTTTTGAATGCTCATGTGATGAGCATGATCGTGAGAGAGTTAGGTATACACCAAATATGTGGCATATATTCACAAAGACTGCACCAGAAAGGTATGCCAGTACATTTGCAGCAATGTATGGCAGAGGGGAAAGAAGACCCCTTATAAACGATCTGATTAATAAACTTCAAGACTTTGAGTTACATTTAACCCCTGTAGGAGCTTGTGTTTCAGCCATTGCAAAAGTAGCTGAAAAACTGGACAGAATGGAGAGCAATCAAGAAGATATAATAGACGAACAGTCTACTATGCATAATGCTGATGAATCCATGGTGGTATCAGATACATCCGACAGGGACCAGGATTCTCAAAACAGCCTCGTGGAGGGACTGATCAAATTGGTTTCCTCCCAACCTGAATCATCCAATGTCTCAGCTATCAAAAGAAGACGTCCTCCTGCTCGTGCAAGTGTCAACAGTAAGACTCCGTCATGTTTTGACTTGTGACGTTACGTATGTGACCATGGAGAAGATATGAAGAACTGGCATAAAAAACCCACTCCTGCACTTCAAGAACAGGTAAAAGAATTACAAGACAGATCAACCACCAAGGTGAACTTCTCCAGAAAGTTGATTGCTCCCGTTGCTGTGGGACACAGCAATAGCCATAAAAACAACAGAGGTAACAAATACAGGGGCCCTGCCCCCTGCCTGCAGCTGGGGGGGGGGGGGAAAGTGATAATAGAGTGTATCAGACTGTGTGGATTAGATGACCTGGCACATCAGAACCACAGAAATAGAAGGCCCTAGTGGACACTGGTGCACAGTGTACTCTAATGCCCTCAAGTCACCAAGGGACAAAATCACTTTATATTCATGGGGTGACAGGGGCTTCCCAGAAGTTGACAGTGTAGAAGGCCGAAATATTTATATTGTGACTACTTGTCACAGAGTTATCTAGATCAATCTAGATAAATGTATGCCCATGACAGGGGGGCAGTAGGCCCGTGGGCCCCCTGGCTCCCAAAAATGGGAAGGGAAAAGGGAAAGGGGTAGGGGAATGGGAGCTGGGCTCAAAGAGGGAAAAAGAACGGAGCAACGGCAATGATCTAAGGAGGAAAACTTATTTTACTAACTATGATATCGGAATGCAAGATAACACAATATAATGCAATCTAATTGAAAGTAAGGGTAATAAATCAAATAAAATAAGACAGAGAAAGTTTCTGAAATTGAAAGGCCTACATGAATGAAGGCTCACAGCTTGGAAGCACACTCACCACTCTGCCTGGCTGCCAGAGAGAGCCGAAAGAGCCAGATCCCGTGACTTCCATTGATGTGTGGAAATCAGACCCTATAGCCAGTAAGGATATAGAGCAGGCACGTGTTTATTGGTGTTGCGCGTACACCCTGGTGCAAGGGGGATCGCTCCACCCAACTTGCACACTGTCAGGAGAAATTGTGCTATAGATGTAGGTCGAACTGATATATAATCAATAGTTGACAGGAATTCGGATACATACTCATTACATTCCCGAGAGCACATTAGCATGCAGCCCCTCCCCCCCCTTGCATATGCGTAGTAGGTCGTGATGATGAAGGCTCGTAGTCTTCCTCGCTGCAAACTTCTGACCCCGAAGGGGGGGCATCCCCCGAACCGGTTTCATCTTGCCCTGTAGACATCGAATCACCTCCCTGCCAAATGTTTTCGAGCTGCTCTCCAGTCCTTATCTTTATGGCCTTCATCCTCCTTGTTATTCCAGACCTAGTGTCTGTGAAAGTGCTTGGAATCCCTTGTTTTCTAACACTCTCTACCTAAACTATCTCTATTTGCCCCTTATGTCTACCTTGTGAAGCTACTTTCCCTTTTCTTGCTGTGAGGCCCTTCTCTCTGTAACTGCAGGGTCCTGTTCTCACTCTTCAATTCCCCCCTTTTCTATAATCTAGCAGGACTTCTACCTGCTACATCATTTTTATTCTGTTCTACGTGTCCTAAAATAGGCCCTCACTTTCCACCTTTTACCTCAACTCATGTCTCTTCCATATCTCATAGTTCTTTCTAGTATTCCGGCACAGGCAGGTAGAGCATCTCATCATTACACAGGTAAAACCTACCAAAAGCACCAAGATGATGCAAACTAGGAAGACCTGCTTTAACCATCCTAGATTCAGTAGCCAGCTAGTAAGCTAGTTCCATAAATCTCCTTCCCAGTTGGTGTCATCCTGACTTGTCCTATGCAGGACTTTCGTCTGTTTCCAAATTTTCTTTAAATCTCTCTCAATTATTAAATCCTTATTGATGTAAGCACAACAACTCTGATTTATTATTGTACATACCCCTCCTTCCTTGACTGATAATAGGTCTAGTGCCATCCTATTCTGGAGTACTACTTCAGAAAAAGAGGAGATACCTCTCCTTGGATTGCTCATTATGAATCTGTTGTGGCATTCTCTATGATTTCCAGAGTTGCAGAGATATTTACTATAGCTTTTTCTAGCTGGGTAACTCCTAGAGCCGGGGGGATAAGGGCTCTCAGAAAGCTGTGGTATCCCTTGTTATATATAGCTAGGGGGTTGTATGTACGCTTAGTTCTAATTCAAGTGGTCCTCAGGAGTCCCCGAGGGATCTCCTCATGCACCGTGGACTGGGGTATTAAGTATCCTGTAGTACAAGTCCCTGTCCAATTTAAAGGTAATGCCTTTCGTGCCTGGCTGTCTCCACAGTGTCACCAGTATCCGTGAGGTAACTTACATGGCCTGGCCATATTTTCCTGATGAGGGAATGATGCTCCCATCCCTACAATTCCGACTATGTTCTTATCTGAGACCCAATGTGACTCCTTATCGATTCTAGGATCACACCCCTCACTTTGGTTCCACCTTCCGGCTTCACTGATCCCTGATACTGCCCCAGAATTTCCATATTCCCAACTACACCCTATGCCTGTCAAGTTCCGTCATCCGACCCCCACCCCACCTTTACCATCAGTTTTTCTGTCTACAGAGATAGATCTAGTAAAGTTAATGACTAGTAAATCAAATTTAGGTCCCTTTTGTGGCTTGTCTTCTATCCCAAACTTACACTTTCCGTGCTCTACCCAATCTGGAATGGTCCAATTTAGTGCCACTATCCCATAAACAGGCACCTTTCCCTTTCCTCTAGGGAATGCAGTGCATATCCAACAAGGTTTGCTGAGAGTCTGGCCAATTTTATCAGTTATTTTTAAGTAGTTATTCTCTTGCCAAGCTGTGACTACTGCTCCAATCATGCTGACTATTATCAAACTCTTATTCATGCTTTTGGATCCTGATTTTCAGTGGTCCTCTCTCTTCTGCTGTCCGCTGTGGTCCTGGTGCTTTCTTCAGGCAGGTATGATGTATCCACGGTGTAAGTCCCTCTACCTTGGCCGTGGTATGGGTGGTCAGGAGAACTTGGTAGTGTCCTTCCCACTTTGGTTCCAGAGGTCAATCTGAGAGAGATTTAACGTAAACATAGTTGCCCGGCAATACATCATGCACTGGACCATCTAGGCCTCATGCCCTGGCACTGAATACTGCTTGTTCAATTTTCTTTAATTGCTTCACCAAGCTGACCATATATTCACTCAACACCTTATCCCGCAACTGCATAGAGATTTCCTTTTGTACAGTATAAGGTCGCCCATAAAGAATCTCAGGTGGGCTTAATCCTTCCTTGGTTCGGGGTTTAGTCCGAATTCTCAGCAGTGCCAAAGGCAGTGCCTGCGGCCAGGGAATCCCAGCCTCTTGGCCAAGTCTTACTATCTGTAATTTGATCAGGTGATTCATTTTTCCACCTGTCCGCATGACTGCGGTCTATAAGGTGTGTGCAATTGCCAATCAATTCCCAATAATGTGCTTATTTGTTGGACCACCTTGGCAAGAATGTGGGCCTCGATCTGATGAGATTGCTATAGGAACCCCGAACCTTGGAATTAACAGCACGTAACAGCATTTTCGTTACTTCCCGAGCCTTATTAGTCCTACAGGGAAATACCTCTGGCCAGCCCAAAAAGGTATCAGTTAGTACCAACATGCAGCAATACCCCCCTTTTCTTGGGAGTTTCGAGAAATCACTTTGTCACTGTTGCCCTGGAAGGTTCTCTTTCCCAATAGGCCCACTTGAACCCCTTTCCTGGTACTAGGATCGTACTTTGTAATGTCCGTTTGCCCAATACATTTTCTTATCCTCCCTTAGAACCAATTTCCATAGAATACCAAAGGGCAAAACGTGTCTATCTGTCAGCCTGTTCTCTTCCCTTCTAAATCATTAATTAGATTGCTATCCTCTTTAAAATATTTTACAGGTTTTGACTCAGGTTCAGAAATTTTAAGTTTACGGTCTGTAATTAAAGCCCTCTTCAACTACCTGTTCTGCCACCTGATCCACCATCTTATCTCCAGTTTCCTGTACAGTGTTACCTTTCTGATGTTCTTCACAATGTATAATAGCCACTCTCTTTGGTAGATTTACATTACGCTGTTTTTCCTTGTGTGTGAGCAATCCTTGCTCTTTTCAGATGGTGCTATGAGCATGTAGCATCCCAAATACATAATTAGCATCTGTCCATATATTTCAGGCTCTTGTCAAGGCAGTTATTTCAGCTTTCTGAGAGAAAGTCCCCACAGGTAATGGTTGTGCTTCGATTACCTTGTCAGTAGCAGTTACTGCATATCCTGCCTTACGGTTTCCTTGTCTCACAAAACCGTTTCTGTCGGTAAGCCAGGTGTCTTCTGCATCTTCTAAGGATTCATCTTTCAGGTCCGACTGGCCACAGTCCGTAGCCGCAGTTGTTTCAAAGCAGTCACGAAATACTGGTTCTCCAGGAGTTCCGCTAAGGAAAGATGCTGGGTTGACAATATTAGTTACAGTTATTTCTGCATCATCCTGCTCTACCAGGATGGCCTGGTATTTCAGGAACCTCTGGGGGTGAGAGCCAATGCCCCCCTTTTACCTCCAATACAGTAGACACTGTATCAGATATTAAAACTGTTATTCTTTGGCCTAGCGTAAATGTTCCAGGTTCTTGAATATTGAGCACTGGTGCAGCCACCTCCCTCAACCACTCTGGCCAGCTCTTACTCACTTCATGAAGGGGCTTTACCAACAGTCCGTAGCTGTGTATCCACAGTTGGCACCCTCCTGTCATTCCTGAGAATGTACGGAGTTCCTCGGCACTTTGTGGCTCAGGGGTTTGGCAGATGGCTTCTTTCCTGGCAGTCCTTAAGGTTCCAAGTCCAGCTGTAATCTCCTATCCCAGATACGTCACTTGCCGGTGAGTTATTTGTGTCTTCTGTTGAGAAACTTGATAATCATTTAAACAAAGAAATTCAGCACACTCACAGTCCATTGCACACAGTCCTCTTTGTTTCTGTGGCATCCACATGCTGCAGTAAAGTTCCACCGTGGGATGGAGGAACCCAAATCTCAGGCTCACGATTTGACCCGTTCTCAAAAATCATTGGGCTGCTCCCACAACCCTGGGTAACACTGTCCAGGTTAACTGAGTCTTTTTGTTCCATATTGGGGTTCTCCTATTCAATGGCAAATAACCTTAGGCTTCCTTTGGCCAAACTAGGCAGAAAAGGCATCCTTCAAATCCAGAAGCTAAACTCCACCTACTCATTCCCTAACTTGGTTACTAAAGTGTATGGATTTGCCACCATGGAGTGTATACATTCAACAATTCTATTACTTGCCCTCAAATCTTGTACTAAACTATAGCACTTGCTATCCAATTTTTCATCAGCAAGATTGGAGTACTGTATTTGGATTCACATTCAATTAGTAATCCAAAATCCAAAAGTTATCTAGTTTTTTCTTTTGTCCTTCTACAGTTGCATATCCTCAAAGGGCACTGCTTTACCCTGACTGGGCTAGCCCTAGCTCTTGCTTTTAACTTGGGGCTGCATTTTGTCTCTACCAGGCATCCCTGGTACCCACACTCCTAAGCATACCTTATTTAAGATTTCTGTAACTTCTGGGGGTGCACCATTGTTTTTCCCAGTTTGTGTTAAAGCTAGACTTACAATTTTCAGTCAGTTAATATTGTGTGACCCTTAGCTCCAGTTTTATTGAATTTAATCTCTGCATCCATTTGTTTTGATAAGTCTTGCCAGAGTAACGGTTTTGGAGAACCTGGCATGTACAGGAATTTATGTAGTCCTACTTATTTTCTCAGCCTATGTTTAATTGATCCCAAAAGGTAAGCTTTTTCTTGTTGGGCAGTAGCTCCTAGTACTGTTGCAAAATCATCTATGGGTGGTAAGAGGCACCCGTGCCCACCAGAAAATAAACCTCTTTATCCTGCTCTCCTAGCTGCAATTTAACCAGATGATTTGCTAGGAATAACTTCCCAGGTTCCCATCATTCAGCTTTTTGCAATCAGAGATGGTTGGATTTCTCCACCAATGTCTCATTTCCCAATGAGACATTGTTCTCATTCTTCACCATGACGTATCTTTCTTCTCTAACCGTGAGGTCCCCTGGGATATGTAGTTCTTCTCTTTTGAGGAGCAGGTATCAGGAAGGTTGTCAGTCCACGGAAAAGCAGTATTAACTCTTTAAGTACCCGTGCTATACATGATGTTATGATGTGGAATACCAATAGCAAAATTACAAAACCATGGCATTCCACCCCTTATTCTACATCATTACATCATGCTTAATACATATACATATATTTTCAAACAAACAAGAATTAAAATGCATTACATACACATACATATACATATGCATATGTATATATATATATATATATATATATATAGAACTGTTGACTGCATTCCCCCAACATCAAATTCCCTTGTGGTACACACTGAATATCTCCATTTTTCTGCATCACCCTCCAAGTGGAGCCAGGTCCCTGGGCAAAAACAGTTCCACGAAGAGGTTTGCCCTTCCCAGAGGCTGGAAGGACCCAAACTGCTTTTCCCAACATGCTCTTTACATGTACTACAGGGACCTTATCTCCCTCTACAGTATGTAGGGAGCTGGATTGGGTAGGACCATCACGACTGATACATCTTTGAGTATTGACCAACCAGGTGGCTTCTGCCAAATGCTTTTCCCAGTGCTTAAATGTTCCTCCACCCGTTGTTTTCAGCATAGTTTTTAAGAACTCGTTGTATCGTTTAATTTTACCAGAATCTGGTGTATTATAGGGGGATATGATAAGTCCATTCAGTGCCATGATCTTTGGCCCAAGTGTGTACAAGAGAATTTTTGAAATGAGTCCCATTATCTAATTCAATTCTTTCTGGGGTGCCATGTCGCCACAGGACTTGTTTCTCCAGACCTAATACAGAATCATACAATTGCTCAGATGGGAAAAGACCTTAGAGATCATCGAGTCCAATCACAACCTAACCATGCTACCCGATCTCTAACAACCCTCCGCTAAGTCATGTCCCTGAGCACAACATCCAAATGGTTTTTAAACACATCCAGGGATGGTGAGTCAACCACCTTCCTGGGGAGCCTATTCCAGTGCTTAACCACCCTTTCAGTAAAGAAGTTTTTCCTGATCATAGAATCATACAATCACCAAGGTTGGAAAAGACCCACAGGATCATCCAGTCCAACCATTCACCCATCGCTAATGGTTCTCACTAAACCATGTCCCTCAACACAACGTCCAAACGTTCCTTGAACACCTCCAGGGTCGGTGGCTCCACCACCTCTCTGGGCAGCCCATTCCAGTGCCTGATCACCCTTTCAGAGAAGTAGTATTTCCTAACGGCCAGCCTGAACCTTCCCTGGCACAGCTTGAAGCCATTCCCTCTAGTCCTATCACTGTCATACGAGAGAAGAGGCTGACCCCCAGCTCACTACAACCTCCCTTCAGGTACTTATAGAGAGTAATAAGGTCTCCCCTGAGCCTCCTCTTCTCTAGACTGAACAATCCCAGCTCCTTCAGCTGCTCCTCATCAGGCCTGTGCTCCAGACCCCTCACCAGCTTTGTTGCCCTCCTCTGGACACGCTTCACATCCTCGATGTCTTTCTTGCAGTGAGGGGCCCAAAACTGGACACAGCACTCGAGGTGCGGCCTCACCAATGCTGACTACAGGGGAACAATTACTTCCCTGCTCCTGCTGGCAACACTGTTTCTGATGCAAGCCAGGATGCCATTTGCCTTCTTGGCCACCTGGGCACACTGCTGGCTCACGTTCAGCAAAGCATCAATCAACACCCCCAGGTCCATTTCCTCTGCACAGTCTTCCAGCCACTCTGCCCCAAGCCTGTAGCGTTGCCTGGGGTTGTTGTGACCAAAGTGCAGGACCCGGCACTTGGTCTTGTTGAACCTCATCCCACTGGCTTCAGCCCACCTATCCAGCCTGTCCAGATCCCTCTGTAGGGCCTCGCTACCCCCAGGCAGATCGACACTTCCAGCCAGCTTGGTGTCATCTGCAAACTTACTGAGGGTGCACTCAATGCCCTCATCCAGGTCATCCATAAAGATATTAAAGAGGACAGGCCCCAGCACCGACCCCTGGGGAACACCACTTGTGACCGGTCGCCAGCTGGATTTAACTCCATTCACCACCACTCTCTGGGCCCGGCCCTCCAGGCAGTTCCTTACCCAGTAAAGAGTGTACCTGTCCAAACCATAGACGGCCAGCTTCTGCAGGAGAATACTGTGGGAGACAGTGTCTCATCACTGGCAGTTGAGGTGTTAGAAGGAGCTGCATTTCAGTAACGACTACTTCAGAAGCAGCCCGAACCCCTTCATAGGCAGCTAAGATCTCCTTCTCAGTCGGAGTGTAGCACTCTTCAGACCCCCTGTACTCTCGACTCCAGAATCCCAGGGGTCGGCCTCAGGTCTCTCCTGAGGCTCTTAGCCACAAACTCCAGGTGGGACCTTTCTCTCCAGCAGCAGTGTAGAGGATGTTCTTTACATCCTGTCCGGTCCCTACTGGCCCCAGGGCCACGGCACGGGCTATCTCCTGTTTAATCTGCTCAAAGTCTGCTGCTGCTCAGGACCCCACGTAAAATCATTCTTCTTCTCCATCACCTGATACAGGGGGCTTACACTGAGGCTGTAGTTTGGAACATGCATTCTCCAAAAGCCCACTATGCCTGGAAAAGATTGTGTCTCTTTCTTATTAGTGAGCAGAGACATGGCAGTAATTTTGTCTGTCACATCTGCTGTGATGTGACAGCACCCATCTTGCTGCTTTATACCTTGGAAATGAATCTCCTGGGCAGGTCCTTTCACTTTGCTTTGCTTAATAGTAAAACCAGCTTGCGTAAGAATTTGGATTATTTGCTCTCCTTTCTCAAAAACTTTCAGTGCTCAGGAGCACTGCCCTGTTCCAATACAGTTGGAATCAACCCATGGCAAATGGTTGGGCTGTTTCCACCCCTGGGGCAAACAGTTCCAGGTATTCTGAACGCACCTCCTGGTGAAAGCAAACTGTGGCCTGCAATCTGCAGCCAAAGGAATGGAGAAAAAGGCATTAGCACTGTCAGTGGTGGCATACCACTTGGCTGCTTTTGACTCCAGTTCATATTGGAGTTCTAGCATGTCCGGCACAGCAGCACTCAGTGGAGGTCTGACTCCATTCAGGCTTCGGTAGTCTACCATCAGCCTCCATTCTCCACTGGCTTTACGCACTGGCCATATGGGGCTGTTAAAAGGTGAATGGATTCTGCTGATCACTCCCTGACTCTCTAGCTGATGAATCAACTTATGAATGGGGAGCAAGGAGTTCCTGTTGGTGCGGTACTGCCGTCTGTGCACCATTTTTGTTTCAATCAGTACCTGTAGCTCTTTCACTCGTAGCAACCCCACAACAGATGGATCTTCTGACAGGCCAGGCAAAACAGACAGCTGCTTAATGTTGTCTGTGTCTACAGCAGCTATTCCAAAGGCCCATCGATACCCCTTGGGATCCTTGAAATGCCCTCTTCTGAGGTAATCGATACCAAGTATGCATGGAGCCCCTGCGCCAGTCACAATAGGATGTTTTCGCCAGTCTTTACCAGTCAGGCTTAGTTCGGCCTCCAACACAGTCGATTCTTGAGAACCCCCAGTCACCCCATGAATATAAATTGATTTTGTCCCTTGGTGACTCGAAGGCATTAGGGTACACTGTGCACCAGTGTCCACCAGTGCCTTATATTTCTGTGGTTCTGATGTGCCAGGCCATTGGATCCACACAGTCCAGTAATCTCTGTTATCCCTCTCCTCCCCCGACTGAGGGCAGGGCCCCTCTATTCATTACCTGTGGTAACTGGAGCAACTACACTGGTGGTTGGTCTGTTCTGTAATTCTCTCACCCGTGCTCACAGTACAGGAGTAGCTTGGTCATGCCACTTCCTCATGTCTTCTCCATGGTCACGGAGGTAACATCACAAGGCAATACGCGATGTAATCTTACTATTGTTCCTCGCTTGAGCAGGAAAGCGTTTGCTTTTAATAGCTGAGATTTCTGATGATACAGGTGAGGAGGGGGATCCATCCTCTTTAATTAATTGGATTTTCATTAGTTTGATCAGTTCTTTCATTAGGCCCCTTTGCTTATCCTGATCTTCGTCAAACGTTTCTGATACTACTACGGGTTCATCACAATTAATCAATAGAGACACTTGCTCTTCATCACTCTCCTCTCCATGTCTCTTGGGTTTTGCTTTTGCCTTTCTCTTTTCTGAGGAGGGCCCCTCCCCTGGATGTTCCTCTACCTCCTCCTCTGCTTCTTTTTTTTTCCCTTCTAGACATGAGAACACCCACTTCCATTTCTTGCCTTCCACAGGGGCAACTGACACTGTTACTGGTGTCTCCTGTGACTGATCGGATTCGACTTGGAGATTTCCCCCTTTGGCTTGAACCTCAGCTCAGACACTCTCTCTCTCCAGAATAGTATTATATAGAGCATGGTAGGCACAAGGCAAGCCCCAAATAAGCCGTACCTCCTTAGATCTATCTAAGTCGCACCATCCCTGACTCAAATACTGGCTTAGTTTTTCAGGATCCCACAGATGTTCAATAGTGAAATCCCATGACACTGCGGGTCCCCACGCTTCTAAGATTTTTCCTAAACCTCTCCATATTCCCTGCCAGTCAGCATTCTCTGGTTTTGGAGGAGACTTCTTCCACATAGCACGAATGGAGAGGAATACATTTGAACATCGTGGTTTGAACATCGTGGTGTTTGTAAAGTTAGCTATTCCATCTGGGATGTAATTGTTTGTAAAATTAGCTATTCCATCTGGGATGTAAGTGTCAAAATTCAAATTATACCACATTGCATATAAGTACCAGGCAGGTGTCTCCATCAGTGCCCTGATTTAGTTTCATATGAACATAATTCCACAGCAAGAAATCATGTCGTTATAGGCCAATAATTTCCCAAGATCATAATTGTTTTTAATCCCT
Organism: Gallus gallus; assembly: GCF_016699485.2. NCBI lineage: Eukaryota > Metazoa > Chordata > Aves > Galliformes > Phasianidae > Gallus > Gallus gallus. Next base: position 953,703 of record NC_052571.1, on the reverse strand, counting down.
TATACAGCGCTCCTACAATAAGAGCAGACTCAGAGCTATTAGCTGCTAAAAGGGAGGGAAAAACAAACAAACAAACAAAAAAACCACTCGGTACAGTGTCCAGAGTTTGGCAGACTGCCCGGACTATAATCTAATCTATGAATGTCACTGTAACAATGCCTTGGAGTCTCGCAGTCTTCGGCTTATAGAAATCCTTTTTTTTTTTTTTTTTCCTCTGCTAACGTTAAAAGCTTCAGAATGCCTGCATTCTCCACCAAAAACTGTCACGGAGTTATCTAGATCAATCTAGATCAATCTATGCCCGTGACAGGGGGGCAGTAGGCCCGTGGGCCCCCTGGCTCCCAGAAATTGGAAGGGAAAAGGGAAAGGGGTAGGGGAATGGGAGCTGGGCTCAGTGAGGGAAAAAGAACGGAGCAGAATGCAAGATAACACAATATAATACAATCTAATTGAAATTAAGGGTAATAAATCAAATAAAATAAGACAGAGAGAGTTTCCGAAACCAAAAGGCCTACTTGAATGAAGGCGCATGGCTTGGAAGCACACCCACCCCTCTGCCTGGCTGCCAGAGGGAGAGCCAAAAGAGCCAGATCCCGTGACTTCCATGACGTATCTTCCTTCTCTAACCGTGAGGTCCCCTGGGATATGTAGTTCTTCTCTTTTGAGAAGCAAGTATCTGGAAGGTTGTCAATCCATGGAACCGCAATATTAACTCTTTAAGTACCTGGGCTGTACATGATGTTATGATGTGGAATACCAGTAGCAAAATTACAAAACCATGACACTATCGTGACTGGCCCAGGGGCTCCCTGTATACTTGGAATTGATTACCTCAGAAGGGGATATTTTAAGGATCCCAAGGGGTATCAATGGGCCTTTGGAATCCGCTGCTGTAGACAGAGAAAGTGTTAAGCAGCTTTCTGTTCCGTCTGGCCTGTCAGAAGATCTGTCTATTGTGGGGTTGCTACAAGTAAAAGAGAAACAGGTACATATTGCTACAAAAACAGTGCACAGACAGCAGAACTGCACTAGAAGAATCAGGATGTACAAATCAATCTACTGAAGGGGCTGATGTAACTGACTTGCTCCCTACCCGCATCATCCAATATCTCAGCTATTAAAAGATGTCTTCCTGCTTGAGTAAGTGACAATCGTAAGTCTATGAGCAAGGGTAAAAATTACAAGACAGATCAACCACCAAGGCAAACTCCTTATAAAAGGTGATCACTCCAGTTGCTGTGGGACATGACAAAATATGTAAGGACCCTAAACATGACTCATGGAAGAAGAACGATAGAGGTAACAATTAGAGGGGCCCTGCACACAGCCGGGGGGGAAAGGGGACAATAGCATGTATTGGACTGTGTGGATTCAATGGCCTGGCACATCAGAACCACAGAAAAATGAGGCACTAGTGGACACTGGTGCAAAGTGCACTCTAATGCCCTTGAGTCGAGAAGGGACAGAATCAATTCATATTTTTGGGGTGAGTGGGGGCTCTCAAGAATTGACTGCGTTGGAGGCCAAAATAAGCCTCAATGGTAAAGATTGGCAAAAGCATCCCATTGTGACTAGCCCAGGCGCTCCATGTATAGTGGTACTGATTACCTCAGAAGGGGACATTTCAAGGATCCTAAGGAATGGGTCTCTGGAATAGCTGCTTTAGACACAGATGTTACGCAGCTGTCTGTTTTGCCTGGCCTGTCAGAAGATCCATCTGTTGTGGGGTTGCTACGAGTGAAAGAGCAACAGGTAACAATGGCCACAAAAGCAGTGCACAGACAGCAGTACCACACCAACAGAGATTCCTTGCTCCCCATTCATAAGTTGATTCGTCAACTAGAGAGTCAGAGAGTGATCAGCAAAATTCACCTTTAAAAAGTCCCATCTGGCCAGGTTGTAAAGCCAGTGAAGAGTGGAGGCTGACGTTAGACTACCGTGGCCTGAATGAAGTCACACACCCACTGAGTGCTGCAGTGCCGGACATGCTTGAACTCCAGTATGAACTTGTGTCAAAAGCAGCCAAGTGGTATGGAACCGTTTGCCCCAGGGATGGAAACACAGCCCAACCATTTGACATGGGTTAATACAAATTGCACTGGAACAGGGAGGTGCTAGTGAGCACTGGCAGTATATTGATGACATTACTGTGTGGGGTTATACAGCAGGGGAAGTTTTCAAGACAGGAGAAAGAATAATCCAAAACCTTCTGCGAGCTGGTTTCGCTATTAAGCAAAACAAAGTGAAAGGACCTGTACAGGAAATTAAGTTCCAAGTGTCATGGTTTTATGATTTTTGGTTATTGGTATTCCACATCATAACATCATGTAGTGCACTGGGAGTTAGTGTTAATGCTCCAGTTCTGGGCACCTGTCCAGAAGAGAAGAACTACATACCCCAGGGGGCTTTGCAGTCAGAGAGGAGATATAACCCCTGGCAAAGTCACCTGATGACTCTCTTTTCCTTCGGCTCTCCTCCCTGCTGCTTGTCCCAACCGCGTTTCACCTCAGTGGTATGGTGAGGCCTTCAGTTCTCAGATACTCTTTCTCTCATTATATTTGATTTATTAGCTTCAATTCTAATTATATTGTATTATAGTGTGTTATCTTGCATTTCAATACCATATTCAGTAAATTAGTTTGTTTCTCCTCAGATCGTTGCCACTGTTTTTAATTATTTTGGGGTCCCCTGTTTCCCTTTTCCAGAGGCACAGATTTTGTGAAATCTCTGCCCCACTAGTCACGGAACCGGGCCGAACCAACCTGTAAACCATTGACATCCGCCATGTTGGATGGGGAAGGAATATTTCCCGTAACCCACAGGTGACCTCAATTTTCAGTTATAGTCTCCAGTTCATAACAAGGTGATCCCAGAAATCCTGTGATCTGTCCGAGGATGGTTTTGTCTAGGGGGGTAATGTTCTCCTCCCTGACCCATTTAAAGATATTCCAAAGGAAAGACATCTTGTTTTTAGTATTTTGGCCTGCCTGGCTTGCCAAATGTACGATCAACAAAGTACAGCTGGAAAGAGTATTGTAGTGAGATAGCAAACAAACAAACACCTCCCTGCCCAGGGAGTTCGCGGAGTCACTGTCCCTGGCAGTGTTCAAGAGGCATCTGGATGAGGAGCTACGAGATATGGTTTAGTGGCTTGTGGTAGCAATGGTAATGGGAGAACAGTTGGACTAGATGATCTTGCAGGTCCTTTCCAACCTAGTGATTCTATGAATGCTCAACCGTATCTGAAGATTTAGGCTGACAATGAAAAGCTCCACAAAGGAGGGATCTCAAGAAAGAGATCCTTCTCCAGTGCTAGTCAGCCCGTAATGAGGTCTAGGAGGGTTCCAGTTTAGGTCCAGGTTCCACATCTTCCAGTCACACAGGTGAATTACCTTCGCCTGTGCTCCCACGGCTCACCCAGTCCTTGCCTCAGGTGATGAATCACTGTTTCAGGCTGTGACTCAACAGTTCCCATGCAGACGCCCTACAGTTATAAAGCAGCAGAATTGACTTATATTTCTAGAATAACTGGGGGCTCTCAGGAATTGTCTGTGTTGGAGGCAGAAATATGCCTCACCGGTAAAGAGTGGCAGAAGTATCTTATAGTGACTAGACAGGGGGCTCCATACATACTTGGTATAGATTATCTCAAAGGGGGCATTTCAAGGATCCCAAGGGATACCGATGGGCTTTTGGAATAGCTGATGTAGACACAGAAGATGTTAAGCAGTTTTCTGTTTTGCCTGGCCTATTGGAAGATCCGTCTATTGTGGGGTTGCTACTAGCGAAAGAGCAACAGGTACCAATTGCCACAAAAATGGTGCACAGACGGCAGTACCGCACCAACAGGGATTCCTTGCTCCCCATTCTGAAGTTGATTCATCAACTAGAGAGTCAGGGGGTGATCAGCAAAACTCACCATTTAACAGCCCCATATGGCCAGTGCGTAAAGCCAGTGGAGAATGGAGGCTGACGGTAGACTACCGCAGCCTGAATGGAGTCAGACCCCCACTGAGTGCTGCTGTGCCGGACATGTTAGAACTCCAATATGAACTGGAGTCAAAAGCAGCCAAGTGGTATGCCACCACTGACACTGCTAATGCCTTCTTTTCCATTCCTTTGGGCACAGAATGCAGGTCGCAGTTTGCTTTCACCTGGAGGGGCGTTCAGTATACCTGGAACTGTTTGCCCCAGGGGTGGAAACACAGCCCAACCATTTGCCATGGATTGATCTAAGCTGCACTGGAACAGGGCAGTGCTCCTGAGCACCTGCAGTACATTTATGATGTTGTTGTCTGTGGCAATAGAGCAGAGGAAGTTATTAAGAAAGGAGAGCAAATAATCCAAATTCTTCTGCGTGCTGGTTTCGCTATTAAGCAAAGCAAAGTGAAAGGACCTGCCCAGGAAATTCAATTCCTTGGAGTAAAATAGCAAGATGGGCGTTGTCACATCCCAGGAGATGTGATCGACAAAATCACTGCTATGTCTCCATACAACTGCAAGAAAGAGACTCAGTCTTTTCTGTGTGTAGTGCGCTTTTGGAGAATGCACATCCCTAACTATAGCCTCATTGTAAGCCCCCTGTATCAGGTGATGTGGAAGAAGAATAATTATGTGTGGGGTCCTGAGCAGCAGCAGGCTTTTGAGCAGATTAAACAGGAGATAGCCCGTGCCCTGGCCCTGGGGCCAGTATAGACAGGACAGGATGTAAAGAACATCCACTATACTGCTGCTGGAGAGAAAGGTCCCAACTGGAGTCTGTGGCAAAGAACCTCAGGAGAGACCCGAGGCTGACCCCTGGGATTCTGGAGTCGAGCATACAGGGGGTCCGAAGAGTGCTGCACTCCAACCGAGAAGGAGATCTTAGCCGCGTATGAGGGGGTTCGAGCTGCTTCTGAAGTAATCGGCACTGAAACACAGCTCCTTCTAACACTTTGATTGCCAGTGTTGAACTGGATGTTCAAGGGAAAGGTTCCCTCTACCCATCATGCTACTGATGCCACTTGGAGTAAGTGGATTGCGCTGATTACGCAACGGGCTCGGATGGGGAACCTCAGTCGTCCAGGAATCTTAGAGGTGATCATGGACTGGCCTGAAGGTAATAAGTTTGGAACATCACCAGGAGAGGAGGTATCACGTGCTACAGAAGCCCCACCATACAATGAACTACCAGAAAATGAAAAGAAATATGCCCTGTTTACAGATGGATCGTGCCGTATTGTGGGGAAGCATCGCAGATGGAAAGCTGCTGTGTGGAGCCCCACACGACAAGTTGCAGAGGCCACTGAAGGAAAAGGAGAATCAAGTCAGTTCGCAGAGGTAAAGGCTATCCAACTGGCCTTAGATGTTGCTGAACGGGAGAGGTGGCCAATGCTTTATCTTTATACTGACTCATGGATGGTGGCAAATGCCTTATGGGGGTGGTTACAGCAGTGGGAGCAAAATAACTGGCAAAGGAGGGGTAAACCTGTTTGGGCTGCTGAACTGTGGAAAGACGTTGCTGCCTGAATAAAGAATATGGTTGTAAAGGTGCGCCATGTAGATGCTCATGTGCCCAAGAGTCAGGCTACTGAAGAACAACAAAACAACCATCAGGTAGATCGAGCTGCCAAAATTGAGGTGGCTCAAATAGACTTGGACTGGCAGAACAAGAGTGAATTATTTCTAGCTTGGTGGGCCCATGAAACTTCGGGTCATCAAGGAAGAGATGCAACATATAAGTGGGCTAGAGACCGAGGGGTGGACTTAACTATGGACGCTATTGCACAATTTATTCATGACTGTGAAACATGTGCCATAATTAAACAAGCTAAGAGGATGAAACCTCTCTGGGAGGAAGGGCGATGGCAAAAGTATAAATACGATGAGGCAGGGCAGGTTGATTATATCACCTTGCCACGATCCTGCAATGGTAAGCGTTATGTGCTTACCATGGTGGAAGCAACCACTGTGTAGCTTGAAACATATGCAGTACCCCATGCTACCGCCCGAAACACCATATTAGGCCTCGAGAAACAAGTTCTCTGGCGACATGGCACCCCAGAAAGAATTGAATCAGATAATGGGACTCATTTCAAAAATTCTCTTGTGGCTATTTGGGCCAAAGATCATGGCATTGTGTGGATTTATCATATTCCCTATCATGCACCAGCTTCTGGTAAAATTGAACGATACAATGGGTTGTTAAAAACTATGCTGAAAGCAATGGGTGGTGGAACATTTAAGCCCTGGGAGAATCATTTGGCAGAAGCCACCTGGTTGGTCAGCAGTCAAGGATCAGTCAGTTGAGATGGTCCTACCCAATCCAGCTCCCTACATACTGTAGAGGGAGATAAGGTCCCTGTAGTACATATAAAGAGCATGTTGGGAAAAGCAGTTTATTAGTTAATAAAAGCACTCTATTAGTTACCTGAAGTATCTGGAGCATTTGCATTGGTGGTTTATCTGTTTTGTAATTCTCTCACCTGCTCTCGTAGTACAGGAGTGGGTTTATGCCACTTAGAATCATAGAATCGCTAAGTTTGGAAAAGACCCACAGGATCATCCAGTCCAACCATCCGCCCTTCACCAATGGTTCTTGCTAAACCATGTCCCTCAACACAACATCCAAATGCTCTTTGAACACCACCAGGGTCGGTGACTCCACCACCTCTCTGGGCAGCCCATTCCAGTGCCTGACCACCCTTTCAGAGAAGTAGTATTTCCTAATGTCCAGCCTGAATCTTCCCTGGTGCAGCTTGAAGCCTGTAGAGCAAATGAAGGTAATGACAAAGCCTTTATTTAAGAAATAGGCACACGAGGGAAAGATATCAAAAAGAATCGACTCACCCCTCCCGGTAGCAGCGCGCAGGCAGAGCCGAGCTGAGGAATGTGTCCCTCCCCCGTTCGTACTGCCGCGCCGCCGCACTCACACACTCACAGAGCCCACCCATTGGTTCAGGCTGTGACCCTGGAATTCCACTACACTCCACCCCTTCACAGCATGAACCAATGACTGAGCAGGTAGGGGGTGAGCCCCTGCAACCTGGTGGCCCAAGACACAATGCACATCGCGACGCATACACAACACCCGCCGCAATATAGGATGTCAAGACAATAAAGGCAATCAGTGGCAGTCCCCTTCACGGTTCTGTTGGGCCAGTACTTGATGTTCTTTCTCGAGGCGTATCTTTTTCAAGGACCAGTAGCGCTTCTGATTCATGCTCTCCAGTCCCCAAAAGTTCAGCAGTGCGTCACAGGGTGTCATGATGTTTCCTCATAAGCGTGTTTGAGTGATGTTGCTCCTGCTGGCCATCCTGTGAACTTAAAACCTCAAGGGGAGTAAAACAGATGGTTAATACGTACGAGGAGGGGTAGGTCCACCCTCCACGGTAAGATGCAGGCTGTATTTCGGTCTTGAGTCAACACCTCTGCCTGTATCGGGGCACGTCCTGGCCTTCGATACCACACTCTTTGGCCCGAAATCTGCGACTGAATCACTATATCGGGTACCAAAGGGGGGGTTCTAATTTGCCACATGGACATGATTAATGTCCCCCTTGCAATGAAAACAGGGGTGTCAACTACTACCTCTGTTGGCCATACACCGATTACTGAAGGGTTTACTGATCCCCCAACCTCTAACAATCTCCCCCAAGGTGCAAGGAGACCACACCATTTTGGTCCTGCTTGCACCTTCCAAGGCCATTTTACCTTGTGTCTCCCAGGCTCTAGGTCATCAGGGGCAGGGAGCAGAAGATTATTCATAGTGCCAACTTGTGGCTTGAGTGAGGTGTCCTTGCTTGTAATTTGTATCCTAAGTGGGGAGGCCCAAGTTGTCTGCAGCATTTTTAAAGCACTGGGTCTGCCATCTCTTGGTCTCTCATTCAAGTCTCGCAGGGTTTCATAAAGCCTTTTGGTCCACCCCTGCAAGGAGTGTGAATCTGCCTTCAGAGCAGCCTTCAGGATCCCATTGTATCTTTCTATTAGGCCTGCTCCTGTTGGATTGTAGGGCAGGTGAAACCGCCATTCAATGTTATTGTCTTCAGCCCACTTCTGCACAGTTGCACCTGTGAAATGTGTACCTTGATCACTGTCAATAACCTCAGGAGTCCCGTATGATGCCATCAATCTAGTTAGAGCTTTGATGTTATAGGCTTGGTTTGCCTTTGCTACAGGATAGGCTTGCATCAGTCCACTCGCTGTATCGACACAAATTAGGGCATATCTGGCCCCCTCAGATCGAGGAAGGGGACCTATATAATCGATCTGCCATCACTGTAATGGGTTGTGTCCTCTAGCGAGATGGGCCGTAGTTTCCGGCAGAGGTCTTGGTCTCATTCGCGAGCAAGCGTCACAGTCCTGACATGCCTGGACAATATCTGGTAACTGTATGGGCAACCCCCATGCTTTAGCTGCTGCCCACATGGTTTTCTGTCCTGCATGCCGTAATTTCCGATGCAGCCAGTGAGCTATGTCTTCTGATGGTGTACTTCCCAACCATCGGACTCGAGCCAGTGTGTCAGCTTCATTGCCTGGTGACTGCAAGGGTTGATGTCCAGAGACGTGGTATGCTCGTACAGTCCTGTGCCTAACCACGTTCCATATATCAACCCACATATCTTTGCCCCAGATAGGTCGGGCATGGATTGTCCAATCCTGAGTGGCCCACTGTGCTATCCAGAGCGTGAGCCCTCGGTAGACTGCCCAACTATCTGTGCAGATGTTTAGTGCACTGTTGCCAGGCTCTTGAGTTATCACCATCCACACAGCTCGTAGCTCAGCCCACTGGCTACTTTGTCCATCCCCTTCTTCGAACCATATTGTTTCAGTTGAGGGATGGTATGCGACAGCTCTCCACCTACTTGGGTTCCCTCTGCTGGATCCATCTGTATACCAGGCATCTTCTGGGATAGGGTATTTCCCCTCCTGTACAGGACTCTTTTCTGGACAAGTAACCACTATTTCCTCAGGTGTCTCGCTGTGATATGTTACTGGCCCAAGTATCTTTTGGAGTTCTTCCTTCAGTGGAGATGATGACAGGCGGCTTCTTTGGCTAAGATAGGCAACCCAGCGTGCTACTGTTTGTGATTGGGCCACCCCGGTCTTAGGAATGTGGGTTAGGTCTTTTACCCACCCCTGAATTGGTAAAGTTGTTTTGACAGTAACCTCTGCGGTCTGAGTTATTGGTTCTACTGCCTGCAATGCAGAATAGGTAGCCAATAACTGCTTTTCAACCATGCTGTATCTCTCTTCTGCTCCATGCCAAATCTGTGACCAGAACCCAATTGGGATTCGAACAGAACTCTGGCGCTGCCACAGCCCCCAGCCAAACCCTTCTTGGGTTACATGCACATCTAGTTCGGCTGGAAGGGTCGGATCAAATATACCTAGCGCCTGGGCCTGTTTAACAGCTATTTTTGCTTGCTGGAAGGCTTCTTGTTCTGTTCTTCCCCAATCCCATACTTGGCCTTTTTTTGTTAATCGATATAAGGGTTTTAGCAGTTGTGCTAAGTGGGGAATAAAGGATCGCCAATATCCTAATATACCCAAAAACTCCTGCAACTGCTTTGGTTTCGTAGGAACCGGGAACGCTTGGATCTTATCAATGATTGCACTGGGTAACACCTTAGTCTTACCTGACCAGACAACACCCAGGAATTTAACTGATAGCCCTGGTCCTTGTACTTTTTGTGGGTTTATAGCCCATCCTTTTTCCTGTAAATAAGTAATTAATGATGGTACTGTCTTTTCTAATGCCTCGATTGAGTCAGACGTTAACATCAAATCATCGATGTAGTGGAACATTTTGACAGTAGATGGTTTGTTCCAATTTGCCAAGTCACGTGCCACCAAATTATGACAAAAAGTAGGTGAATGCACGTACCCCTGAGGTAGAACTTGAAAAGTCCACTGCCTGCCCTCCCACATGAATGCAAACTGGTCTTGGGACTCCTTAGCAATTGGAATGCTGAAAAATGCATTTGCTAGATCCAGAACGCAGTGGTATGTTTCTATTTCTCTACTTAATGTATCCATGAGGGAAGCGATGTTGGGTACAGCTGCATGGATCGGTGGCGTGACTTTATTTAGTTCTCTGTAGTCTACTGTCATTCGCCACGTACCATCTGGTTTCCTGACTGGCCTTATGGGGGAGTTGTATGGGCTGTGTGCAGGTCTAATAATCCCTACTCTCTCCAGCTCCTGCACAGTCTTGGTAATTTCTTGTTGCCCACCCGGGAGTCTATACTGCTTTGTATTTGTGATCCGGCGTGGTTGTGGAAAACAAATAGGTTCAATTTCTGCATGACCCCTTATGATTGCCTGCACTGCCCGGATACTAATACATCTTTCCCTTAATCTGAACTCTCCCACAGTGGTTTGGAGAGTCAAACCCGACAGGATATCAATCCCCAATATGTACTCTGGAATTGGGGCGATAGACACCTTGTACTCCCGGGGTGGTAGACGCCCAACCCCCAATTTCAACCATGTTTGTGTTACGGGGATCATCTGCCCCCCGAACCCACCTATCATTGCCTTAGAGCCTGAAAATTGGTTTGGGTCACCATATATAATTGATGTTTCTGCCCCAGTATCTACTAATGCTATAACCCGCTGTACATTCTTTCGGGACCAATGAATCGTTAGTTCAATGTAGGGTCTCCGGTCTCCTCTGGAGACCCTAGTCTTGGGGAATTTTGGCTCCCCTGTCATGCCATCAGCTCTGCAATCCCTAAGTCTTTTTCCTTTGATGGCTCAACTGTGACTGCCTGGGCCACCTGAGGAGGTTTACGTTTTTTTGATGGGACTATGAAGTCTTCTAGATTCCACGTGTTTTGTGGAATCCGTTCTATGAGTCTAACTCCTTCCCTTTTAGGAGAGCGTTGGAATCTCTGACTGTTTGGTAACTGTTTCCATAGTTGTAATAAGACCTGGTTAGGCTGTCCATCGATCTTTTGAAATTGTACTCCTGCCCTAATCAGGTCAGTAAACATTTGTTTTCTTGAGACCCTGATGGGTCCAGATTGAATTACATTAGGGGCAGGTCTCCTAGGTCGTGGTGGCAGATGGATGTCCGACTTTTCCACCACCATTCGGACATTGCGCCTGGCGCGCAGGCGCTCTGTCTCCCCCAGATCTGCCACCAATTGGGCGGCCTGTTGTATAATGGCCTCTGAGGCCACTAGGGGATTCAGTATGGATACCAAAGTTCCATACTGATGTGGTGGAGCCTGCTGCAGGATGAGGTCCCTCATTCCTGCAGAAAATTTGATCATATCTGGGCTCTCAAAATTGTCCTCATAAATTGCCTCCTTCATACCTAATTCTCGGATATAATTTTGTAAGTCCTCCATAGAGGACCATAGGCCGGTATTTAATGGTATGTCCGTTTTATTCGCCCATGTCGCACGGCATGTGGCCATTAACCACGCAATCAGTGAATGATTTTCTTCATTGTGTTGCACAGCCGCATATAGTCTTTGCCTGAGGGCCGGGTGAGTAGTAATTGATGCCAGTTTTGAGATTTCTGGCCCATTCACCACAACGCTTTCTGCCCCCATGTCATGTAGTCTGAGTAACCACGCTGGCACACTCTCTCTCGGTTTTTGTCTAAACCGTTGTACTAAATCCATTAATTCAGCTGCCGTGTATGGGCGAGCTGTTACATGTAGTGTGCTCTGGGCAGGGGGCCACTGGTCAGGGGGCAGCCCCGCTGGCCTGTCCTGCGTTTCTTTTGTTTTTTGAGTTACAGCTGGTCGGATCTCAAAGGGATCTAGCTCTAGTGGAGCCTCAAGATCCGACTTTTTAGTGCCTTCATTTTCTGAATCCAGTTCATGTGGATTGTCATGTATAGGATCTCCAGTAATTTCTAGAGAGATGTTTCGGATTTTTTGTACCGGAATTATAGGGTTAGGTTTTTTCCCTCTCAAAATTGCAACCTGTCTTTCCAGTTCTTCCACACGGTCACGTAATAGTTGATTTTCATCAGTGAGAGCCTCTGCAGTTATATTTAGCCGGTTCAAGGCCATCAGCAGCGGCCACGCCACCGTGGAGGCAGCTAACTGTCGTTCTCGTGTAGTGAGTACGTTTTTGTTTAGACTACTGAAATACTCAGCCAGGCGGGCTGGGGATTACTGAACATTTCCTGCATCCCGTAGGGGACCCCATTTTTCAATAATACAAGCAATCCCGTGATATGGGGATCCTAGGAATCCCGGGATGTGCCCTGGCAAAACTTCACTTATGGGGCTAGTCTTTCCCTGTCCAAACCATCCCATGAAATTGTTCAAAAATGTCATGGTAATTATTTTAAGAGGCTTATAATTGGGTATCTTTAAAGATATTTGGCTGCCTGGCTCGCCAAAATGTAGAGCAAATGAAGGTAATGACAAAGCCTTTATTTAAGAAATAGGCACACGAGGGAAAGATATCAAAAGGAATTGACTCACCCCTCCCGGTAGCAGCGCGCAGGCAGAGCCGAGCTGAGGAATGTGTCCCTCCCCCGTGTGTACCGCCGCGCCGCCGCACTCACACACTCACAGAGCCCACCCATTGGTTCAGGCTGTGACCCTGGAATTCCACTACAAAGCCATTCCCTCTAGTCCTATCACTAGTCACCTGAGAGTAGAGGCTGACCCCCAGCTCACAACCACCCTTCAGGAAGTTATAGAGAGCAATAAGGTCTCCCCTGAGCCTCCTCTTCTCTAGACTGAACAACCCCAGCTCCTTCAGCCGCTCCTCATAAGGCCTGTGCTCCAGACCCCACACCAGCTTTGTTGCCCTCCTCTGGACACGCTTCACGTCCTCGATGTCTTTCTTACAGTGAGGGGCCCAAAACTGGACACAGCACTCGAGGTGCGGCCTCACCAGTGCTGAGTACAGGGGGATAATTACTTCCCTGTTCCTGCTGGCTACACTATTTCTGATGCAAGCCAGGATGCCATTTGCCTTCTTGGCCACCTGGGCACACTGCTGGCTCATGTTCAGTCTAGCGTCAATCAACACCCCCAGGTCCATTTCCTCTGCACAGTCTTCCAGCCACTCTGCCCCAAGCCTGTAGCGTTGCCTGGGGTTGGTGTGGCCAAAGTGCAGGACCCGGCACTTGGTCTTGTTGAACCTCATCCCATTGGCTTCAGCCCACCTATCCAGCCTGTCAAGATCCCTCTGTAGGGCCTCGCTACCCCCAGGCAGATCGACACTTCCAGCCAGCTTGGTGTCATCTGCAAACTTACTGAGGGTGCACTCAATGCCCTCATCCAGGTCATCAATAAAGATATGGAAGAGGACAGGCCCCAGCACCGACCCCTGGGGAACACCACTCGTGACCGGTCGCCAGCTGGATTTAACTCCATTCACCACCACTCTCTGGGCCCGGCCCTCCAGCCAGTTCCTTACCCAGTAAAGAGTGTACCTGTCCAAACCATAGACGGCCAGCTTCTGCAGGAGAATACTGTGGGAGACAGTGTCAAAGGCTTTGCTGAAGTCTAGGTAGACTACATCAACATCCTTTCCCTCATCCACCAGACGATAAATAGTATTGTACAGAACTTTATAAGCATAAGCCAAGCCCCAAATAAGTCGTACCTCCTCAGATCTTTCTAAGCCGCACCATTCCTGATTCAAATACTTGCTTTGTTTCTTAGGATCCCACAGGTGTTCAAGAGTGAAATCCCATGACACCGGTTGTCCCCACGCTTCTAAGATTTTTTCTTAAACTTCTCCATATTCCCTGCCAGTCAACATTCTCTGGTTTTGGGAAAAGCTTCCTGCACATAATGTACATTATTATTAGGAGAAGTACATTCAGAGAGATTGATAATATGGTCCCTGAGTTAGCATTCTAAACATGCATAAATAGCTGAAAAGAGAACTTGGAAACCAGTCTTAACATCTGTATGGGAACTGTTGAATCATGGCCTGAACCTCTGATTGACCACCTGAGGCGAGCACTGAGTCAGCCACAGGGGCACAGGTGAATGCAATTTCACCTGAGTGACCGGAAGGGGTGGAGCCTGGCTGCACCTCTCCTAGACCCCCATTTAAGGTCTGACTCCAAGGGAAGAAGGATTTCTCACTGGATATTACTCTTCTTGGTGCTCTTTTGTGAGTCTAGGACATGGGTAAGATCTTTTATTTTATTATTGTTTTGTAATTCGATAATTTTTCTGGTCCACTACCTGTATACCTGTTTGCCATACGACATTATGTTGCCTGTTAAATTAGCTACTTTCTCTGGAGTGTGTCGATACCAGGCAGGTATCTCCATCTGTGTCCTTAATTGGTTATATATAGATGTAACTCCAAAACTGAACATGATGAACCTAGTAAGAAAACAGTATGTTCCAGAAAACATAATGGTCTTTAATCCTTTATGCAATGCTCTTAACATGAAAAACAGATTCATAGCTGGCAGTTGCTAGGAAAGGAAGACAGATTAAAAAAAAACTCCGTACAGTGTCTAGAGTCTTGCAGACCACTTGGTCTATAATGTAATCTATGCAGGTCAAAGCTATCTATAGTGCTCTGCAACTTCCTGACTCTAAGAAAAATTTAAATTTGGTTCAGTCTGCCCGCATTCTCCACCCGTAATTGTCATAGAGTTATTTCTAGTTTTGTGTCCGTGACAGGGGATGGCAGGCACACAGGCCTGCCAGCCTGGGGAAAAAAAAAAAAAAAAAAAAAAAAAAAAAAAAAAAAAAAAAAAAGGAAAGAGAGGGAAAAAAAAGTACCAATGTTTTACGGCCGGTCCGGCCTGGCTCCGTGACTAATGAGGCAGGGAACTTGCTGACCCATTCCCTGGAAAAAGGGGGAAGGGTAGGGAGATAGTAGTTGGGTCAAAAAAAAAAAAAAAAAAACCCAAAAACAGAGAGCAGCAGCAATGATCTGAGGAGGAACATTAATTTACTGAATATGATCTTAGGATGCAAGATAACACAATATGACACGATACAATTGAAATTGAGGCCAACAAATCAAACTGAATGAGAGAGTGTCCAAAACCGAGGCCTTACTCTATAGACTGCAGGGGGACCGTGTGCTTCTCTGCCTCAAACAAAGAGAGAGAGCCAGACTGGTGACCTGCCAGGAGCTCCACCTTTCTTCCTCTGGGTGTGAAGTCCTCTGGGGAATGACACTCCTCCCCTCCCCTCCAAGAACCAAATACCCGAAAAAGGCAGTCCACAGAACCAGAACATTAACTCCCACTGCTTTACATGATGTTATGATGTGGAATACCAACAACAAAAATCACAAAACCATGATACAACTGCACCACTCAGCTTGGTGTCATCAGCAGACTTGCTGAGGGTGTACTCAATTCCATTGTCGATGTCATTGATAAAGATGTTAAAGAGCACCGGTCCCAAGACAGACCCCTGGGGGACACCACTCATTACCGGCCTCCACCTGGGCGTAGAACCATTGATCACCACCCTCTGCCTGTGGCCTTTCAACCAATTCCTTATCCAACGAGTGGTCCACCCATCAAATCCACATCCCTCCAATTTGGAGATATGGATGTGGTGGGGGACCATGTCAAAGGCCTTGCACAAATCCAGGTAGATGACATTGGTCGCCTTCCTTTTGTCCACCAATGCCGTCTCTCCATCATAGAAGGCCACCAGGTTGGTTAGGCATGACCTTCCCTTGGTAAAGCCATGCTGGCTGTCTTGTATCACCTGTTCATCCCTCACGTGCCTTAACATGTCATTCAGGAGGATCTGTTCCATGATCTTCCCAGGCACAGAGGTGAGACTCACCAGCCTGTAGTTCCCTGTGTCCTCCTTCCTCCCTTTCTTGTAAATGGGAGTGACATAACCTTTCCTTTTTTTCCAATCCCCGGGGACTTCTCCCAACAGCCACAACTTTTCAAATATGATGGAGAGTGGATCAACAACCACATCATCTAGCTCCTTTAGGACCCTGGCATGCATCTCATCCAGTCCCATAGTCTTGTACGCATTCAGTCTCATGAGGCAGTCTTGGACTTGCTCTGCCCTTACAGTGGGGGGGGGGGGGGGGGGGATTTACTCCCCCGGTCTCCACATAGAGGTTTATATATGCGGGATACAGGGACATGAGAAATATTAGAATCCTGGCTGCCAGTGAAGACTGAGGCGAAGAACTCATTCAGTACCTCAGCCTTCTCCTCATCTGTTGAAGCCAGCTCTCCTTTTACATTTACCAAAGGAAGCACACTCACTTTGGCCTGTGTCTTCTGGCCGTTGTACCTGGAGAATGTCTTCATATTGTTTTTAACATCCCTCGTCAAGTACAGTTCTGCCTGCACCTTGGCTTTCCTGATCCCACGTCTGCAAGTCCGGATGGCATCCCAGTATTCTTCCCAGGTGACACGCCCTTGTTTCCAGAGCTTGTACGCACCTTTCTTTGCCCTCAGTGTGCCCAGCAGGTCCTTGCTGAGCCATGCCAGTTTTCTGCCTCCTCTGCCTGCTTTCTTATTCAGAGGGATGGAGAGCTCTTGTGCTCTCAGAAAGGCATCCTTGAAGAGCAGCCAGCTTTCCTCAACATCTTTGTCTTTAAGGACAGCATCCCAGGAGATCTCGGCCAACAATTCCTTGAACAGCCTAAAGTTCGCTCTTCTGAAGTTCTGGGTCCTGACCCCACTCTTTGCCAGGCCCACATTCCTCAAGATCGCAAACTTGACCAGGACATGGTCAGGTCACTGCAGCCCAGGCTGCCTCCAACCTTAACGCCTTTAATGATCTCCTCCACATTGGTGAGCAGCAGGTCCAGCAACGCTTCACCTCTGGTCGGTCTGTCCTGTACCTGAACCAGAAAGTTAACATCAATGGATTCCTGGATCTCTTGCAGCTCGCTGTGTGGTCTTTCCAATAGATATCTATATGGTTGAAGTCCCCCATCAGGACAAGAGCCTGTGAGCACGATGCTTCCTGCAGCTGAAGCAAGAAGGGCTTGTCAACAGTCTCCCCTTGATCAGGTGGCCTGTAGTATACCCCTATCAGAAGCTGGCCTTTATTAGTCCTATCCCTAATTCTAACCCACAGGCTCTCAACCTGTTCCTGACTGTTTCTCAGAGGGAGCTCCTCAGTCTTTACTAACTATGATATAGTTAGTTATAGTTATGATATAGTCACCTGGGAAGAGTACAGGGATGCTGTCCAGACTTGCAGACGTAGGATCAGGAAAGCCAAGGCGCAGGTAGAACCGAACTTGGCGAGGGATGTGAAAAACAATAAGAAGACATTCTACAGGTACATTGGCCAGAAGAGACAGGCCAAAACGGGTGTACCTTCTTTAGTAAATTTAAAAGGAGAACTGGCTTCAACGGACAAAGAGAAAGCTGAGGTACTGAATGAGTTCTTTGCCTCGGTCTTCACTGACAGCCAGGATTCCAGTCTTTCTCACGTCCCTGAGCCCTGCACCCCCAAGCCTCTAGGTAGGGATAAGGGGGGTAAATCCCCTCCCACTGTAAGGGCAGAGCCAGTCCAAGACCGCCTCATAAGACTGGATGAGTACAAGTCTTTGGGGCCGGATGGCGCGCATCCCAGGGTTCTGAAGGAGCTGGCTGAGGTGGTTGCCAAGCTGCTCTCCATCATATTTGAGAAGTCATGGCTGTCAGGCGAGGTCCCAGACGACTGGAGGAAAGGTTATGTCACTCCCATTTACAAGAAAGGGAGGAAGGAGGACACAGGGAACTACAGGCTGGTGAGTCTCACCTCTGTGCCTGGGAAGATCATGGAACAGATCCTCCTGGACGACATGCCCGATCACATGAGGAATGAGCATGTGATCCGAGACAGCCAGCACGGCTTCACCAGGGGGAGGTCATGCTTAACCAATCTGTGGCCTTCTATGATGGAGTGACGGCATTGGTGGATGAGGGGAAGGCGACCAATGTCATCTACCTGGATTTGTGCAAGGCCTTTGACATGGTCCCCCACCACATCCATATCTCCAAATTGGAGGGATGTGGATTTGATGGGTGGACCACTCGTTGGATAAGGAATTGGTTGAAAGGCCGCAGGCAGAGGGTGATGATCAATGGTTCTATGTCCAGGTGGAGGCCGGTAATGAGTGGAGTCCCCCAGAGTCTGTCTTGGGACCAGTGCTCTTTAGCATCTTTATCAATGACATCGACAATGGAATCGAGTGCACCCTCAGCAAATTTGCTGATGACACCAAGCTGAGTGGTGCGGTTGACACGGAGGAAGGAAGGGATGCCATTTAGAGGGACTTTGACAGACTTGAAAGGTGGGCCTGGGTGAACCTAATGAGGTTCAACATGGCAAAGTGTAGGGTTTTGCACTTGGGCCGGAGGAACCCCAGGCATCTATACAGACTGGAAGGAGCAGTCCTTGAGAGCCGCTCTGCAGAGAAAGACCTGGGGGTTCTGATGGATGACAAACTGAACATGAGCCAGCAGTGTGCTCTTGCAGTTCGGAAAGCAAATGGTATCCTGGGCTCCATCATGAGAGGGATGGCCAGCAGGGACAGGGAGGTGATTGTCCCTCTCTACTCTGCCCTTGTGAGGCCCCATCTGGAGTACTGTGTCCAGGTCTGGAGCCCCCAGTACAAGAAAGACAGAGAGCTGTTAGAGAGGGTCCAGAGGAGGGCCACGAAGATGATCAGGGGGCTGGAGCACCTCCCCTACGAAGACAGGCTGAGGGAGCTGAGTATGGCCCTCAGATTACTATCCCCTATTGTTGTTTCAGGTAGGCAGCGATGATATAGGAAGAACTTCCCTAAGGACTATGAAAAAGGACTTCAGAGCCTTGGGGCGATAGGTCAAGGGTTCGGGAACACAAGTTGTGTTCTCCTCTGTCCCTCCAGTTATAGGAAATGATGAAGGACTAAATATGATGGACCAACAGATTAATCAAGCCTGGTGTCCCCTTCATACCTAGTTTAAAGCTCTATCAATGAACTTTCCCAACTCCCATTGTAAGACCCCTTTCCGCCGGTGGGATGAGCTACTCCTATTGGTTGCCAGCAGTCCTGGTCTCATGTAAATCGAGTGGAGGTAAAAAAAAAAAACAAACTCCTGCCAGGCAATCTGATATTTTGGTAGCTGCATTTAATCCTTACCTTTCACAATAAAAAAAAGCAAGTGAGCATGTATTACCTTAAGTATAATTAGATGCAAGACACAATATTTTTGTTTGAAGATCACAACAGAAACACGGAAATCCATATCATACAATCACAAGGTTGGAAAGGGCCTACAAGATCATCTAGTCCAACTGTTCTCCCATTACCACAAGCTACTAAACTAGATGTTGTAGCACTTCATCCAGACCCCTGTTGAACACTGCCAGGGACGGTGACTCCACCACCTCCCTGGGCAGCCATTCCAGTGCCTGACCACTCTCTGAGAGAAGTTGTTTTTCCTTATGTCTAACCTAAACCTCCTCTGGTACAACTTGTGGCCGTTTCCTCAGGTCCTGTTTGTTGCCTGGGAGAAGAGGCCAAACCCCTCCTCATCACAACCTCCCTTCAGGAAGTTGTAGAGTGCAATGAGGTCTCCCCTAAGCGTCCTCTTCTCCAGACTAAACGATCCCAGCTCCCTCAGCCGCTCCTCATAAGGCCTGTGCTCCAGACCCCTCACCAGCTTTGTTGCCCTCCTCTGGACGTGCTCCAGGGCCTCAATGTCTTTCTTGTAGTGAGGGGCCCAAAACTGAACACAGTACTGATACAGTCTGTAATGCCCAGTTGTTCAGGGTATTTTTGGATCTGAGAGACAGGATGTCTCAGGAGCAGTTACCTTAATTGCAAAACCAGCTTGCGGAAGGATCTTGATTTTTTGCTCTCCTTTCTTGAAAACTTCCCTTGCTGTGTTGCCCCACACAACGTCATCAATGTACTGCAGGTGCTCAGGAGCACCAACCTGTTCCAGTGCAGTTTGAATCAACCCATGACAAGTGGTTGGGCTGTTTCCACCCCTGGGGCGAACGGTTCCAGGTATTCTGAATGCCCCTCCTGGTGTAAGCAAACTGCAGCCTGCATTCTGTGGCCAAAGGGCTGGAAAAGAAGGCATTAGCAATGTCAGTGGTGGCATACCACTTGGCTGCTATTTACTCCAGTTCATATTGGAGTTCTAACATGTCTGGCACTGCAGCCCTCAGTGGGGGTGTGACTTCATTCAGGCCACAGTAGTCTACCATCAGCCTCCATTCTCCACTGGCTTTATGCACTGGCCATATGGGGCTGTTAAATGGTGTCGCCGGTTTACGGGCTGGTCCGGCCCGGTTCCGTGACTAGTGGGGCGGAGGGATTTTTTTCAAAATCCGCGCCTCCGGAAAAGGGAAACAGGGGACCCCCCACAAGAAAAAGAATAATTAAAAAAAACCAGCAGCAACGATGTGAGGAGAAACAAACTAATTTACTAAATATAGTATTGGAATGCACAATAACACACTATAATACAATATAATTCAATATAATTGTTAATAAAATCAAATATAATTGAGAGAAGGATTGTCCGAGAGCTAAAGGCCTTACACTAATTCTGAAGCCTTGCGTGCAGTCGGGAGCAGCAGCGAGACTATCTGAAAGCGAGCACGACGAGACGAGAAGAAAGGAAAGACCTACAGGCCTCATATCTGTTCCCCTGAGCAGGAATGATAACAGTACTCGAACAGTCTTCTGGGGAACGTAGTTCTTCTTCTCTTCCAGACAAGTACCCGGAACTAGAGCATTTGCTCTTTAACTCCCAGTACACTGCATGATGTTATGATGTGGAATACCGATAACCAAAAATCATAAAACCATGACAAATGGTGAGTTTTGCTGATCACTCCCTGTCTCTCTAGCTGATGAATCAACTTATGAATGGGGAGCAAGGAATCCCTGTTGGTGCAGTACTGCTGTCTGTGCACCATTTTTGTGGCAATTGGTACCTGTTGCTCTTTCACTCGTAGCAACCCCACAATAGACAGATTTTCCAATAGGCCAGGCAAAACAGACAGCTGATTAACATCTTCTGTGTCTACAGCAGCTATTCAAATGGCCCATCAATATCCCTTGGGATCCTTAAAATATCCCCTTCTGAGGTAATCAATACCAAGTATACAGGGAGCCCCTGGGCCAGTCACAATAGGATGCTTTTGCCACTCTTTACCAGTGAGGCTTATTTCTGTTTCCAACACAGTCAACTCTTGGGAACCCCCACTCACCCCATGGATATAAATTGATTTTTTTCCTTTGGTGGACTCGAGGGCTTTAGAGTGCACTGTGCACCAGTGTCCACCAGTGCCTTATATTTCTGTGGTTGTGATGTGCCAGGCCATCTAATCCACACAGTCCAATACACTCTGTTATCCCTTTCCTCCCCCGGCTGATGACCAGGCATGACATCCTGTCTTGGAAAACTAAATATGAGCTAGGGTTCATCTGTCATTAATTCTCATCCCTTGCAGTGTTGTTTGCTGGAAGTCTGAGTTATTGCTGCTCATGAGTAAAGCCTCATTATTATGCTGAGTTCCATCTAAAAGAAGAATCAGGAATGAAGAGGTAGTGAATGACGTGATGCTTAATGCTTCTCGAATTAGACTCCTCACTTAAAAAAACAACAAACAAAAAAGCACACAACATAGAAACAATAGCCTGAGGAGTAAGGACAGGTACGTATCAGCTAATGCGCTGTCATTTATTTTAGCTCAAAGTTAAAACTTATCTGTTCAAAGCAGCCTATGATAATGGAGCTAACTGGCACATCATTATGCAGTAATGTGAAAATATGCTTTTGCGTCTCAAATGTAGGCCTCTCACTAGTGAATGCCTCCTGATATGCTGCTGGTTTCTGCTGTGATCTGGTGCACACTAAACAGGAAGTTAGTCTGCATGGGTGTATCAAAGCTTGTTGGCTGTAGCGGAAATGCTAAGACAGGGCCTGAAACAGTGATGGAGCACCTGGTTGGAAGGCAGGGCCGACCCAGGGGAGTTCAGGTGCATGCAATGCCACTGGGTGACCGGAAGGGCTGGAGCCAGGATCCACTCCTTCCCAGACCTTATTTAAGGGTTGGCAGTGGAGGTAAGGGTATTTTGCTGGAGATCCCTTCCTACCTCAGGTTTTTCAAAGGTAAACAGCTTTTTTTCTTTGTTTTTTTTTTTTTTTTGTCCATGGCTACTTGTCGCCGAGCGACTTGTCCGAGGTTCCCTGGAAAGCATTATTCAGCCAAGGCGCGGCATGGACGAGGCCACACACCAATATGGTTACTAGTAGCCAAGCCATTTAATAACTGCACACAGCCGTTTATATAGAGCGGTACAAATAGCATGCTAAGTACAACAAGGCACGGTTCTCATAACTTGCGGTTGATTGCAGCTTGTCTCACGGCACCTGGCACAGCGGTCTCTATCACAGCTCCGCATTCCTTTCGCCTACTCCCATTGTTGTTCTGTGTGAGACAGTGATCCATAGCAGCTATTTTGCTTGCAGTGACCCAGGGGGAGATAAACATGACCTCCCTAAGTCAGCCGACCATCCACAGCTACTGCATTTGGGCTTGTTTTCATTTGCTGTAGCCAAAGACTTTGCCACCCCACTATTATTGCTGTGTTTTCCATCACATTATGGAGTTACATTGGCTCATTCAAGATTATAGACACTTTAAAGACAGGCACATCACACAGTTATATTTGTACAGGATTATAAATCTAAATGAATTCAATTCTGATTTTGTCTCAGCTCTAGGAGGCAGCGCTGCTGTATTTAGCTCTCTGGGTTGAGTGGCAGAGCCCAGTAGATGAGCTTGCTACTGTTGTGGGTTAGCTGCTTCTGCCTAGACTTCCTGTTCAGATCTGGTTCCATGCTGAAATGTAAGTAGCATGGCTAGTTAAGTGCTTAGATGGCTTCTTTGTGGCAGTTAGCATAGCTAAGTTTCCCAGAAACTGCATTTTCTGGGTGCTGCAATTCATTTGCTAGAAACCTATATCTCTTGTTTAAATAGAAGTTGGTATGCCAACTTGAGAAGTCTCTTGAGAACTGCTGCTAGCTGTGTTGAGAAACATGAAGTTGTGTAATACTGCAGCACTGTACTTTGGTTTATACCTGTAATGCTATGAATATTTCTTTCCTCTTGTTGCTTATGAAAGAAGTGACTGCATCAGGGCCTGCTCTGAGTTTTTGGCAGAGCATGTGATTGGTTTCCCTTGAGAAATGCTTGCTTCTTGCATGCAACTTGGTTTGTATATGAAGAGAGTCAAGGCAATTAGTCATTGACTGACTCATGAATGATTAGGCTAGTGTTTGTTTGTTTAAGAACTCTCTAAAAATAGTTAAACAGGCTGAAATAAATGATGTTTATTTATCAAGCTAATTTGAACATTATCGTTTTGCTCAGCAGATGCAAAAAATATGGTCTGCCTCACTAAAGAATAAAGCAGTCTGAATCATAGAATCACCAAGGTTGGAAAAGACCCACAGGATCATCCAGTCCAACCATTCACCCATCGCTAATGGTTCTCGCTAAACCATGTCCCTCAACACAACGTCCAAACGTTCCTTGAACACCTCCTGGGTCGGTGACTCCACCACCTCTCTGGACAGCCCATTCCAGTGCCTGACCACCCTTTCAGAGAAGTAGTATTTCCTAACGGCCAGCCTGAACCTTCCCTGGCGCAGCTTGAAGCCATTCCCTCTAGTCCTATCACTGTCATACGAGAGAAGAGGCTGACCCCCAGCTCACTACAACCTCCCTGGGGAGCACAGGCCTTATGAGAAGTGGCTGAGGGAGCTGGGATTGTTTAGTCTGGAGAATAGGAGGCTCAGGAGAGACCATATTGCACTCTACAACAACATGAAACAGTAAAAACAGGTCCCGAGGAAATGGCCACAAGTTGTACCAGAGGAGGTTTAGGTTAGACATAAGGAAAAACTTTTTCTCTCAGAGAGTGGTCAGGCACTGGAATGGCTGCCCAGGGAGGTGGTGGAGTCGCCGTCCCTGGCGGTGTTCAACAGGGGTCTGGATGAGGAGCTACGAGATATGGTTTAGTGGCTTGTGGTAGCAACGGTAATGGGAGGATGGTTGGACTAGATGATCTTGTAGGTCCTTTCCAACCTTGTGATTCTATGATTCTATGATTCTGTTCAAACACTCTATAGATTTCTGGAGTGTGTCTGTGTAAATCTGCTTACAGGAAGTTAGGAAATTATTTATCCAGATCATAGAAGCTCAAAATATGAGACTGATCAGGATGCTAATGCAGCTCTCAGTGAGACAGTCTATTAGACACTGAGGCCCGGCAGATAGAGACAGATGCCCAGAGTGTCAGCCTTACACATTCCTGTCACTGCTTCATTTTTATTCAATTTTTAATAGAAATGGGCACAAACCAGAGCTGTATCAGATCAGATACTACAGTAGGACTGTGTCAAGTGCCAGCTTCTCCTTTAAAACTAATCTAAACGGAGTTGTACTGTTTGGAGTAAGCTTTAGGTGTAGTGTTGCTAAGTATCTTTAGCTCCTTCAGTAAGACTTAAACACCATAGGGAGACTTAAGTTTCACATGCTAGGAGTTATTCTTCCTATTTTGTCCAAATGGGAAGGTCAGTATTATTGTACACATATAAATAAGAACTGAGTCAAATGTTTCTGCCCAGAAAATAGTCAGAGACCAGCTTCTCTGTGTAATGCATACTCAGTGAAACTGCCTTCATGCCATACCGTTTGTATACAGTCTGCAGGGAAGTTGGAAGTCATCAGACTATAAGCATAGCCTCAACATGAGGACTTAGACTGATCGCAAAAGTTTGCTCATATCTGGCCTGTCAGAATTTCTGATTTTTTTTTTCAGGCTTGTTGCTGTTAATCAGGCCTGATCCTGGAGTGAAGGCTGAATTAGAGGCAGAATCTATTAATATTTCAGCATAGAAATTTCCAGGAAAATGCAGAAACCTCTGTTATCTAGCATCAGCTTTTTTTTTTTTGGGGGGGGGGGGGGGGGGGGGGGGGGGGGATATTAAATGGCTTTAGCAGAGCCGTGTGGGTGAAGTTCAGCAAAGCTGTTGGACCAGCAGCTTGCAGTACAGAAGAGAACAGAGTTGTTCTGCTTAGTTTTATGTCCTGTATAGCTGCTGGTAGTTGCATTTATTTATTTATTTATTGTGATGAGATGACAGAAAAATGCAAAAACAAAGTGTAAAATGGACAGGTTAGAGAAACTATTTGATTACTCCATTTTCAACTCAATATCTCTCCAGGAGAGGTAGCATCCAGCAAGTCTGGGATATGGTGATTCAAATTCTCTATGAAACAGTTCCAGTAATACAGAATATGAAGTGTTTGTTGCTGCATTGGTCATGTGAATGTAAACAGTAACTAGAGTTTTCAGGACTTGAAAGGCTTAATTCACCTGGTCTCTGACCTTTTAACTTGGATCAGAGTTGTGGTTCTAGTACTCTAAGAGTGCAATGAATGTCAATAAAGCAATATAGTGCTGCTGGGAAGTGAGGTCAGAATTGGGACTAAATCATCAGTGTCCTGCTCAGTTATGTTACAAGAAACTACTCTAGTCCTAAGTCCATAATATCTGGAGCTGAAATAGCAACATTGCTCCCATGTTTGTTGTTACCTTGTCAAATAGTTGATCCCATGTAATGTGGCTAGCTTTAGTGTTACTTTACTGATTCTGAAACTGAACAATATCAAGGTACTTTAAGCCTCACTTAACAGCAAACCAGACTGGTGGTGCTTACTGCTAACCTCTACTAAATGTGTTTTCTGGCACATAGTATTTAATACTGCATGCAGTAATCTATGCTTAATATGGAAGAAGAAAATCCACTAAATTAATTGTATAAATGCTTGATGTGCTACAAGCAATAAAGGATATTTTGTGAGATTAGATGTTAACGATTAACCCAGTAGGCATCTGTAGTTCTTATTCTTGTTAGCTCTTGTATGTTAAAGTTCTTATTGACTCTTACAATAATAGAATCATTGAGGTTGGAAAAGACCTCCAAGATGATCAAGTCCAACTGTCACCCCATCACCACCATGCCCACTAAGCCATATCCCTAAGAGGCACACCTATATATCTTGAACACCTCCAGGGATGGTGACTCCAACACTTTCCTGGGCAGCCTGTTCCAGTGCTTGACCTCTCTTTCAGAGAAGAAACTTTTTCTGATATCTAACCTGAACCTCCCTGACACAACTTGAAGCCGTTACCCCTCATCCCATTGTTTAGTTACCTGGGAAGAGGCTGACCCTCACCTCGCTACAACCTCCCTTCAGGGAGTTGTAGGTGATTTATAAGATCTCCTCTGAGCTGCCTCTTCTCCAGACTAAACAATCTCAATTCCCTCAGCTGCTCCTCATAAGGTTTGTGCTCCAGACCCCTCACCAGCTTTGTCCTTCTCTGAACACGTTCCAGGACCTCGATGTCTTTCTTGCAGTGAGGGGCCCAAAACTGAATGTAGTACTTGAGGTGTGGCCTCACCAGAGCTGAGTACAGAGGGATGATCACCTCCCTGCTCCTGCTAGCAGCACTATTTCTAATGTAGGCCAGGATGGCATTGGTCTTCTTAGCTGCACGGCACCAGATTCATGTTCAGCTGGCTGTCAACTAACACCCCAGATCCCTTTCTACCACACAGCTTTTCAGCCACTCTGCCCCAAACCTGTAGTTTTGCATGGTGTTGTAACCGAAGTGCAGGACCCCACACTTGATCATGTTGAACCTCATACAACTGGCTGTTACAGAAAGTGATGGTATACAGTGAGGAGCTTGGTTCTGCCTGTTAGAAAGAAAAGAGTGAGGAGGCCTTGTGTGGTCAGGCACTGGAATGGGCTGCACAGAGAGGTGGTGGAGTCATCAACCCTGGAGGTGTTCAAGGAACATTTAGATGTTGTGTTGAGGGACATGGTTTAGTGGGAAACATTGGTGATAGGTGGATGGTTGGACTGGATGATCTTGTAGGTCTTTTCCAACCGTGGTGATTCTATGAACTCCCTCAGCCTGTCTGTGTAGGGGAGGTGCTCCAGCCCTCTGATCATTTTTGTGGCCCTCCTCTAGACTATCTCCAATGGCTTGATGTCCTTCTTGTGTTGGGGGCCCCAGAACTGGACACAGTACTCCACTCCAGGTGAGGCCTCACGACAGCAGAGTAGAGGGGCAGGATCACCTCCATCAACCTGCTCGTCACACTTCTCTTGATGCAACCCAGGATGTGGTTGGCCTTTGGGGCTGCAAGTGCACATTGCTGGCTCATGTTGAGTCTTTCATCAACTGACACCCCCAAATCCTCCTTGGGGCTGCTCTAAAGCCATTTTCTGCTCAGCCTGTATCTGTGCTTGGGATTGCCCCATCCCAGGTGCAGGACCTTGCACTTGGTCTTGTTGAACTACATGAGGTTGGCATGTGCCCACCTCAAGCCTGCCCAGGTCCCTCTGGATGACATCCCTTCCCTCTAATGTGTCATCTTGGTGTCATCTGCAAACTTGCTGAGGGTGCACTTGATCCCAGTGTTCATGTTGCCTACAAAGATGTTAAATAGCACTGGTCCCAACACTGATCCCTGAGGAACGCCACTCATCACCTGTCTCCGTTTGGACATTGAGCTGTTGACTGCAACTCTCTGAGTTTGTCCATCCAGACAATTCCCTATCCAGCAAGTGGTCTATCCATCAAATTCATTTTTCTCCTATTTATCGACCAGGATGTTGTGCAGGACACTGTCAAATGCTACGTCATGAATATGTTTCAGATTAAGTTTAAACAGATATTTAAGAATCATCACCCAGAGATCTGCCCTGAGGTGGGATAGTTCAGAGTGGCTGTCACAGTTTGAAGACTTAATCATGTGACACCCCTCCCTCCCCTCAGGAGAAGAGGAGGAAGGAAGAGGAAAAAACGCTATTGAGATAGGAGAAAATAATTTATTAAAAGGAATTTGAGATAATACAGAGTAATAAAGAATAATAAATCAAATGAACCAAAAGTAAATGGGAGGAGAGAGAGTCAGAGTCTTTATTGGCTGGCCTCTCAGAAAAAAGACAAACAAGAAAGCTCTTCTCCGTCACCTGGAATTGGAAATCATGTGGAGGCCCTTGGGAAATGTAGTACATCTCAGTGTATCTTTCTCTTGTAGAGTCAGAACTCATGTGAGACTGCTAAAGAAACCAGGAAACACAGCTCTGCAGTGCACTGTGTCTCTGCACCCAACAGCCTGTTGCATGATGTCATGATATGGAATACTGATAAAACCAGGACAGTGACAGGGAGTGTGGAATGGTATGGGGAGGTGCCTAGGGTGGTGGGCACCCCCAGTGGTTTGGAACTTCACCTCAGAACAACTGGTAGCACAAAGGCAAACCTATTGCACAGGTTATCCGTGAACGTGAAATGTGCTGTAATTAAGCAAGCCAAGTGGATATAACCTGTTTGGTATGGAGGACGATGGCTGGAATATAAATATGAGGAGGCCTGGCAGCTAGATTATATTACACTCACACAAACTTGCCATGGCAAATTCCATGTGCTTATAATGGTGGAAGAAACCACTGAATGGCTGGAAACGTATCCTGTGCCCTATGCTACTACCCAAAACATTGTCCTGCCCCTTGAAAAGCAAGTCTTGTGGTGACATGGCACCCCAGAAAGAATTGAGTCAGACAAGACTAATTTCCAAAACAATCTCATAACCACCTGGGCTAAAGAGCATGGCATTGAGTAGGTATATCACATCCTCTATCATGCACCAGCTTCTGGTAAAATCAAATGATATAATGGACTGTTAAAAACTATGTTGAAAGCAATGGGTGGCAGAACATTTAAACACTGGGAGAAGCATCTGGCAGAGGCCACCTGGTTGATCAACACTTGGGGATCTTCCAATCAAGTTGGTCCTGTCCAATCAAACTTCCTGCATACTCTGATGGAACCAGTACTGGCCTCTGCATATATTAATCTGACACTGTGGATCATTCCTCCTGCACTGAAGAACTGTTATGACAGATGGAGCTCAAAGTTATGAACTAAATGAATACTATGGATTATTTACATGGATAGCCCATAGACTGTGGAAATAATATGCGTATATATATTTTTAAGAAAAGCAAGATAGGTGATTCTTGTGTGACTAGTGATAGGACTAGAGGGAATGGCTTCAAGCTGCACCAGGGAAGATTCAGGCTGGACGTTAGGAAATACTACTTCTCTGGAAGGGTGGTCAGGCACTGCAATGGGCTGCCCAGAGAGGTGGTGGAGTCACCGAGCCTGGTGGTGTTCAAAGAGCATTTGGATGTTGTGTTGAGGGACATGGTTTAGCGCGAACCATTGGTGAAGGGCGAATGGTTGGACTGGATGATCCTGTGGGTCTTTTCCAACCTTAGCGATTCTATGATTCTATGATGGTAATTACGATGCATAGAAATTGTGGGATCTGAACATGATGTAAATGGTATGGAATAAGGGGTAGATATTATCTCAGTTTCAGCTGGGAAAGAATTGTTTTCTTCAGAGTCTGCTATGATGCAGTGTTTTGGTTCTAGGAGAAAAACTGTTGATAACACTGATGCTTATAGTTTCTTCTAAGCAGTGTTGTACAGAGCCAAGGACATTCTCAGCAAAGGGCTCAAAGAACTGGGAAGGAACAGGATTAGGACAGCTGACTTAAACTGGCCAAAAGGATATTCCATACCATATGACATCAAGCGGAAGGAGGTTTGAAGGGAGTGGGAGTTCATCTGTTTCTCTTCTACTGCTCAGGGGCTAGCTGGGCATCAGTCGGTGGGTAGTGAGCAATTGCTTGAGCATCACTTCTTCTATACATTTTTATATGTGTAGTCATAACTATTATCCTTTTTCTCTATCTTAGTAAATAGTTTTATCTCAACCCATGGGTTCTACTTTTTTTTCCCGATTCTCTCTCCCACCCCTCTGGAAAAGGGGGTGAGTGAGCAAACAACTATGTAGTGATTATCCAACTGCCAGGTTGAACCAGAACACTCATGTAAAACAGGTCTTCTTACCATAGCAAATGTTTTTAGCCTACTTTTGAATTCAGGAAAAAAATAATGATATCTTGAGTTCTGTCTTCTGACATCTATTTTGCCCTGTTGCACAGCAGTTGTTGGAGAGTGCTGCTTGAATTGGGACATAAGTGGATACCATTTGGCTTGTTTTCAGGACTGACCTGGGCCGGTGAGGCTCAAATGTTTAGGTTTTTTTTTTTTTTTCTTTTGTCTTGTTACTGTTTTGCTTATAAGAAACTGTACAAAGTTGTATTGTGGTTCTGCGTGGACACTGATACATAAAATGAACTGTTTAATGGTCTTAATTGAAATAATTTTCTGTTTTTTCCCTGTAACAGTAGCTTGTTGATCTTCTTTTGTTCTGTTTCCTGACTATGATATTTTGCTTTTTCCAGGCTCACATTAAATTTCCTATTGACTACCCATATTCACCACCTACCTTCAGATTTCTAACCAAAATGTGGCACCCCAACATTTATGAGGTAAGGTTTCTTATATTAAGAAAAAAGGAGATAGAAAATGAGTTTTTCTCAGGCATGAGAGAAGGTTTTCTAGTTCCTTAACTTAAAGAAATATTGATGATACTAAGTATCTCTAGCCATAACTGAAGTGGTTAACTGTTTGTGATAAATGTTAGCTTCATGGTTGAACAGTTAATTCCTAAGACCTGTAGGAAATGCTGGTCTTGTAGGCAGGGATGGAACCTTTCTCTTATGGGCAAGTTCAGCAGGCAGCCCCAGCTGATGACCTGTATTGTGAGTGCTGACAGTTTTAGGGGATTCTTGGATGAAGGCTGTTGGTGGGGTCTTATCCTACTGTGATACTTAAGCAACTAGTGGTTGTCAGTACATTATCACTTTTGGCATATTCCACAGAATTATGTGATGCAACAAGACATAACAGGAAACAATCTTCTACGGCAACCAGCCTATGAATGAAGGAGTTTGGACTTGGGGCACTGACTGCAAGAAGATCTGCAGCTGAGCTGGAGTTCAGCTTCAGAAGTCTTGTACAGCCTGGTCATGATTCAGAGAAGCCTGAGCAGATACCTCTGGGCTAAATGTCTGCTGGCCAATTTGAAGCAGCCCTTAGTTCAGTGCACGTATGGATCATGCTCAAAGGGCTGTGGGCTGCTGCATCCATAACTGGATAATGGTACAAGTAATAGCAGCTTCTGAAGGGGAATTTTTTTTTTATAAATGCTCTTTAGAAAGCAGCACTCCTTAGCTTGAAAGCATTGTCTTTGATGCTAAGCACAATCTGTTTGGAGAGACAAGGTGAAGACAACAAAGAGTAGAGCGCTGGGAAGTGCTGTGGTGAAGCTGTCTAATGCACTCAGCACTGCACAATGCTCTCTGATAGATGAGCCTGAGCTGCTGGTGGCCTGACTGTGTTTGTGTGAAACTGCTCAGGTTAACCTGCCTTGTTGCTTGGACATAGCCTATGCTACCCTGTGTGTGGTGCAAATGAACTAGGTTGTGTTTCTTGCTGGACTTCCATCAATTGAGTGATTTTTACAGGTTATCAGCTGTTGATCTGTTGTATTACAGAGCTTGTGTGAGCAGGAGCTTGAGACACTCAAACAGTGCAGGTGCAAAGACTGAGAAGTGGCGTTTCATTTTGTGGGTACAGCGTTGCAGCATCTGAGGCACGGACTCAGATGTGAATGATCCAAATCGTTTATTGCAGGTTCTAACATTCCTTATATACATTCCCAAGTTTTCTCTTGTAACTTTCCCACCGCCCTTTACATGTCAACAAACCATTCCACACACACTCCTTAACGGTGCATGCAGGTGCTTATCCAGACTCATGAGTCATTCCTAGCCATGCGCCCTTCTTCCAGTCAGGGTCATTATCATGCGGCCATCACACAGCTGACTTGGCTTTTGTTTTTCTCTCCTGGAGCCTTCCTTGGTTCTCAGCCTTGCTTTCTCATGCCATCTATCTTGCTCCACAGCTTCTGCTCTGAATGTTCTTTCTTGTATTCCCACACAATGTTGCTTCCAATCTCAGTGCAATCAGTTCAAATCTACCCAATTTTTAGAAAGCTCTATTTGAAAGTTGAAAGCCTGTTTTAGATCAAAACTTGACTTAAACTTTTAGTGGTGGCCAGTCAAATGTCTGCTTAACTTCTGAATATTCTAACTGAATGTCAGCCTGCTAGGACTGCTGCTGGAATAGTTTTCAAGAGGCTAAAGGCGTTTCAAAAATATTTCTGTCACCTTGTCACAGGTCTTCCTGTGAGAGGTTCTGCAGGCTTCCTATGAGTCCAAACAGGAATGTCATGTCTCTTCCTCACTGTGAATGACTTCATTTGATGACTTGAGCTTGGAAGGCCCTTTTCTAACAAGTTGCTGCTAGTGGATGTCCATTCTGGATGAACACACTCCAAATGTCACACTGAACTGCACTGATATCTTAGTCATAAATGGCCATAAGCCTATCCAAACTTCAGTGAAAAACGGGACAGTAAAAAGCTCTAATCACTGGATACTCAGGGGGATTGCCTTTTTATGCACAGGGACTTCCTAAAAATCAGTCATCTGACAGTCTACTGGCTTAAGTTCTAGACTTGACACCAAATCTAATGTGGAGACAAGGATGGTGTTTCTCTTTAAAGCACTTTTTCAATTATATTGGAGTTTGATCTATAAATAAAGAAAACATTGAGACCTGCAGGTTATGCATATCCATATTGTAGATGTTTCTGAATCCAGAAATTCTTATGCAGGAGTTGAGTGGCAAGTGGTTAACAAAATGGTATATACAAAATGAATCTTGGAAAGGACTTCTCCCAGTCCTGGTGGAAAAGATGAAAAGCTGGCTCTAGAAACAACTGAAGGTAAGAGGAGAAACTACCCAAAACTTGATGAGTATATTTTGGGGTTACTCTTCAAAGAAGAGTGTCTGAAGTATTTCTACTTTGTGTTTGTAGTACTTGGAGCTGAATGAATCTGAAGCAGCTTGGCAGTCTGTTTTAGTGTTGAAGATGAGGCACTGGAATAACTTCAAATAAGAATGAGAATAAATCAGCAAAGGAATGAGGTTTGAAGGTTTTTCAGGAGAGAAAAAAAATCTCTTAGTGCAGTGAAGACAAAAGAAAGTAGTTTGCAGAATCTGCTTGCAAGAGCAGATGGAGAGGTTTAGACTGACATTCCAGTTCTGAGTAGAGGCTTCAATAACTTGTGTGTTTTCCTCATCTCCAGTTTGCTTGATCACCTAGTTCAATTTTGCTAAAACTGCATTTAATACTAGGCTTTTAATTTTTGAGGTAACAAAGCCTTTTAGTTCTGTCAAAATAGAAATATAAGCTAGTTCCTGTGCTTTTCTTCCTCTCTGTCCTGGTTCAGCTGGGACAGAGTTGATTTTCTTCATAGTGTCTGGTATGATGTTACATTTTGGATTTAGGAGAAAAACAATGTTGATAATGAACCAATGTTTCTAGTTATTGCTGAGCAGTGCTGTACAGAGCCAAGAACATCTCAGTTTCCCAGCTTCTCCTACTGTCCTGCCAGCAAGTGGACTGGCAGGCAGAAGGAGCTGGGAGGGGACAGAACCAGGACAGCTGACATAAACTGGCCAAAGGGATATTCTATACCATATGATGACGTGAGGAAACTGAGGGGAGTTGGCCAGGGGTGCCTGCTGCTGCTTGGGGACTAGCTGGGCATTGGTCAGCAAATGGGGAGTAATTGCTAGTGCATCACGTGTGTGTGTGTGTGTGTGTGTGTGTGTGTGTATGTATGTATATATAATTATTATCATTACTGCTATTTCTCTCTTCCTTTTGCCATAGTAAATAGTTTTTATCTCAGTCCACAAGTTCTACTTTTTTCAGTTCGCTCCCCCATCCCACTGGGAAGGGGCGAGTGAGTAAAGATGACACCAAGTTGGGAGGTGGTGTCGATCTGCCTGAGGGTAGGGAGGTCCTTCAGAGGGATCTAGATAAGCTGGATTGCTGGGCTGAGGTGAATGGGATGAGGTTCAACAAGGCCAAGTGTCAGGTCCTGCACTTTGGCCACAATAACCCCATGCAGCGCTATAGGCTTGGGGCTGAGTGGCTGGAAGACTGTGAAGAGGAAAGGGACCCGGGGGTGTTGGTTGATGCTCAACTGAACATGAGCCAGCAGTGTGCCCAGGTGGCCAAGGGGGCCAATGCCATCCTGGCTTGCATTAGAAATAGTGTGGCCAGCAGGAGAAGGGAGGTGATCATCCCCCTGTACTCAGCACTGGTGAGGCCGCACCTCGAGTACTGTGTTCAGTTTTGGGCCCCTCACTACAAGAAAGATATTGAGGCCCTGGAGCACGTCCAGAGGAGGGCAACAAAGCTGGTGAGGGGTCTGGAGCACAGGCCTTATGAGGAGCGGCTGAGGGAGCTGGGATCGTTTAGTCTGGAGAAGAGGAGGAGGCTTAGGGGAGACCTCATTGCACTCTACAACTTCCTGAAGGGAGGTTGTGATGAGGAGGGGTTTGGCCTCTTCTCCCAGGCAACAAACAGGACCCGAGGAAATGGCCACAAGTTGTACCAGAGGAGGTTTAGGTTAGACATAAGGAAAAACAACTTCTCTCAGAGAGTGGTCAGGCACTGGAATGGCTGCCCAGGGAGGTGGTGGAGTCGCCGTCCCTGGCGGTGTTCAAGAGGCATCTGGATGAGGAGCTATGAGATATGGTTTAGTGGCTTGTGGTAGCAACGGTAATGGGAGGACGGTTGGACTAGATGATCTCGTAGGTTCTTTCCAACCTTGTGATTCTATGAT
Source organism: Gallus gallus (assembly GCF_016699485.2). Lineage (NCBI taxonomy): Eukaryota > Metazoa > Chordata > Aves > Galliformes > Phasianidae > Gallus > Gallus gallus. The sequence continues at coordinate 919,004 of NC_052571.1, read as the reverse complement.
TCTAAAATGCTTTGTAGGGTTTAGCTGCTTGCCAGGTTAAACCACAACACTCTGGCAAATACAAACAATGGAGGATGATGTATTTATCTTTCAAAAACATATATAGGGTGAACCCTCCCTTTGACTACAATGATCCCTAAAACCTTGTGCTGATCTCATCAGATCCCATGACACTTGTGCTCTTCCAGACTAACTCAGTGCTACCTTATTTGAATTCACAGAGTCACAGAATGGCCTGGGTTGGAAGGGACCCCAAGGGTCATGAAGCTTCAACCCCCCCCACCACAGGCAGGGCCACTAACCTCCCCATTTAATACCAGCCCAGGCTGTCCAGGGCCCCATCTAACCTGGCATTGAACACCTCCAGGGATGGACGGGGCATCCACAGCCTCTCTGAGCAGTCTGTTTCAGCAGCTCACCACTCTCATAGTAAAGAACTTCCCCCTGATACCCAACCTAAATCTTTCCTCCTTCAACTTAAAACCATTTCCCCTTGTCCTGCTGTTATCTACCCTTTCAAAAATTTGACTCCCCTCCTGTTTATAGGCTCCCTTCTGGTACTGAAAGGCTGCAATGAGGTCACCCTGCAGCCTTCTTTTCTCCAGGCTGAATAAGCCCAGCTCCCTCAGCCTGTCCTTGTAGAGGAGGTGCTCCAGCCCCCTGATCAGGGACACTGACCAGATATTTAAAGGAGAAACTGTGTAAACTAGAGGAAATGATTAATTAAGCCAGAATAGGCTGTAATCATAGTTTCACTTTATGCTGTGGTTTAACCCGGCAAGTAGCTAAATGCCATGCAGTTGTTTGTGCACACATATACCCCAGTGATGGGAGAGAAAATCAGAAAAAAAAATAAGTAGAACTTGTGGGTTGAGATAAAAACTATTTACTAAGACAGAAAAGGAAGAGAAAAAAAAAGGTGATAGTAATGATAATAATACACAAAACAAGTAATGTGCAATGTAGTGTTCACCTCCTACTGACTGATGCCCAGCTAGTCTCCAAGTGGTTGCCCCCCCCCCCACCAACTCCCCACAGTTCTATAGTTTTTCACAAGGCCATATGGTATGGAATATCCCTTTGGTCAGTTTGTCATCTCTCCTGGTTCTGTCCCCTTTCAGCTCCTTGGGCCCCCCAACCCCCTCACTGGTGGAACAGTATGAGAAGCTGAAAAACTGAAACATCCTTGGCTCTGTGCAGCATTGCTCAGCAACATCTAAAACTTAGGTGTGTTATCAACATTTTTTTTCTCCTAAATGCAAAACTTAGCATCATACCAGTGTATGGGAACTGTTGAATCACGTCCTGAATCTCTGATTGATCACCTGAGGCAAGCACCGAGTCAGCTGTAGGAGCACAGGTGAAGGCAATTCACCTGTGTGACCGGAAGGGGTGGAGCCTGGCTGCACCTCTCCTAGACCCCATTTAAGGGCTGACTGTCCCTCTGGAGGGATCTTTTTTCTAGAGACTGTTGTTCTTGGAGTTTTCTTGTGTGCCTAGGACACAGATAAGACTTTTCATTTGTTTCTGGTTACCCTTTTCTAATGTAATAATCTTTCTAGCTGTACTGTCTGTAGATGCTAATCCAATCATGCTATTCTGTATATTTATTGATTATACAGCACCATTCTGTATGCTTGTTGACTATACACCCAGACACTATGAAGGGAAAATCAACTCTGTCTCAGCTGAAACCAGGATACTTCAGTAGGATTAATTTTCAGCTTAAGATGGTAATAAAAATATTTATGGATTTCACAAGTTTTTTGGAGTCCTTAAAAAAAGAAGCTATCTTACAACAAACTGTTCCACAAACATAAGTGTATGCTTGAGTACTCAGCAGCTCCAATGCTACTTTGCTTTTTGTAGTTAGGTTCTTCATTAAAAATTTGTTTTAAAATGATGATGGCTTGTTAAAATGGTGGCATACTTGGCAGGTTCAGTGAATAGCTGAATTCTGGATGTGGATCACAAGCCTCCATTGTTGAATTAGAATCTCATTTGACTATAAGTGAAATGTCATTGTTAATCGTGGTGAGCTGAAATATTTGGGGAGACTCCAGATAAGCTGTTGCTATCCCTAGCTGTGATCACTGGCTAGGGTTCAAAGGCCCAGGTGCTATTGCTGTGAGCAGTGCTGCTTTGTGGTCTAGCTCCCATGAGTAGAGCAGTGTTTGAGGGTCCTTGGGATGCAGCTGAGACCTAGTACTTAAGGAACTGCCAGTTTGCAGTCTTGAATAAAGCTGATTTAGGTTGTTCAGATGATCAACCTGTACCTTAGGTCAGTGACACGGGACAGCATGAGCGCTGCTTATCAGTTGGGGCTGTGCCACCTAAAGGTGTAGGATGCCTCTAGGAACTTATAAGTAATCCCTTAGCTAGCTGCAAGTGGCAGTAAACCATCAGGGCCTGGGAAGGCACTGTCTGTTGTCTTGCCCTGGGCCTATCTGTACCTTCACCCCAGCCTGCACAAAGGCACTCAGACTCCGTGAGCCTAAAGTCAGTTTTGCTGGGTAATATCAGCTGTGGTGAATACTGCTATAGTACTCCTATGAAGCTATCTTGTCAGGATGCTGTTGCTGAAAGAGTTGGTTTTACAGACTTGTTAGTTTTTATAAATGGTAGACATTAGTCACCACGTATAATGAGGAGTATGTGGCTGTATGGCTTTCACATGTTGCTGAAGTATTCTTCCTCTGATATACTGAAAGGGATTTTCAGTGAAACCTTTGGAGAACATCTCCTGCTTTTTCACTTGATATTTCAAACAGCTGTCTTACAGGAAACAGCCTAAGCCTGCCTAGCATCATCTGTTCAACCTCTGTGTATCCCTGGAGAAGCATTGTTTTGATACCTGAGCTAGGATAGAATGCAAAATCCTTGGATGTAAAGATTCCTGTAGTTAATTCAGTTACTACTGGGGGGGAAGTTAATCCTACTTTAGGTCTCACATGACTAAAGCTCATTTCTATCACTATGGTAATATGCACTGTCTAGAGACTAACTTATTTTCCTGACTTTACTACTGTTTTTGACTGTTTTGTTATTTTCTTTCAAACCTCTTGGCCTGAGATTGTTTTGTATCTGTTCTGCTCATGAAGAAGCAAAACTGCTTCTGACAGGTTCTTGGCAATACCAGGCAAAGTATTCACATGTAAGCTAATAATCATTAAAAAAAAAAAAAAAACTTAAATGTACCCTAAAATCAAAGGGGGTCCTTTGGATATATTAGTACACCTACCCAGGAAACAGCCTAAGTCCACAAAATACTCTTTCTTCTGTGGCTGGCCCTTATATTAGTCCAGGATGGCTCCACCCTGGGTTCACCCCTTCTGGTCACATGGTGCAAACAATTTGCTTGTGCTCCCTGGGCCAGCCACACCCCTTCACCTGGTGCTCAATCACCTGTTCAAGATATGATCTAACAACAGTTTCTCTACAGTATCAATTTGCAGACTAGCTCTTTAAGCAAGGGAAGCTTTTGAACATGTTAATACAGTAAATCTAAGAAGAATTGAGAACTGTTAGTAGTTCCTGTGTGTTTTTATTGGTGTTTGGATTGTTTAAGGCTGAACCACTCAAACATAGCCAGAGATGGAACTGAGTCATTAGACTTTTACCTTGAGCTGGGCTATTCTCAACTTTAATTTCTGTCTTTCAGAATGGAGATGTGTGTATTTCCATTCTTCATCCACCTGTAGATGACCCACAAAGTGGAGAGCTGCCATCTGAGAGGTGGAACCCTACCCAAAATGTCAGGTAACAGTGTGGACCAGTGATGTACAAAGCTGACCTCAAAGGCCTGTTGTCTATCTCCTAGACTAAAGCCTGTGCTGGGAAGATATTTGGAAGGAAATTTAAGATATGAGGTTTGGGTTTTTTTTTTTAGGGCTTAAACCAGTGCTAGAGTTACCAAGCTGTCTGCAGATACTAGAGTGTTGTGTGTCCTGACGTTTTAATAATAATTTAGAGCCTTCTTTCCTGTTTTCATGTTCTTAAAGAAAACTATCTCAAATAAATTAGCTTTTTTTTTTTTTAAGAGTAATTCTGTGTGTAATCCTTCCTACAGTTTGCCTTCTAATTGCATGTTTGTATTTCCTGTCCTGTAGGGTGGTGTCTTGAGCTGTTAGCTAGGTAGTTCTCTCGCTACCAAAAACAAGGTTCATTAAGTAGCAGAGCCATTCAAGGCTAACATGTCAACTTTTTTAAAACATCAACTGGATTTTTTAAAATCCAGTTTTAAAACATCATGTTTTAAAACATCAACTTTCAAGACACTGCCAATAAGGAACTGGCAACATAAGTATCAAATAGCAAATCACTGACGTGCAGCAGGAGTGATGTAGTAGAAAAACCTTGAAGTCAGATACTTCTGTTCTGACTATTTAGTGTGATTCATTATCTAAATAAGGTTAAAATAATTGCCCTTAAATTTTTTCAATATCACACAGGAATTATTTTCAGAGTTATTATGTGTTAATTCCTTAATTTTAAATCTCTCTTTTTTTTAATTAGTAGATCCAGCTAGGGATCTTCTCCCCTGTGAAGGGAATGCAGCAGTTTGAAAAGAGTTTTCTGATAGTTTGATTCTGCTTGGATTCATTAAATTCCTTTGAAAAGAGCCTTTGTCAAAGCATAGATGGGGGGAGATAGCGTACTAAATTCTTGACCCTTGGAATGGGGTAACTGCAAAGTGCTGAATTATAACTAATGTGGCAGTAAACTAGGAATTGTAACAGAAAATAATAACTGATGTTCTGTCCTGGAGCATACTACTTAAAAGTTAAAAAGGTTCAAGAGATGGTGTGTCTTAGCTGTATGAAGTCATAAAGGGCTGGGAATTTTACTGTAAATGTTATTTAATCAATCCGTCCCAAGTACAAGTGTATGAAGCAATCTTTCAAAAGTTATAGTTCAGAATTGTTTTTATTTTATTTAAGTATCTTAAATAGTATTTTAAATTGTGTATTGCTGAACATTGTCGTCCCTCTGTTCATATGGCTATTAAACAGTTTTCATACATTTATAGGTTATCTCCTCCAGTTGTTACAACTAGATGACAAGCCTCAAATCATAGCTAAGAAATAGCTTAGTGTTAATTTAGGTTGCACAAACTTTTTGACTATTTAATTATATACAGTATGAGGCTTGACATGAAATTTATCTTGCTTGTTCTGATTGCTGCTTTTTCTTACTGTGGCGCAGTTTTTGGTGCTTACTCTCTTGGAATGTTGTCACAGAGTTATCTAGATCAATCTAGATAAATGTATGCCCATGACAGGGGGGCAGTAGGCCCGTGGGCCCCCTGGCTCCCAAAAATGGGAAGGGAAAAGGGAAAGGGGTAGGGGAATGGGAGCTGGGCTCAAAGAGGGAAAAAGAACGGAGCAACAGCAATGATCTAAGGAGGAAAACTTATTTTACTAACTATGATATCGGAATGCAAGATAACACAATATAATGCAATCTAATTGAAAGTAAGGGTAATAAATCAAATAAAATAAGACAGAGAAAGTTTCTGAAATTGAAAGGCCTACATGAATGAAGGCTCACAGCTTGGAAGCACACCCACCACTCTGCCTGGCTGCCAGAGAGAGCCGAAAGAGCCAGATCCCGTGACTTCCATTGATGTGTGGAAATCAGACCCTATAGCCAGTAAGGATATAGAGCAGGCACGTGTTTATTGGTGTTGCGCGTACACCCTGGTGCAAGGGGGATCACTCCACCCAACTTGCACACTGTCAGGAGAAATTGTGCTATAGATATAGTTCGAATGTCGAACTTCTGTGACGTATCTTCCTTCTCTAACCGTGAGGTCCCCTGGGATATGTAGTTGTTCTTCTCTCTTGAGGAGCAGGTATCTGAAGTATTAACTCTTTAATTACCCATGCTGTATATGATGTTATGATGTGGAATACCAATAGCAAAATTACAAAACCATGACAAATGTATTGGCTTAAGGGTGACATTTGGGGAGAAAACATTCCTCAGATGCATTGGCAAGCAGAAATGAAACTTGTCCTTAATTTCTAGCCCACTGTTGGTGTCACCCATTGGGCTAAGTGCTGCATAAACATTTCCTGCTGGAATCCCATCTGGCTTTGCAAGGCTCCAGTGTCTGTCAGATCAGAGGCAGCAGTACTGAAGGTGCATGACGGTAGTATGTTTGTGTGTAATGTGCTGCATGCGTAGCCTGGTTTTTCTCTTCTGTTGATGAATTTTGTAAATCTTGCTGAGTACTGACAGTTTACTACAGCTGACTATGGTTGGGGGGGGGAGACCTTCTTCATCTTTGAGAACTCTTGTGTTTCCACTTCTAAAGGTATCAAGCATACTTTTTTTTTTTAAAAACAGTAAATATGAACTTTCCTATCACTCAGATAGTTTGACAGTTTTTTCCAGAGCTGATTATATCCTTTGGAAAACAAATTGTAGAAGACTCCTGATAACTGTGCTAAGCAGTCTGGCCAGACACAAGTGTTTAGTTTCAAAACCTTTCAAGAAGCTAAGCATCTGAATGGCCAAGCATTTTCTAGAATAGTATCTCAGTTATATGATTTGTTAGATGTGCTCAGTATGCACTGCTCTGAATTCACCTCTAAATCAATGTGAGTAGTTTCCTTTATCAAGTTCTGTAGATCAGTTGCTATGCACTGCTGTGTTTCAAGACCTATTACTTGTCTCTGTTCTTTCCTTCAATTTTTCCTTCAATTTAAACTGAAAGCTCTTGCCAGTGCAGAGGTTCATAGGAAACACAGGAGCAGGAACTGAGCAAGAGAGATGGTGTTGGCTCTCATCGAGTGCTTGCAGAGGGATGTACCCAGTGTCAAGGTTATCTCTAGATCTGTCTGTGTCTTTGACAGGGGGACAGCAGGCCTGCTGGCCCAAAAGGGGGGAGGGAAGGAGGAGAGGGAACGAAAGGGGGGGGGGGTAAAGGGGGGGGGAACAGTGGCAATGATCTGAGGAGGAAAACAAACTTAGTTTATTAATTATAATTGCAGAAATACAAGTTAATTGAGATTGAAGCTAATAAATCAAATGAGAGAGTTTCTGAAAACTGAGGTTCTTATCTGATCCGCCAGTCAGCAAAGAGCTAGTCTCATGACTTCTGGTCAGTTTTATCTTTCCCACTGACTGGAAAGTAGAAACAGAACAGTGAAGTCTTTTGGGAGCTATAGTACATTTCTCTTCTGAGACTCCCAGTGCACTACATGATGTGGTGATGTGGAATACCAATAACAAAAATTGTAAAACCACAACGCCCAGCTAGCTCAGTGCTGTTTCTATAGAAGTCCAGGAAAGCTGCCAACTGGAGTTATGTGACTGGCTTGTGCTGGTATTGCTGAGGATAGGCAGCCAAAACCTGGTGGACACTTGGTGGTTTGCCTGGGTGTTGAAAAACATCTGCATTGCTTTCCCATTGCTGTGCATGCTACTTTAGTAGCCCTGGAGATGCACAGACTGAGGAGAGGTAATATGTGGCTGAAGCTCCAGCCTCTGAGCTCCCAGCAGGGTAGGGAAGACAGCACAATTTGGTCAAGGGCCTTGGGTTGCAGTGGTCCCCTTGCTATTTAGAGGGACATGCAGTGGTCCTCCTTGCTATGTAGGAAGAAGCTGCTGAGAAGCTGAATGTTGACAGGAGCAGGCTCACCAAGCATGTTTCTAGCCCTGCACCATCCACAGGCAACATGGATTAGGTGAAATCTAGTCTGAGCTGAGCTCTGCTGGCCACCCCATCACAGACACATGAACAGAAGTGATGGGCCAGGTGCTGGAGTGCACTTGGCTTTGCACTCCCACTCTGCACTTGTGCTCCCCTGCTTCTTGCTAGGTTACAAGCTCTTGGATAAGGTAGCGCAGCAAAGGCCTCTGCTGTTGAGTCTGGGAACCCTTGGGTGTGGCAACTGGAAGATTCCAAACTAGTTAATCTGTGTAGAAATGCTTCCAAACTAGTAGTGTCCCCCATTTGGGTCTTCAGAGGTACTAGAACCACACAAATATCTTCATGATTTTTGCTTCTAGACGTTTTGGAGTGTGTTGCTATCTGTAGTCAAATTGGGTCCTTGAGATCTGTATTGCATCATCTTTCCTGTGCTGACAGATGTGGTCAGAAACTGATAAATACCTGCAGTCACATCAACTACTAGTCAGTTATCTTTAGCTTAAGCTTTGCCTTCAAACAATTCACTTTGATGCCTTTCTGATGTGTTGCCTAAAGTTGTCAGCAGAATCCATGAGTACTTTCACTCTGACCCTACTGTTGTAATTACCTTTTTCAGGACTATCTTACTGAGCGTAATCTCTTTGCTTAATGAGCCCAACACGTTCTCTCCTGCCAATGTGGATGCATCAGTCATGTTCAGAAAATGGAGGGACAGTAAAGGAAAAGACAAGGAGTATGCTGAAATCATAAGGTAAGTTTTGCTGTGTGCTACTAGCCTTCTGCTTTGAATCCTACAATACAGACTACTTGTAGAACTTGCTGAAAACAGCTTCTCTCTGTGGTTGCTTCTTTAGAAATGAATTTTAGAGTCTTATTTCAAGTCCAGGTGTCTGGTCTATATAGGTTTTTCAGCAACGAATTGATGCAGACTTCTGGAGCAGAAGGATCAGGCTGATCTGTATTTGAGTTGTAGTGGTCTGGTTTTGTTGTTTTTTTTTTTGTTTGTTTTTTTTGCAGATTAATCTGGCATGATGCACTGCAAAACCTATTGGCTGCTAATAAATTACAGTTAAAGTTTGTGCTTGCCTTTAAAAACACTGCCTGCATTGCTTGGGATATGATTCAAATTGACTGCAACCTTCTAATTCTGTGCTTAATGCACTCATGAATCATAATCTTGTCCCTCCAGTTTGAAGGACTATCAGCAGGATTTGGCAAGTGTTTGCAAAGCTTGGGGTTTGATTAGATTGAAGCACTGTTCAGTCTTGACTCTCCTTTGCTCAGAAGTTCACGGTTTATCAGGTGCTGTTGGAAGGCAATATAAACATGAGTGCCAGGGTGGCTTGGGACCATAAATGAGCAGCCTCTACTGCAGAGTGGCTGCTGCCACACTTGTCTGGTAGAAAAAAGCATATCAGCATTGGCTCAGCTAGCTGGGCATGCAGGATATAGGTTGCAGCTAAGCAGGGTAGCTGCTGACCTGAACTATGTGAAGAGCTTCACTGGAGGTTATCTTAGTCCCTGCCAGCTCCACTGACTTTGGCAGAGCTGAATTTATTCCACAAGCAAGAGCTCAGGATGAAGGGGCCAGCAAGAGGGGGCACTGCCAGCTGCAGCCCAGCCCCTCTGTAATGAGCTGACAGCAGTGCTTGTATCTGGGGGCCAACACGACAGTGTCGGGATTACAGCTGTACCCCAGGATGCAGCCCCACGCTCCTGCTGCCCTCGCCATCTCGTGGGAGCTGAGGTGCCAAATACTTGTGAAAATCCTGGTTTTGAGTGTACTGGGATAGCTTCCTCCACCACTGAAGGCTGTGGGATAGTATCTCTGAAACCAGCTCAGTAAGTCATCTTGAGAGATCCCTGAACAGCCCTTCTCTAGCAAGACAGTTAATGTAATGAAGCTTGCTCTGAGCTCTGTCAGACCTCTAACGCAGAGTCCTGTACAATAACTGGCTTCATATGTTGCTGGAAGTATACATGCTGCAAACTTGGAGTACTTCCAGACCTGGAGTTATTAGAATGAAATCTCTTGCTGCTGGTGGCAGTGCCTCTGCCAGACGAGTGATGGGTGAAGCAACTCTACTAGCTGTATGCTGCCAGGAGGGGGCTGGGGGCCACTGAGCAGTGGGGAGCTGCGCATGTACTCCAGTCATGGTGTTCTGTCTTCCTCCTGCAGGAAACAGGTTTTGGCTACCAAAGCTGAGGCAGAAAAGGATGGCGTGAAGGTCCCCACTACGCTGGCAGAGTACTGCATCAAAACTAAAGTGCCTTCCAATGACAACAGTTCAGATTTGCTTTATGACGACTTGTATGATGATGACATTGATGATGAAGATGAGGAAGAAGAGGATGCTGATTGTTATGATGATGATGATTCTGGCAATGAGGAGTCGTGACCTGCTCTCTATGCTGTTGTACTGCCCTGCAACTCAGGCCAGAAGGGAGCAGCAGTAACCTAGCAGCAGTCCAGCAAAAAAGTGTGTTGAGGGGGAAGGGATCAAAAAACTTTTGTCTCCTGCTGTCTCCTGTTGTATGGATCTGTTTGCTCCTTTTTTATGGACTTTTTAGAGCCTCTCCACAGAATGCCTGAATTCTTGCATTCTTAATCCTTTCATCACTGTATTATTTCTTTTTAAAAAAAAGAAACTCCTTTTCACTTCATGAAACACTCACAGCGAAACAGATTTGCTTGTGTTTAGATTCTTGAATTAAATACAGTCTTGCATTGAGATGTTTAATGTATTTAAAGCTGGAACAAACCCAGTGGGTGCTGGGTTTTTGAGGAGCTCAAATGCTGCTTTGTGTGGATTTTTTCTTCCCTAGTAAATGCAAATTGCCGAGGTTTAGCTGCTCTGTTTACGATAATAGCATGTGTACATTCATTTACCTTTGTGGTGATAGCTTGTTTTTTTTGTTTTGTTTTCTTTTTAAGGTGTGGGGTAGAGTGTGTAAAGCTACTGTGTGTTAAACTGATGGGATGTTACTGAAAGGTACAGTATTCCTTTTTTAGCCTGCTCAAGATAGGAAATAGCTGGCCCTTGGAGCACCGGAGGGCACAATTAGCTTTGTCTCTGAAAAATGCTTGTCCTATGAACCCTCTACTAAACACTTAAAACTTCATACCTGTACAACCCTAGGTTGCTATTTATTTATTTTTCCCAGGCTGTAAGGATTAGAAAATAAAACATCTCGTTTACCCATGCTGCTGTGACCTGCTGCCTCTCTCTGGAGGGAGAGCAGACATGCATCTCACTGCTGTGATGGCTGTTTTCTGTGGCCAGCTTTTATCCCGACCTTGCTTTTGGCAAGGATCTCTCTGATGGCTTCCTACCCCCATTCTAACTAGCAGCCAAGCTTCCTGCAGCCTGAATCCAGTGCTGCCCTGAGCCTTTTTTACTCTTACTTGTGTACATCATGTATGGGTAAGTGCAACTGTACTATATGTGGTCTCTGTGGGGCAGGCAGAAGTCAGAGCTCCCTTTGGTAATGCCTGCCCTGGACCTGGGATGGCTGCATGTGTAGTGGGCTTTCCCCTACCTTGCTGGCAGCCCCTGGGAATACCAGTGGCGGGGTTTATCAGACTTCTCAACAGCATGCCTCAGCTGGTGCCCTTGCATGTTTTTGGGACCTATTGGTGGAGCTCACAGCTCTCCCTTGGGCAGGGCCATCCTGTATGTATTCTTCTGCAAAACCCTCTTTCTCAGCACCCTGACCCTTTCATGATGTGGTGTTCAAGACTGGCTGTGGTGCAGTGGCCTGAATTCACTTTTGGAATGGTATCTTGATTGGCAAATGTCCTGCCTTTGTCTGCTGAGCCCTGTAACAGTGTATTGCCCCTGAGGGCTGAGACCTTCCCCTCTCATTCCTTATAGAGGAGGCTGCCCTGATGAGAATGACTGCCTTTGGTGTGTGTGACCTGCTTCATCTGTCTCATAGTTCTCAATGGTACAGAACCAACTGCAGTGTGGTAGTGGGAGCAAGCTTTGTCCTACAGTGAGGCTCCAGGGCCTGTGGATATGTCCCTGGAACAGATGCAGAGGGGAGGAAGGCTGGCAATGCTACATGTGCAGCAACCTGTACTAGAGGTAGCAAGGTTAATGTTTGCAAAACAATGCACTGATCAGTGCCTGGGTGGTCTTGCAGCTACTGGGGAAGTGGGCACTGTGACAGTTTCCATGGTGATGTGCAGGCTGAAGACAGCACTGGTGGTGGCACCTTATCCCTGCGGTCTGACCTGCTTCTGTAGTATCCAATTGGGCTGTTAGTGCAGTTTCTGCTCATCTTCCCCTCCTGCCAGCAAGGTGAACAGTGTGGTGTAGTGCTGGATGTGCTGCTTGGCTGAGTTTAAGGTGAGGATACTGCACCTTTCAGATCTCCCTTGTACTTTTGCCTGCATTCACTATATATTTTCAAGCTTGATGTTGTAAGATTATCACGATTCTTCTATTACCTTTTTAAAGGACGAAAAAAAACCAAACATTTTGAGAGCTCCTACAATTACCCAAAATAATTTCTCTTCCCCCTTCTCTCTCATTCCTTGTTGACTTGCTTTTTTTTATAATTTCATACTTCCGTTTGTTTTTGAAACTGTTTAAGAGATGAAAGAAACATGTTTATCTGATCTGTGTATTCTCAGTCCATGTTAGCACTTATATTTGCAACTGCGATCCCCCTTCAAATGTGGTTTCCAACGATTCTGAAATGAGGGGATAAACTAGATTTCTTTCTTGCTGAAACCCCAGCTGTTTTCCTTTTTTCTTCAGAATAATTTTCCAGAAAGCATTAACTGATGCATTTTTATGTTGTATTCCTCATCAGTAGTAATATTATTGTCTTTTTTGCACATCTGTCTACTAATAAAAAATGTGAAATAAGTAGTCCTGTACTGTTAGGTCTCTCTTAATTGAGCTGTTTTATGTGCATGTGTCGCAGTTTCAATGCTACGACAGGGCAAGGGAGCCCCTTTCTCACCTTAAAGGGACAAGGAAAGAAAAATGACCCAATTAAGATAAGGACAAATAAGAAATTTACTATTAATGACAAAAGAATGTAAGATAATAATAAGAGAGTTAAAATTAACTAAAATGGGAGAGAGAGGAAGGCTATGCCCATGCTGCTGCTTACTGCACTCCTGGAACCCAGAAGAAAACTTAATTGTCAACAGTATACGGGCTGGTTCAGCCCAGTTCCGTGACTAGCAGGACAGAGGGACCAAAAATCATAAAACCATGACATTCCACCCTTTAGTCCACATCACTACATCTTGCTTAATATATACAAACAAAAAACAATTAACAAGCATTAAACACACACGTGTGCGCGCACACACACATATATATATATATATACATGGAATTACTGACTGCACTTTGTGGCCTCTGCATCTTGTTGTGTGGGGCTCCACACAGCAGCTTTCCATCTGCAGTGCTTCCCCACAATACGACACGATCCATCTGTGAACAGGACATATTTCTTTTCATTTTCTGGTAGTTCATTGTACGGTGGGGCTTCTTTAGCATGTGATACCTCTTCTCCTGGTGATGTTCCAAACTTTTTACCTTCAGGCCAGTCCATGGTCACTTCTAAGATTCCTGGACGACTGAGGCTCCCCATCCGAGCCCGTTGCGTAATCAGTGCAATCCACTTGCTCCAAGTGGCATCAGTAGCATGATGGGTGGAGGGAACCTTTCCCTTGAACATCCAGTTCAGCACTGGCAGTTGAGGTGCCGGAAGGAGCTGCGTCTCAGTGCCTACTACTTCAGAAGCAGCCCGAACCCCCTCATATGCAGCTAAGATTTCCTTCTCAGTTGGAGTGTAGCACTCTTTGAACCCCCTGTATGCTCGACTCCAGAATCCCTGGGGTCGGCCTCGGGCCTCTCCTGAGGTTCTTTGCCACAGACTCCAGGTGGGACCTTTCTCTCCAGCAGCAGTGTAGAGGATGTTCTTTACATCCTGTCCCGTCCATACTGGCCCCAGGGCCACAGCGGGGCCAGTGGGGCCAGTATGGGGGTGTGACTTCATTCAGGCCACGGTAGTCTACCGTCAGCCTCCATTCTCCACTGGCTTTACGCACTGGCCATATGGGGCAGTTAAAAGGTGAGTGAGTTTTGCTGATCACTCCCTGTCTCTCTAGCTGACGAATCAACTTATGAATGTGGCACAAGGAATCCCTGTTGGTGCAGTACTGCTGTCTGTGCACCATTTTTGTGGCAATTAGTACCTGTTGCTCTTTCGCTCGTAGCAACCCCACAATAGACTGATCTTCCAATAGGCCAGGCAAAACAGACAAATGCTTAACATCATCTGTGTCTACAGCAGCTATTCCAAAGGCCCATCTATTCCCCTTGGGATCCTTAATATATCCCCTTCTGAGGTAATCGATACCCAGTATGCATGGAGTCCCTGGGCCAGTCACAATAGGATGCTTTTGCCAGTCTTTACCAATGAGGCTTATTTCTGTTTCCAACACAGTCAACTCTTGGGAACCCCCACTCACCCCAGGAATATAAATTGATTTTTTCCTTTGGTGGACTCGAGGGCTTTAGAGTGCACTGTGCACTAGTATCCACCAGTGCCTTATATTTCTGTGGTTGTGATGTGCCAGGCCATCTAATCCACACAGTCCAATACACTCTATTATCCCTTTCCTCCCCCTTGTTGGAAGCAGGGCCTCTATTTGTTACCTGTGTCGTTCCTACAGCTTTTGCCGTGTCCTACAGCAACTGGAGCAATCGCCTTTTTGTTCAAGTTCACCTTGGTGGTTGATCTCTCTTTTAATTCTTTTACCCATGCTTGAAGTGCAGGAGTGGTTTTTTTATGCCACTTCGTATCTTCTTCATGGTCACCTAGGTAATGCCACAAGGCAAAACGCGACAGTCTTACTGTTGTCACTTGCACGAGCAGGAGGGCATCTTTTGGTAGCTGAGACGTTGGATGATGCAGGTTGGGAGGAAACTAATTTGATCAGCCCCTCCAGGATGCTGTTTTGGAATCCTGGTCCCCGTTGGATGTACCTGAAACCACCATGGGTTCATCAGCATAACGCGTGGTAGACAGTTCATCTGTTATATCTTCTTGATTGCTCTGCATTCTGTCCAGTTTTTCAGCTATTTTTGTAATGGCTGAAACACAAGCTCATAGAGGGGTTAAATGTAACTCAAAGTCTTGAAGTTCATTAATCAGTTTGTTTATAAGGGGTCTTCTTTCCCCTCTGCCATACATTGCTGCAAATGTACTGGCATACCTTTCTGGTGCAGTCCTTGTGAATATACGCCACGTATTTGGTGTACACCTGACTCTCTCAGGATCATGCTCTTGGTCTGGATCGTCAGGATCAAATGTGCAATCATGTAACATTTCCACCATGGCGTATTCTCTCAAATAACAGATGCCTTTATCCATGGCAGTTCATTTCTTTTTCTCTGGCGTCAGATCATCTTTGAGGGGGTATTTTTCTTTTATGGCTAACAGCATCTGCTTCCAGAGGGTGAAGGCCTCATTCTGGCATGTACTAATACCTCTTTCAATGGCTGAGTCCCTAGCAATGTCACCCATTTGGCAAGCTTCTCTACTATCTAGCAACACACTGTTGGCCCCATTGTCCCAACATCGAAGTAACCAGGTGACAATAGGCTCATTTGGGTGAAGTGAAAAGTCTTTTCTCAGACCTTGAATTTCATTCGTTTTCAGAGATCGATCAGTAACGGTGACGATGTCTTCCTCACCTCCTACTCTTTCAGGGCGTTGGTGACCACGATCTTATTGAGGGTTTCAGCCCTCTCTCTGAATGCCCTGGATCTTGGAGCCACTCCTCTGGACCTCTTTCCTTCTCTTCTCTTACTGTATCTGCTTCCTCTACTTTTTCCTCCTCCTTTTTCTTCTGCTCTAAGTCAAGATTCGTTTCATTTCCCATCCTCTTACAGGGGCAACTGACATTGATTCTCATGCACCCTGTAGTTGATCAGATTGGTCAGTTTTGATGCTCTCACTCTCTAGCTCGACTCAGAGTCTCTGTCATCCAGCTATGAGGGAATCTAGTTCAGCTTCGAGGGTGACTCAATGAGCCTGAATGTGGTTTTGTTCTGTTTGGAGACTGAATATTGTGAACTGGAAGGAGTCTTGCTCAGTTTGGAGGGCATCCCGTTCGGACTTGGGGATGTCTGGGGATAACAAGAAGGAGTTCTACAGGTACATAGGCAGGAGGAAACAGGCCAAGGTGAGTGTTCCCCCTCTGAAGAAAGGCAATGGGGAGCTGGCTTCCTCAGACATAGAAAAAGCTGAGGTACTCAATGAGTGCTTTGCCTCAGTCTTCACTGGTGGTCAGGCTTCCTGTGTCTGGCAGGACCACGAGCCTCTAGGTGAGGGTGTGGGGAGTGGTTTCTCTCCCACTGTAACAGTGGAATAAGCCTGAGTCCTCCTCATGTGTACGTGTATAAGTTCATGGGGCCGGATGATATACAACCTAAGGTTCTGGGAGAGATGGCTGATCATAGAATGGCCTGGGTTGAAAAGGACCACAATGCTCATGTAGTTTCAACCCCTTGCTATGTGCAGGGTCGCCAACCACCAGACCAGGCTGCCCAGAGCCACATCCAGCCTGACCTTGAATGCCTCCAGGGATGGGGCATCCACAGCCTCCTTGGGCAACCTTCTCTTTTCCAGGCTAAACAAGCCCAGTTCCCTCAATGATCAAAAGAGACAACAGGTGGACTACGAAGGCCTTTATCTGTTCCCCCTGTGCTGAAATGATAACAGAGCGGTGAACAGTCCTCTGGGGAATGCAGTAGTTCTTCTCTTCTGGGACAGGTACCTGGAACTGGAGCATTAACTCTTTAACTCCCAGTGCACTACATGATGTTATGGTGTGGAATACCAATAACCAAAAATCATAAAACCATGACACTTCATCTTTGTCACCTGTGATTTCAGATCATGTCGAGGCCCTTGGGAAATGTAGTACATGTCAATGTATCTTCCTCTAGGAGAGTAAGAGCTCATGTGAGACTGCTAGAGAAAACGAGACTAGGAAGTACAGCTCCACAGTGCACTGTGTCTCTACACTCAACTGCCTGTTGCATGATGTCATGATATGGAATACTGATATAACCCGGACATTAGCCACCCCTTATTCAATATCATTGCATCATGCTTAAATTTTACAATACAATATATACACACATAGAAATCTTAACAGCAATAGTTAACATTACATACTTATGTACGTACAACTACTGACTGTTTTCTCCCAGCATCAAGACACCCTGAGGTACACACTGAATGTTCCCATTTTCTTGCATTATCCACCAAGTAAATCCAGGTCCCTAAGCAAAAGCAATCCTACAAGTAGGCTTGCCCTTGCCTGAGGCAGTAAAAATCCACACTGTTTTCACCAGTATGTTATTTACATGCACTACAGGGACCTTATCCCCTTCTACAGTACGTACAAGGCTGGACTGGACAAGGCCATCTTGACTGGAAGAACCTCGAGTACTTACTAATCAAGTGGTATCTGTGGCCGAACCAGCCCATAAACCATTCGCATTCTTGGTGGAGAATGCAGGCAACGGCCACATTTTGCCTTTAGAAAGAATCTCTCTCAGCTCTTGAAGAGCTTCATTAGGAAACTTTATTAGTAGATGTCAGCGGTTTATAGGCTGGTCCGGCCCAGTTCCGCGACTAGTGGGAAGGAGGGATTTCGCAAAATCCGCGCCTCCAGGAAGGGAAACAGGGGACCCCAAAATAATTAAAAACGGCGGCAACAATCTGAGGAGAAACAAACTAATTTAAATATATAGTATCGGAATGTAAGATAACACACTATAATACAATATAAATCAACAATAATTGAGAGAAAGATTGTCCAAGAGCCAAAGGCCTTACACTAGTACTGAAGCCTTGCATGCAGTCGGGAGCAGCAGCAGCGAGCCGATCCGACAGGGAACACAGCAAGACGAAAAGAGGGACAAGTCAGATGACCTGCGCCCTTATATCTGTTCCCTTGAGCAGGAATGATAACAGTACTCGAAAAGGCTCTTGGGGAACGTAGTACTTCATCTCTTCCAGACAGGTACCCGGAACTAAAGCATTTGCTCTTTAACTCCCAGTACACTGCATGATGTTGTGATGTGGAATACTGGTAACCAAAAAATCATAAAACGATGACATTCCACCCCTTATTCTACATCATTACAGCATGCTTAATATATACAAACGTAATTATAATCAATTATCAATCACTGAACACATGTACATACACTTGGAATTACTGATTCCACTCACCCATCATCAAATTCCCTTGTGGCACACATTGAACATCCCCATTTTTCTGCATCACCCACCGAGTACACCCAGGTCCCTGGGCAAAAACAGTTCCATGAAGAGGTTTGCCCTTCCCAGAAGCTGGAAGGACCCATACTGCTTTTCCCAACATGTTCTTTATATGTACTACAGGGACCTTATCTCCCTTTACAGTATGTAGGGAGCTGGCAGGACCATCACGATTGATAGATTCTCGAGTATTCACCAACCAGGTGGCTTCGGCCAGATGCTTCTCCCAGTGCTTAAATGTTCCGCCACCCATTGCTTTCAACATGGTTTTTAACAACCCGTTGTATCGTTCAATTTTACCAGAAGCTGGTGCGTGATAGGGAATATGAGAAATCCACTCAATGCCATGATCTTTGGCTCAAGTATTTACAAGGGAATTTTTGAAATGAGTCCCATTATCTGATTCGACTCTCTCTGGGGCACCATGTCGCCAGAGAACTTGTTCCTCCAGACCCAATATGGTGTTTCGGGCAGTAGCATGGGGTACTGCATATGTTTCAAGCTACACAGTGGTTGCTTCCACCATGGTAAGCACATAACGCTTACCATTGCAGGATCGTGGCAAGGTGATATAATCAACCTGCCCTGCCTCATCGTATTTATACTTTTGCCATCGCCCTTCCCCCCAGAGAGGTTTCATCCTCTTGGCTTGTTTAATTATGGCACATGTTTCACAGTCATGAATAACTTGTGCAATAGCATCCATAGTTAAGTCCACCCCTCGGTCTCTAGCCCACTTATATGTTGCATCTCTCCCTTGATGGCCCGAGGTTTCATGGGCCCACCGAGCTAGAAATCATTCACTCTTGTTCTGCCAGTCCAAGTCTATTTGAGTCACCTCAATTTTGGCAGCTCGATCTACCTGATGGTTGTTTTGTTGTTCTTCAGTAGCCCGATTCTTGGGCACATGAGCATCTACATGGCGCACCTTTACAACCATATTCTTTATTTGGGCAGCAATGTCTTTCCACAGTTCAGCAGCCCAAACAGGTTTACCCCTCCTTTGCCAGTTATTTTGCTCCCACTGCTGTAACCACCCCCATAAGGCATTCGCCACCATCCATGAGTCAGTATAAAGATAAAGCATTGGCCACCTCTCCCGTTCAGCGACATCTAAGGCCAGTTGGATAGCCTTTACCTCTGTGAACTGACTTGATTCTCCTTTACCTTCAGTGGCCTCTGCAACTTGTCGTGTGGGGCTCCACACAGCAGCTTTCCATCTGCGATGCTTCCCCACAATACTGAAGGGCAAAATCAGGTCCCTGCAGTATAGAAAGAAGGGCTTCAAAGCGAGAAAAGAGAAAGCAGCTTCGCATGGTAGACATAAGGGGCAAATAGAGATAGTTTATGTAGAGAGTGTTAGAAAACAAGGGATTCCAAGCACTTTCACAGGCGCTAGGTATGAAATAACAAGGAGAGTGAAGGCCGTAAAGATAAGGACCAGAGAACAGCTCTAAAACATTTGGCGGGGAGGTGATTCGATGTCTGAAGTGCAAGCTGAAACCGGTTCGGGGGATGCCCAACCCCTTCAGGGTCAGAAGTTTGCAGCAAGGAAGACTACGAGCCTTCATCATCACGACCTTCTACGCACGCGCAAGGGGGTATCCGAATTCCTGCCAACTACTGATTGTGTATTAGTTTGACCTATATCTATAGCACAATTTCTTCGGACGGTGTGCAAGTTAGGTGGAACGATCCCCCTTGCACCAGGGTGTACGCGCGTCACCAATAAACACATACCTGCTCTATATCCTTACTGGCTATAGGGTCTGATTTCCTCACGTCAATTTGACACCCCAGATGGGACCCACTCTGTTCGGCTGCAGGACCGGCTGAGAGAGGGGACACCTTTGGCGCACCCCAAGATTTCTTGGAAGGACTCCCTTCCTCACCCGATCACTGCGGGAACAGACAAGGACCATCCATAGGCGGACCAGGTATGTGTATGGAAAAGGGGGAACCCGTAAGGCGTGAGGAGACGTCCTACGCAGGGTATGAAGGAGCGTGCCTGCTCCCCAACCGAGGTACGTGAGCTCACGGGTTAGGTTGCTGGCTGGGGTAGGAAGACTCCTTGGGGAGTTCCTACAAAGGGGACCTGTAAGCCGTACGCAAGGAAAGAACAACAGCTCTCCCTTAGGTGATTGGTAACAGCAGGGATTTTGTCAAATGATAGCGTGGATTCTCCTGGAGATAGTAGTGGGAGTTATAGGTTGTATTACAGTTATCACCATCTGCTGAGTGTTCGGTACCATGTATCTAGTCATTTCAGGTCAAGCTGACTTTCGGAAAAATCTTAAAGCTTGCAGCTGATCGACTAATGTTATTAGTATTATTAAGATTCCAGGTAAAGGACATCGTCAGCACTGTGTATTATGTATAAACCATGGTTTTTGTTCTAAATGTCAGAGTGAGTGTGGTGTGAGTGAGACGCATTCCATTCAGGGAGTGAGTGTCAGCCCGTTTATGTAGTACTGTGTTCCGATTGCAGGGAAGAGTGTAAAGGAAGGTGGACAGGCTTCTGTGAGATCTGTTTCCAAGTGTTTATAACTGAACAATATCACTATACAGTGTTAAGGGCTGTTTGTGGAAACTTTGAGGAAATTAGGAATCAATAAGAATTTTGTAAACCTCATGGGAGGCTCCCAGGGGAAGGAAATTCCCAAACAAACCCCTTTGGGATGCGCATTGGCACATTGGTGGGATATTGCAGGGGAACCTGGAGGCACCCTGAGTAAGAAAACTTTAATCAAGTATTGCAATCAATGGTGGTTAGTATATAAGTTAGAAGATGATGAGAAGTGGCATTGGAATGGGACCCTAAACTATAATGCCTTCTTACAGTTACAGTTATTCTTAAGGAGGGAAGGTAAATGAAATAACATGAACAGTTTTTATAATTGAGTGCTCTAATCAGGAGACTAAGTACTGGGTGTTTGTGGAAACTGAAGAACTTTATTGTTGAATTTGTGGGTTCTGAAGGGAATGGGACAAACAGTTTTGATGGTATAAGTAAGTGTAATTGTTAATGGCATAGAGAAGCTTGATTGAGGGTATGTGGAAGTGTAACTGAGGGTATGAACAGTGGACAAAGGAAAAAGGGTTAAAGAGAAAGTGAGTTTATCTGCACTGGCATGAGAGCAACCCCCCACACCATTCCCCTACGAGCAGAACTCTCGGAGTGAGAGTGCTGGAGTCAGAGACTGCTGTTGTAAACAGCGTTACTTGCGAATGGGGGGAGGTGGAGAGGATGGGGCACTGTCAGTGAGAATAGCCTTCATGTGCAGAGATCTAGGAAACCCAAAATTCCAGTGTTAGCACTGGAAACCTCTGGAGAGGAGGAGGTGAAACTGAAATGTAATATTAGTACATTATGTAATGATGAGAGTTTGGAAAGTGAAAAGTTTGAGGACGCAGGCTGAGGAAGGCAAAGATGAGCAAGGTGTAACAGGGATATCAGAACCAAAGAGGGTGAGCAATATGAAGAAAAAAGACTAATTGAGAAACAGAGATAGTAAGGAAATTGGGGATAGCAACAGCTGTTACTGTTGCGGTTCTAGAGTAGAGCCGTAGGACCCAGTGTTCCCCTCAGAAAGAGGTGGGGGCGGAGCCTGGAAGAACCCATGGAGGGTTCCACCCCTGCTGGACTGAAAGCAGTGTGCAAACTGCAGGGAAATGAGACATTGGTGGAGAAATCCAACCACCTCTTATTGCAAAAGCTGAATGATGGGATCCTGGGAAGTGATTCCTAGCAAATCATCTGGTTAAATTGCAGCTAGGAGAGCAGGATAAAGAGGTTTATTTTCTGGTGGGTATGGGTGCCTCTTACCACCATAGATGATTTTGCAACACAAGTAGGAGCTACTGCACAACAAGAAAAGCTTACCTTTTGGGATCAACTAAAAACGGGCTGAGAAAATAAGTAGGAATACATAAATTCTTGTACATGCCACATTGTCCAAAACGGTTACTCTGGCAAGACTTATCAAAACAAATGGATGCAGAGATTAAATTCAATAAAACTGGAGCTAAGGGTCAAACAATATTAACTGATTGAAAACTGTAAGTCTGCCTCCATCCCACAGTGGAACTTTACTGCAGCATGTGGATGCCACAGAAACAAAGAGGACTGTGTGCAATGGACTGTGAGTGTGCTGAATTTCTTTGTTTAAATGATTATCAAGTTTCTCAACAGAAGACACAAATAACTCACCGGCAAGTGACGTATCTGGGATAGGAGATTACAGCTGGACTTGGAACCTTAAGGACTGCCAGGAAAGAAGCCATCTGCCAAACCCCTGAGCCACAAAGTGCCGAGGAACTCCGTACATTCTCAGGAATGACAGGAGGGTGCCAACTGTGGATACACAGCTACGGACTGTTGGTAAAGCCCCTTCATGAAGTGAGTAAGAGCTGGCCAGAGTGGTTGAGGGAGGTGGCTGCACCAGTGCTCAATATTCAAGAACCTGGAACATTTACGCTAGGCCAAAGAATAACAGTTTTAATGTCTGATACAGTGTCTACTGTATTGGAGGTAAAAGGGGGGCATTGGCTCTCACCCCCAGAGGTTCCTGAAATACCAGGCCATCCTGGTAGAGCAGGATGATGCAGAAATAACTGTAACTAATATTGTCAACCCAGCATCTTTCCTTAGCGGAACTCCTGGAGAACCAGTATTTCGTGACTGCTTTGAAACAACTGCGGCTACGGACTGTGGCCAGTCGGACCTGAAAGATGAATCCTTAGAAGATGCAGAAGACACCTGGCTTACCGACAGAAACGGTTTTGTGAGACAAGGAAACCGTAAGGCAGGATATGCAGTAACTGCTACTGACAAGGTAATCGAAGCACAACCATTACCTGTGGGGACTTTCTCTCAGAAAGCTGAAATAACTGCCTTGACAAGAGCCTGAAATATATGGACAGATGCTAATTATGTATTTGGGATGCTACATGCTCATAGCACCATCTGAAAAGAGCAAGGATTGCTCACACACAAGGAAAAACAGCGTAATGTAAATCTACCAAAGAGAGTGGCTATTATACATTGTGAAGAACATCAGAAAGGTAACACTGTACAGGAAACTGGAGATAAGATGGTGGATCAGGTGGCAGAACAGGTAGTTGAAGAGGGCTTTAATTACAGACCGTAAACTTAAAATTTCTGAACCTGAGTCGAAACCTGTAAAATATTTTAAAGAGGATAGCAATCTAATTAATGATTTAGAAGGGAAGAGAACAGGCTGACAGATGGACACGTTGTTTTGCCCTTTGGTATTCTATGGAAATTGGTTCTAAGGGAGGATAAGAAAATGTACTGGGCAAACGGACATTACAAAGTACGATCCTAGTACCAGGAAAGGGGTTCAAGTGGGCCTATTGGGAAAGAGAACCTTCCAGGGCAACAGTGACAAAGTGATTTCTCGAAACTCCCAAGAAAAGGGGGGTATTGCTGCATGTTGGTACTAACTGATACCTTTTTGGGCTGGCCAGAGGTATTTCCCTGTAGGACTAATAAGGCTCGGGAAGTAACGAAAATGCTGTTACGTGCTGTTAATTCCAAGGTTCGGGGTTCCTATAGCACACATTCTTGCCAAGGTGGTCCAACAAATAAGCACATTATTGGGAATTGATTGGCAATTGCACACACCTTATAGACCGCAGTCATGCGGACAGGTGGAAAAAATGAATCACCGGATCAAATTACAGATAGTAAGACTTGGCCAAGAGGCTGGGATTCCCTGGCCGCAGGCACTGCCTTTGGCACTGCTGAGAATTCGGACTAAACCCCGAACCAAGGAAGGATTAAGCCCACCTGAGATTCTTTATGGGCGACCTTATACTGTACAAAAGGAAATCTCTATGCAGTTGGGGGATAAGGTGTTGAGTGAATATATGGTCAGCTTGGTGAAGCAATTAAAGAAAATTGAACAAGCAGTATTCAGTGCCAGGGCATGAGGCCCATACCACGGCCAAGGTAGAGGGACTTACACCGTGGATACATCATACCTGCCTGAAGAAAGCACCAGGACCACAGTGGACAGCAGAAGAGAGAGGACCACTGAAAATCAGGATCCAAAAGCATGAATAAGAGTTTGATAATAGTCAGCATGATTGGAGCAGTAGTCACAGCTTGGCAAGAGAATAACTACTTAAAAATAACTGATAAAATTGGCCAGACTCTCAGCAAACCTTGTTGGATATGCACTGCATTCCCTAGAGGAAAGGGAAAGGTGCCTGTTTATGGGATAGTGGCACTAAATTGGACCATTCCAGATTGGGTAGAGCACGGAAAGTGTAAGTTTGGGATAGAAGACAAGCCACAAAAGGGACCTAAATTTGATTTACTAGTCATTAACTTTACTAGATCTATCTCTGTAGACAGAAAAACTGATGGTAAAGGTGGGGTGGGGGTCGGATGACGGAACTTGACAGGCATAGGGTGTAGTTGGGAATATGGAAATTCTGGGGCAGTATCAGGGATCAGTGAAGCCGGAAGGTGGAACCAAAGTGAGGGGTGTGATCCTAGAATCGATAAGGAGTCACATTGGGTCTCAGATAAGAACATAGTCGGAATTGTAGGGATGGGAGCATCATTCCCTCATCAGGAAAATATGGCCAGGCCATGTAAGTTACCTCACGGATACTGGTGACACTGTGGAGACAGCCAGGCACGAAAGGCATTACCTTTAAATTGGACAGGGACTTGTACTACAGGATACTTAATACCCCAGTCCACGGTGCATGAGGAGATCCCTCGGGGACTCCTGAGGACCACTTGAATTAGAACTAAGCGTACATACAACCCCCTAGCTATATATAACAAGGGATACCACAGCTTTCTGAGAGCCCTTATCCCCCCGGCTCTAGGAGTTACCCAGCTAGAAAAAGCTATAGTAAATATCTCTGCAACTCTGGAAATCATAGAGAATGCCACAACAGATTCATAATGAGCAATCCAAGGAGAGGTATCTCCTCTTTTTCTGAAGTAGTACTCCAGAATAGGATGGCACTAGACCTATTATCAGTCAAGGAAGGAGGGGTATGTACAATAATAAATCAGAGTTGTTGTGCTTACATCAATAAGGATTTAATAATTGAGAGAGATTTAAAGAAAATTTGGAAACAGACGAAAGTCCTGCATAGGACAAGTCAGGATGACACCAACTGGGAAGGAGATTTATGGAACTAGCTTACTAGCTGGCTACTGAATCTAGGATGGTTAAAGCAGGTCTTCCTAGTTTGCATCATCTTGGTGCTTTTGGTAGGTTTTACCTGTGTAATGATGAGATGCTCTACCTGCCTGTGCCGGAATACTAGAAAGAACTATGAGATATGGAAGAGACATGAGTTGAGGTAAAAGGTGGAAAGTGAGGGCCTATTTTAGGACACGTAGAACAGAATAAAAATGATGTAGCAGGTAGAAGTCCTGCTAGATTATAGAAAAGGGGGGAATTGAAGAGTGAGAACAGGACCCTGCAGTTACAGAGAGAAGGGCCTCACAGCAAGAAAAGGGAAAGTAGCTTCACAAGGTAGACATAAGGGGCAAATAGAGATAGTTTAGGTAGAGAGTGTTAGAAAACAAGGGATTCCAAGCACTTTCACAGACACTAGGTCTGGAATAACAAGGAGGATGAAGGCCATAAAGATAAGGACTGGAGAGCAGCTCGAAAACATTTGGCAGGGAGGTGATTCGATGTCTACAGGGCAAGATGAAACCGGTTCGGGGGATGCCCCCCCTTCGGGGTCAGAAGTTTGCAGCGAGGAAGACTACGAGCCTTCATCATCACGACCTACTACGCATATGCAAGGGGGGGGAGGGGCTGCATGCTAATGTGCTCTCGGGAATGTAATGAGTATGTATCCGAATTCCTGTCAACTATTGATTATATATCAGTTCGACCTACATCTATAGCACAATTTCTCCTGACAGTGTGCAAGTTGGGTGGAGCGATCCCCCTTGCACCAGGGTGTACGCGCAACACCAATAAACACGTGCCTGCTCTATATCCTTACTGGCTATAGGGTCTGATTTCCACACATCAATGGAAGTCACGGGATCTGGCTCTTTCGGCTCTCTCTGGCAGCCAGGCAGAGTGGTGAGTGTGCTTCCAAGCTGTGAGCCTTCATTCATGTAGGCCTTTCAATTTCAGAAACTTTCTCTGTCTTATTTTATTTGATTTATTACCCTTACTTTCAATTAGATTGCATTATATTGTGTTATCTTGCATTCCGATATCATAGTTAGTAAAATAAGTTTTCCTCCTTAGATCATTGCCGTTGCTCCGTTCTTTTTCCCTCTTTGAGCCCAGCTCCCATTCCCCTACCCCTTTCCCTTTTCCCTTCCCATTTTTGGGAGCCAGGGGGCCCACGGGCCTACTGCCCCCCTGTCATGGGCATACATTTATCTAGATTGATCTAGATAACTCTGTGACAAGTAGTCACAATATAAATATTTCGGCCTTCTACACTGTCAACTTCTGGGAAGCCCCTGTCACCCCATGAATATAAAGTGATTTTGTCCCTTGGTGACTTGAGGGCATTAGAGTACACTGTGCACCAGTGTCCACTAGGGCCTTCTATTTCTGTGGTTCTGATGTGCCAGGTCATCTAATCCACACAGTCTGATACACTCTATTATCACTTTCCCCCCCCCCCCCAGCTGCAGGCAGGGGGCAGGGCCCCTGTATTTGTTACCTCTGTTGTTTTTATGGCTATTGCTGTGTCCCACAGCAACGGGAGCAATCAACTTTCTGGAGAAGTTCACCTTGGTGGTTGATCTGTCTTGTAATTCTTTTACCTGTTCTTGAAGTGCAGGAGTGGGTTTTTTATGCCAGTTCTTCATATCTTCTCCATGGTCACATACGTAACGTCACAAGTCAAAACATGACGGAGTCTTACTGTTGACACTTGCACGAGCAGGAGGACGTCTTCTTTTGATAGCTGAGACATTGGATGATTCAGGTTGGGAGGAAACCAATTTGATCAGTCCCTCCACGAGGCTGTTTTGAGAATCCTGGTCCCTGTCGGATGTATCTGATACCACCATGGATTCATCAGCATTATGCATAGTAGACTGTTCGTCTATTATATCTTCTTGATTGCTCTCCATTCTGTCCAGTTTTTCAGCTACTTTTGCAATGGCTGAAACACAAGCTCCTACAGGGGTTAAATGTAACTCAAAGTCTTGAAGTTTATTAATCAGATCGTTTATAAGGGGTCTTCTTTCCCCTCTGCCATACATTGCTGCAAATGTACTGGCATACCTTTCTGGTGCAGTCTTTGTGAATATATGCCACATATTTGGTGTATACCTAACTCTCTCACGATCATGCTCATCACATGAGCATTCAAAAACTGCATAAAGGATTCAAAGGAGAGACTGGGAGCCTGTTTAAAAACCACAAGTTCAGTAGAATTAGCAGCTCCCTCTGGAGTTGTATGCCACGTTGCATACAGATACCAGGTAGGTATTTCCATCAGTGTTTTCAATGGATTCTATATATCTATAGCTCCATAGAGTACAGTGGCAAAATTAATTAAGGCCCAGCACATTTTGAGCATTAAGAAAGAAAAAACAATGTCATGCAGTCCCTTGAAAAGCAGCTTTACAAGAGAAAGCATTTTTTATTCTCTTTACAGAAGCAAGATAGCAGTGCTCAAAGTTTACAAATATCCCAGAATACTGGCAATCCACCCAGACTTTCAAGGTCAAGTCTTCAGTGAGCACATGTAAAAGAGATCATAGAATCATACAATCACCAAGGTTGGAAAAGACCCACAGGATCATCCATTCACCAATCATTCACCCATCACCAATACTTCTCACTAAACCATGTCCTTCAACACAACGTCCAAATGTTCCTTGAACACCTCCAGGGTCGGTGACTCCACCACCTCTCTGGGCAGCCCATTCCAGTGCCTGACCACACTTTCAGAGAAGTAGTATTTCCTAACGGCCAGCCTGAACCTTCCCTGGCACAGCTTGAAGCCATTCCCTCTAGTCCTATCACTGTCATACGAGAGAAGAGGCCGACCCCCAGCTCACTACAACCTCCCTTCAGGTACTTATAGAGAGTAATAAGGTCTCCCCTGAGCCTCCTCTTCTCTAGACTGAACAATCCCAGCTCCTTCAGCTGCTCCTCATCAGGCCTGTGCTCCAGACCCCTCACCAGCTTTGTTGCCCTCCTCTGGACACGCTTCACATCCTCGATGTCTTTCTTGCAGTGAGGGGCCCAAAACTGTACACAGCACTCGAGGTGCGGCCTCACCAATGCTGACTACAGGGGAACAATTACTTCCCTGCTCCTGCTGGCAACACTGTTTCTGATGCAAGCCAGGATGCCATTTGCCTTCTTGGCCACCTGGGCACACTGCTGGCTCATGTTCAGCAAAGCATCAATCAACACCCCCAGGTCCATTTCCTCTGCACAGTCTTCCAGCCACTCTGCCCCAAGCCTATAGCATTGCCTGGGGGAGATAAACTTTCCCAACGAAGCTCTCCGAGAGCAGAGAGAGATTCCTTCTAAAAAGCTAAAAAGCAGCTTCTGCTTGCATCCTCTACCAAGAATGTCAACGTTTTACAGTCTGGTTCAGCCCGGTTCCGTGACTAGGGGGGCAGAGGGATTTCGCAAAATCTGCGCCTCCGGAAAAGGGAAACAGGGGACCCCAAAATAATTAAAAACAGCGACAACGATCTGAGGAGAAACAAACTAATTTACTAAATACAGTATCAGAATGCAAGATAACACACTATAATAGAATATAATTAGAATTGAAGCTAATAAATCAAATATAATGAGAGAGTATCTGAAAGCTGTAGGCCTTACAGTAGTGCTGAGATGATGCGTGCAGTTGGAACAAGCAACAGGGAGGAGAGGCTGACGATCGAAAAGAGGAGTGTCAGATGACCTACGAAGGCCTTATATCTGTTCCCCCTGAGCAGAAATGATAATAGCACAGCGAACTGTTTTCTGGGGAATGTAGTTCTTCTCTTCTGGGACAGGTACCCGGAACTGGAGTATTAACTCTTTAACTCCCAGTACACTACATGATGTTATGATGTGGAATACTGATAACCAAAAATCATAAAACCATGACAACAGATTATTTTCATGGATTGAACAAAGATATATTAGTTACAAAAGAATGTCAGCTAGCAGCTTCTACCTTGGCATGGCCACTATTAATTGCTTTAAATCAGGCTGAAACGACAACCAATACTTTAGAAAGTGAAAAATCTACGTTACAAGATCAGATCGAAAAACTAGAACAACAACTTAGTATACTGATAGGGAAAAAAATCAAGCCTAAACTTCCCAATAAAACATGTCTGTAACATTTCAGTAGATAATATCCAGGTTCCTGAATCGATGAACCTGGTGGATCCAGAAGATAAGGCTTCCAAATTGGATCTTGAAGTTCCACCTGAGATGGATCCCTTTGAGATCTGTCCTATAATAACTCAAAAAACAAAAACAAACAAAAAAAAAATACAAGATAGACCAGCAGAGTTGCCCCCTGATCAGTGGCCCCCTGCCCAAACCTATTTACATGTAACAGCCTGTCCTTATATGGCAACAGAATTAATGGACTTGGTACAGTGATTCTGACAAAAGCCCAGAGAAAGTATACCAGCCTGGCTTCTGAGATTATGGGATTCAGGGGCAGAAAGTGTTACAGCCAGCAGACCAGAGATCTCTAAATTAGCATCCAGTATTGTACACCCTACCCTTAGACAGAGGCTATACACTGCCATCCAATACACCAACAAGAATCACTCAATAATAGATTGGTTGATGGCAGCATGCTGTATGGCTTGGCCCAATAAATCTGATATACCATTACACACAGGTTTATGGTCCTCCATGGAGGACCTTCAAAACTATATTTGCGAACTGGGTATAAGAGAGGCAATATACGAAGACACATCTGAAAGCCCAGACCTAGTAAAATTCTCAGCAGGCATGAGAGACCTGATCCTGCAACAGACCCCTTCCCACCTGTATGGAACTCTAGTTTCCATATTAAACCCCCTAGTAGCCTCAGAGCCCGTGGTCCAACAGGCTGCCCAGCTGGTAGCCAATCCAGGGGAGACAGAGCGCCTTCGGACCAGGCGCCAATATCTGAACATTGGAAGGGGCATAGGTCCTTCCCATAACTAAAACCAGGAGACCCACCCCACGAACTCCTCAATCGGGACCCATACGGGTATCCTGAAAACAAATGTTTACCAACTTAATCCGGGCTGGGGTTCAATTTGCAAAAACTGATCACCAGCCCAATCATGTCCTCCTCCAGATATGGAGGCAGTTGAAGGACAATCAAAAATTACAAAATCACCCCCAAAAAACCTGGGGTGAGAATTATTGACAAACTACCAACAACTGGAAAGATTTTCTAGTTCCTAGCAGAAGAAAGAAGCCTCCTCAGGCGACTTGGGCCACAATGCCTGAGCCACCTGAGGTAAAAGACCTAGCCATAAGGCAGCTTATGGCATAACAGGGGATGCTAGTTCCCCTAGGGCCTCCAGATGGGACCGAAGGTCCTATGTTGAGTTGACAATTTTTTGGTCCTGAAAGAATATTCAGAGGGTGATGGCGTTGGTTCATACAGGTGCAGAAACATTGATAATTTATGGGAATCCAACTAAATTTAATGGGGATAGAGTGATAAACAGTGGCTTTGGGGGACAGACCATTCCTGTCACCCAAACGTGGTTGAAATTTGGGGTTGGGCCTCTCCCACCCCAGGAGTATAAAGTGTCTATTACCCCAGTCCCAGAGTACATCTTGGGCATAGACATTTTATGGGGTCTGGCTCTCCAGACAACTGTGGGAGATTTCAGATTTCGACAAAGGTGTATTATTGTCCGGGCGGTGCAGGCAATATTGAGAGGCCATGTGAAGCATGAGCCTATTTGCCTGCCGGAACCACACCAGTTTACTAATGTGAGACAGTATAGACTCCCAGGTGGGCAAGATTAAATATCAAGGATGGTGCAGGAATTAGAAAAAGTTGGGATTGTAAGACCTGCACATAGCCCATATAATTCCCCCGTATGGCCAGCGTGAAAGTCATGGAGGATGACAGTAGATTATATAGAATTAAACAAGGTCATGCTGCCTGTTCATGCAGCTGTACCCAATATTGCCTCCCTAATGGACACACTGAGTAGGGAGATAAAAACCTACCATTGTGTCCTAGATTTGGCAAATGCGTTCTTCAGTATTCCAATTGCTGAAGAATCGCAAGATCAGTTTGTATTTACATGGGGAGGCAGGCAGTGGACCACCTTTCAGGTCCTGCCACAGGGGTACATGCATTCACCAACATATTGCCATAACCTAGTGGCACGTGATCTAGCTATTTGGGAAAAACCTAATAATGTTAGCTTATACCATTATATTGATGATCTCTTGTTGACATCTGACTCACTGGAGGTGGTAGAACAGGTAGCAGATTCATTAACTACCTATCTGCAAGAAAGTGTGTGAGCTATAAATCCTCAAAAGGTGCAAGGTCCAGGCCTGTCTGCGAAATTCCTGGGGTTAGTTTGGTCAGAAAAGACCAAAGTACTACCCAGTGCTGTCATAAATAAAGTTTAGGTATTACCAGTCCCTACAACACCAAAGCAGCTGCAAGGGTTTTTAGGTATATTGGTATTTTGGCATTCCTTTATACCTCATTTAGTGCAGCTGCTGAGACCATTATACAGACTCATGAAAAAGGGGCAACTGTGGGACTGGGGGAGAACGGAACATAAGGCTTTCCAACAGGCAAAACTAGCAGTTAAACAAGCCCAGGCATTGGGTATATTTGATCCTACCCTCCCAGCTGAGTTGTATGTTCATGTCACTCATGATGGCTTTGGCTGGGGCCTGTGGCAACGCCAGAGTTCTGTTCAGACCCCCACTGGATTCTGGTCTCAGGTCTGGTACGGAGCAGAAGAAAGATACAGTATAACTGAAAAACAGTTATTGGCTGCCTATTCTGCATTACAAGCAGTAGAGCCAATAACCCAAACAGCTGAGATCATAGTTAAGACCACCCTGCTGATTCAGGGGTGGGTAAAAGATCTGACCCACCTTCCTAAGACGGGGGTGGCCCAAGCACAAACAGTGGCACAATGGGTCATCTGTCTCAACCAGAGGAGTAGCTTGTCTTCATCACCACTAAAAGAACTCCAGAAGATCCTAGGCCCAGTGACGTATCACAGTGATGTGCCAAAAGAAACACTAGTCGCTCCACCAGAGAGGAGTCCTGTTCAGGAACGGAAATATCCCATTCCTGAAGATGCCTGGTACACGGATGGGTCCAGCAAGGGCAACCCGAGCAGGTGGAGAGCAGTAGCATACTGTCCCTCCACTGAAACAATCTGGTTTGATGAGGCTGATGGTCAGAGCAGCCAATGGGCAGAACTGCGAGCTGTGTGGATGGTCATAACCAAGGAACCCGGTGATGGTATCCTGAACAGATAGCTGGGCTGTGTACTGGGGGCTCACTCTTTGGATTGCACAGTGAGCCACCCAGGACTGAACTATCCATGCCCAGCCAATCTGGGGCAGAGATATGTGGTTAGACATATGGAATACAGTTAAACACAGGACAGTACATTTCTACCACATTTCTGGTCACCAACCCCTACAGTCACCGGGAAATGATGAAGTCAACACGCTGGCCCGAGTTCAATGGATTGAGAATTCACCATCTGAGAACATCGCCCGCTGGTTACATCAGAAGCTGTAGCATGCTGGACAAAAGACAATATGGGCAGCTGCTAAAGCATGGGGGGCTGCCTATACAACTATCTGACATCACCCAGGCATGCTGAGACTGCAATGCTTGCTCTGAGACCGAGATCGTTGCCTGAAACAACAGCCCATCTTGCTAGAGGACACAATCCTCTCCAGCAATTGCAGGTTGATTACATCAGGCCCCTCCCTCGGTCTGAGGGGGCGAGATATGCCCTGACCTGAGTCGATACTGCAAGTGGGCTACTGCAGGCCTATCCGGTACCAAAAGCAAACCAGGCATATACCATCAAGGCACTTACTAAACTGATGTCTGGCTATGGGACACCTCAAGTCATCGCGAGCAACCAAGGGACTCATTTTACTGGTGCAATGATACAACGCTGGGCAGAAGAAAATAACATCAAATGGCGATTCCACCTGCCATATAATCCAACGGGGGCAGGCCTCATTGAACACTATAACGGTACTCTCAAGGCTGCCCTGAAGACAGACTCCCTGCAGGGGTAGACAAAAAGACTCTATGAAACCCTGTGGAACCTGAACAAAAGACCTAGAAATGGCAGACCTGGTGCCCTGAAAATGCTACAGACAACATGGGCCTCCCTGCTTAGGATCCAAATTAGGATCCTCCTGAGGACCCCTTGGATTAGAACTAAGCGTACATACAACCCCCTAGCTATATATAACAAGGGATACCACAGCTTTCTGAGAGCTCTTATCCCGGCTCTAGGAGTTGCCCAGCTAGAAAAAACTATGGTAAATATCGCTGCAACTCTGGAAATTGTGGAGAATGCCACAGTGCATTACGGGCAATCCAAGAAGAGGTATCCTCCTTATCCAAAGTAGTACTCCAAAATAGGATGGCATTAGACCTATTAACAGCCAAGGAAGGAGGGGCATGTACAATAATAAATCAGAGTTGCTGTGCTTACATCAATAAGGATTTAATAATTGAGAGAGATTTAAAGAAAATTTGGAAACAGACGAAAGTCCTGCATAGGACAAGTCAGGATCACACCAACTGGAAGGAAGATTTATGGAACTTGCTTACTAGCTGGCTACCAAATCTAGGATGGTTAAAGCAGCTCTTCCTAGTTTGTATCATCTTAGTACTGACTGTTGGTTTTGCCTGTGTGATGATAAAGTGCTCTGCCTGCCTGTGCTGAAATACAAGAAAAGAATACGAGATATGGAAGAAACATGAGCTAAGGCAAAAGGTGGAAAGTGGGACCTATTTTGGGACACATAGAACAGATTAGAGAATCTGGCAGGTAGAAGTCCTGCTAGATTATAGAAAAGGGGGGAATTGAAAGGCAAAATCAGGTCCCCACAGTATAGAAAGAAGGGCTTCATAGCAAGAAAAGAGAAAGCAGCTTCGCATGGTAGACATAAGGGGCAAATAGAGATAGTTTATGTAGAGAGTGTTAGAAAACAAGGGATTCCAAGCACTTTCACAGGCGCTAGGTATGAAATAACAAGGAGAGTGAATGCCATAAAAATAAGGATCGGAGAACAGCTCAAAAACATTTGGCAGGGAGGTGATTCGATGTCTGAAGTGCAAGCTGAAACCGGTTCGGGGGACGCCCTCCCTTCGGGGTCAGAATTTTGCAGCGAGGAAGACTACGAGCCGTCGCGAGGAAGACTACGAGCCTTCATTATCACGACCTACCATGCATGCACAAGGAAGGGGGAGGGACTGTATGCTAATGGGCTCTCGGGAATGTAGTGAATATGTATCCGAATTCTTGCCAACTATTGATTATGTATTAGTTTGACCTATATCTATAGCACGATTTCATCAGACGGTGTGCAAGTTAGGTGGAATGATTGCCCTTGCACCAGGGTGTACGCGCGTCACCAATAAACACATGCCTGCTCTATATCCTTGCTGGCTATAGGGTCCGATTTCCGCACGTCAATATGACACGATCCATCTGTGAACAGGGAATATTTCTTTTCATTTTCTGATAGTTCATTGTATGGTGGGGCTTCTTTAGCACATGATACCTCCTCTCCTGGTGATGCTCCAAACTTTTTACCTTCAGGCCAGTCCATGATCACCTCTAAGATTCCTGGACGACTGAGTTTCCCCATCCGAGCCCGTTGCGTAATCAGCGCAATCCACTTACTCCAAGTGGCATCAGTAGCATGATGGGTGGACGGAACCTTTCCCTTGAACATCAAGTTCAACACTGGCAATCGAGGTATTAGAAGGAGCTGTGTTTCAGTGCTGATTGCTTCAGAAGCAGCCCAAACACCCTCATATGCAGCTAAGATCTCCTTTTCAGTTGGAGTGTAGCACTCTTCAGACCCCCTGTATGCTCGACTCCAGAATCCCAGGGGTCGGCCTCAGGTCTCTCCTGAGGCTCTTTGCCACAAACTCCAGGTGGGACCTTTCTCTCCAGCAGCAGTGTAGAGGATGTTCTTTACATCCTGTTCTGTCCATACTGGCCCCAGGGCCACGGCACGGGCTATCTCCTGTTTAATCTACTCAAAAGCCTGCTGCTGCTCAGGACCCCACACAAAATCATTCTTCTTCCGTGTCACTTGATAAAGGGGGCTTACAATGAGGCTATAGTTTGGAACATGCATTCTCCAAAAGCCAACTACGCCCAGAAAAGACTGTGTCTCTTTCTTATTAGTGGGTGGAGACATGGCAGTGATTTTGTCCACCACATCCATTGGGATGTGACGACGTCCATCTTGCCACTTTATACCTAGGAACTGAATCTCCTGGGCAGGTCCTTTCACTTTGCTTCGCTTAATAGCGAAACCAGCACTAAGAAGGATCTGGATTACTTGCTCTCCCTTCTCAAAACCTTCCCTTGCTGTGTTGCCCCACACAATAATGTCATCAATGTTTTGTAAGTGCTCGGGAGTACCACCCTGTTCCAGTGCAGCTTAGATCAATCCATGGAAAATGGTTGGGCTGTGTTTCCACCCCTGGGGCAAACAGTTCCAGGTATACTGAACGCCCCTCCAGGTGAAAGCAAACTGTGGCCTACATTCCGTGGCCAATGGAAAGGAAAAGAAGGCATTAGCACTGTCAG
Source organism: Gallus gallus (assembly GCF_016699485.2). NCBI lineage: Eukaryota > Metazoa > Chordata > Aves > Galliformes > Phasianidae > Gallus > Gallus gallus. The sequence continues at coordinate 883,212 of NC_052571.1, read as the reverse complement.
TGGTGGCATACCACTTGGCTGCTTTTGTCTCCAGTTCATATTGGAGTTCTAACATGTCCGGCACAGCAGCACTCAGTGAGGGTGCGACTTCATTCAGGCCGCGGAAGTCTACCGTCAGCCTCCATTCTCCACTGGCTTTACGCACTGGCCATATGGGGCTGTAAAAAGGTGAGTGAGTTTTGCTCATCACTCCCTGACTCTCTAGTTGACGAATCAACTTATGAATGTGGAGCAAGGAGTTCCTGTTAGTGCGATACTGCCATCTGTGCACTGTTAGATCAAGCTGCCAGAATTGAGGTGGCTCAATTGTAAAGTCAGACTTGGACTGGCAGAACAATGGTGAATGATTTCTAGCTCGGTGGGCCCATGAGACCTCGGGCCATCAAGGAAGGGATGCAACATATAAGTGGGCTAGAGACCGAGGGGTGGACTTAACTATGGATGCTATTGCACAAGTTATTCATGACTGTGAAACATGTGCCATAATTAAACAAGCCAAGAGGATGAAACCTCTCTGGGGGGAAGGGCGATGGCAAAAGTATAAATACGATGAGGCAGGGCAGGTTGATTATATCACCTTGCCACGATCCTGCAATGGTAAGCGTTATGTGCTTACCATGGTGGAAGCAACCACTGTGTAGCTTGAAACATATGCAGTACCCCATGCTACTGCCAGAAACACCATATTGGGTCTGGAGGAACAAGTCCTGTGGCGACATGGCACTCCAGAAAGAATTGAGTCAGATAATGGGACTCATTTCAAAAATGCCCTTGTAAATACTTGGGCCAAAGATCATGGCATCGAGTGGATTTATCATATTCCCTATCATGCACCAGCTTCTGGTATAATTGAACGATACCATGGGTTGTTAAAAACCATGTTGAAAGCAATGGGTGGTGGAACATTTAAGCTCTATGAGAAGCATTTGGCAGAAGCCACCTGGTTGGTCAACAGTTTGGGGTCTATCAATCGCAATGGTCCTGCCAGCTCCCTACATACTGTAGAGGGAGATAAGGTCCCTGTAGTACATATAAAGAACATGTTGGGAAAAGCAGTATGGGTCCTTCCAGCTTCTGGGAAGGGCAAACCTTTTTGTGGAACTGGTTTTGCCCAGGGACCTGGGTGCACTTGGTGGGTGATACAGAAAAATGGGGATGTTCGATGTGTACCACGAGGGCATTTGATGTTGGGGGAGTGCAGTCAGTAATTCCATGTGTATATATATGTTTGTGTGTGCGTGTGTTTAATGCTTGTTAATTATTGCTTTTTGTTTGTATGTATTAAGCATGATGTCGTGATGTGGAATAAGGGGTAGAATGTCATGGTTTTATGATTTTTGGTTGTCAGTATTCCACATCATAACATCGTGTAGTGCACTGGGAGTTAGCTGCTGATAACAGAGCTGCTGTTCTTTTATCATTTCTACTCAGGGGGAACAGATAAAGTCCTTTGTAGGGTCACCTGTCATCTCTTTCAATCGTCTGGCTCATGTTTGTTGCGACTGCCATCTCGTCACAGCATTAGAGTAAGGCCTTCAGCTTTCGGACACTCTCTTTCATTATATTTATTAGTTCCAATTCTAATTATGTTGTATTATATTGTATTATAGTGTGTTATCTTTCTTTCCGATATTTTATTTAGTAAATTAGTTTGTTTCTCCTCAGATTTTTGCCACTGTTTTGTTTTGGGGGCTCATCTCTCTGCCCCTTTTCCTTTTATCCTTTTTCCCTTTTCCAGAGATGTGGATCTGAGGTTCACTCTTCCCCGCTCATTACAGAACCGGGCTAAATCAGCCTATAAACCTTTGACACCAGTACACTCGATTGTCCCTTGCAACCCCCTTCCAATTGGATGCAAGGTCCTTCTAATTATCAGTAGACACAGGAACGGTCTTGTGATTCTTTTACCTGGGCCTATAGGACTGAGGTATGTTTTCCATCCCAAGTCCCCATAACCTCACCACAATCACATTGTTAAAACCATAAGGTATTACAAGGTGTGAGTCCACTACTATTTCCTGCTTGAGTAGGAGGGAGTCTACTCTTAACAACTAAAACATCGGCTAGTACCTGTGGGCAGTTAAGTGTATTTTTTAATTCTAGGACATCTGTGGACAAACCCTTCATAGTTACTATAATATCCTGGAAGTTTGAGGCCATATTTGCCATATTGTCTTGATGGTCCTGAAGATCAGAACTCGCTCACCCGCCTGAGGTCATTCACCCTCTTTCTTCTTCTTTGCTCCTACTGTACTGGCAAACATTACTGGTGCAGCTTGTGTCAGTTTTCTCCACATAATTTTTGAACACCGCACGTTGTCAGAGTCATGAAAGTCATTCAGGTCATTAGGATCGAAATTGTCATTGTACAGCATCTCCACTACAGCCAGTTCTCTTAAGTACTGAATACCTGCTTCCTCGTTAGTCTAGTTGTTTATCTTGGGTACCATATCATCATCTTCACATCTTTCCATCCATTTTCTTTTAGTGGGTCTCTTTACCAAATCTAGTTGAAGGCCCCTCCCCTGCATCTTCTTCCTCTTTTTCTTCCCTTTCTTATTCTGTCTGTTCTAAGCAAGATGTCATTCGTTGCCACTTCTTTCCTTCTATGGGAGCAACTGATACTGATACGGGTTCTCTTTCTGACTGAGTAGTCTCAGCTCTGGGAATATCTTCTTCCTCACTCTCCTATTGTATAGTGTTAAACAGAACTTGGTAGGCATTTGTCAAACCCCAAATAATTTGTGTATCTCTAAATTTGCTGAAACTGCATCCTTCCTCCTTTAAGTACCTGCCCAAACTTTCAGGGTTCTGCAGGTTTTCGTAAGTAATGTTCCATGATACTGAGGGTGCCCACTCCTTTAAACTCTCTCAGAAATTCTCCCACACCCCCTGCCATTCAGTATTCTTTGTGTTTTTTAGCCTTGGGGTTCAGGTTCCCTCTGAGTCTGGTATGTACAAAGGGTGAATAAGGTGTTAAAAATAATGCCAGTCACATTCAGGGAACCTGATGATGTGGTTATTGTCCAGGCAGTTCAAAAATGGGGAGAGAAGAAATGAAAAACAACGTTAATGATGTTCAATATTTTCCATCCTGGAGGACTGCTACAACTCTGGACTGTCATCTGTCATGCCCGAATTATATCCCCCTACATCCAGGTACCACCCAGACTCACTTATCAGTGAGCTTTTTGAACATGCATTGCAGAGGAAATGCTAAATCACAGCTTGAAGCAGTGATTGAGCACCTGGTGGGAAGACAGAGCCAACTCAGGGGTGCTCAGGTGCATGCAATGCACCTGACTGACTGGAAGGGGTGGAGCCAGGATCCACTCCTTCCCAGACCTCATTTAAGCGTTGGCAGTGGAGGTAAGGCTATTTTGCTGGAGATTGCTGCATTCCTGAGGCTTTTCAAGAGTAAGTGCAGTGTATGAGGTGCGTTTTCTTATGTGAGCAATCCAAATCGTTTATTGCAGGTTCTAACATTCCTTATATACATTCCCAGGTTTTCTCTTGTAACTTTCCCACCGCCCTTTACAGGTCAACAAACCATTCCACACACACTCCTTAACAGTGCATGCAGGTGCTTATCCAGACTCATGAGTCGTTCCTAGCCATGCGCCCTTCTTCCAGTCAGGGTCATTATCACGCGGCCATCACCAATAATTTATTATCTTTTAGGTGGAAAATAGCAAGTTGGTATGATTCCAAAAACTTCTTGGAATATTGGCTTAGATAATAATAAGAAAAGAGTTATAATTAATAACTCAAATGGGAGAGAGAGAAAGTGGTTCTCACAGTAAAAAGTTGTCACTCTTGTCAGTATTGTAACAGTAACAGCGAAGTGTTTAAAAAACAATACAAAAAACCAGCTTGTATCTGCTGCTTGGCCAAATATGGCTTCACATTTACCACCTTCTCTGCTGCCACAAACTGCCAGACTCTCAAGGATGAACCTGGGGAAGGAGCCATTCCTTGGGAGGAGGCCCTCATCTCTGACCTTCCTCTCAGCACTTGCACACAGCAGCAGCACTTTCTCATAGGCACAGTAACACAGGGTGATAGTTCAGATTCACTCCCTCCTTACCTAAATTCACTGCTGCTGCTGAGATCAAGACAGAGTGTGATGATGGAGGGCACCAGAGGCAGACAGCAGCAGCTCATGGCAGGAGGTAGTGTGCTCTGCCTTTGCCCCAGGCCCTCAGCCAGACCCCTTCCCTCACCTTTGCCCTGTTACACAGTACCCCCTTCCCACTGAGCTTTGCTCTGGTTGCTGCAGGATGAGGTAGAAAAGGACAAGCTGTATAAGCAAAACTGTTCCTTGAGCCTTTGAAAAGCAGACAAACATGTGATATGCTCATATCTTTTATTAGGTAAGAGGAAGGGCTAAAAAGAAATGAAACTCCTAAAACATTCACTGCACTGGTACATAACAACAGTACCAGGAGTTGCTTCTCTGGTCTTTGTTTTAAAAAAGGGGAAAGAACAGGTGAAGTTTTCATCCAGTCACTCTGTCAATCCTGGGCAGGGTGGCTCAGGCCAAAAAGGATACAAGAAATAGCTTATAGTTTTAAGACAGTGCTACATAGTTTTTGCCTTTCATGATGCAAAGGAGGGTCCAGGACCCATTGAGCCATCCAAAGTCTCTTGCTTAAGAAACAAAACCAAAACCAAAGCAAAAGAAGTTTTTTTTGATTATTTATTTAAAAATTAAAAAATAAAGAGGTGACCTAACTGCCCCTGAGTTCATCTTCCACAGCAAAATAACAGCTATACTGGGGGGTGGGGGCAGAAATCAAACAAACAGGATACATCTTGATTCTTTTTTAGGAGCCACGCCTCCATATTTGTCTGAATTTAGAATTGCACTAAATAAATAGCTCCAATAAAAATGGCACAGTTATAAAGCCCATAAAGCTTGAAAAACAAGGAAGGAGGCCCAGGTGTATACAGGAAGTGAATAATTAGTCTTCCTACAAAGAAAATAAAACAGGCTCTGAGATGCAGAAAACCACATTTAGGCTCTGTTACATTTACAAATACATACATAAATATGTTACATACAACAGCAACTCAAAGAGGAAGCAGGCAAGTCACACAGAGGATGGCTGGCTGGCTACAGTTCTCCCCACACAGACAGTTGGCTGAGCAGTTACTTCTACTAATTTCAGGAATGAGCTTGGGCTTCAGCTTTTTTTTTTTTTTTTTTTTTTTTTTCCCCAGATTTAGTTAGTCCAGTATGGAGAAGTGCCATAGGCAGTTTTGGTAGCCTGAGACTTTTGCTGCATGGTGCTGGGCTGGTTGCGCTGGCTGGATCCACCCTAGCAAACCAAAAGAAAGGAGGTATCAGCATCAGCTGCCACCACACTGCAGGACCCATAGAACCTACAGGCCCCCAGGAAGACAAGCTCTTCAGTACAGCACCAGGAGAGCTGCCGCTCCCCAGCATCCACTAATACATCAGATCCAGATCTGACATCATGTTGGCCAGTGGCCAACAAAGACATCAAGCAGGAACACAGGGATACACCCCCCAGCCCTATTCCCAGCTAAGTGTCACCACTCTGGATGCTGTCACTCCTTCACTGCAGAAGGACACAGCTGGAATGATAACACTGGGAGATGCCAGTTGAGTTGTAAACCATATCAGCTCCCCTCTCTCCCCCCCCCCCCCCCCCCCCCAAAAAAAAAAAAACACCAAAAATGCTTAATCTCCCTCAAGGTCAGCTTCTCTGTGTTGTAAAACAGCATCAGACCACAAGAAGGAAAACAGTAGAGCTGTAGGAAAGAAAGGAGCACTTTCAGTGTGAACAGAGACAGTGCACCAGTCAAGTAAATAAAAGAGTCATTTTCTACTTCTGGACTCCAAAGCATAACATTTTTTTTCTTCTTTCAGTGAACATTTTATAGTGAGGAAAGGAAACACATTTGTTGGTGACATCAAATCAGAAATAGGAGCTGACATGCAATCTCTGCAAGGGGTTGCTTGTTTTTTTTCCCCTTGATCACAGTGCTTATGTTCAGGGAACAGCAGCACCTGTCTCAGCTTCACATCCCCTGCACCCTACATCACAATAGCCTCTTCCAAGCAGGACCTGTCCCACAGCCCTCCCCTATCTGGTAAACAGCATCTAGTCTGCAATCCTGCCAAGGCACTTGAACAAATAATAAAAAAAAAATTGAAAAAAACACCACACAAACCAAAAATCCCACTCTAGGACGTAGGTAGGAACAATCTCACTTTGTGAAGGAAGCAAGGGCTGACTCACCTGCCCATCTTGCTGAAGGTGATGATGCAGCATCTGTGAATGAGGCTGCTGATGTGCAGGCAGGATATGGAGAAAAGGAGCTGGAGCATAACCTGGGGCAGCACCAGGGTTCAGAGGCCCAGTAGATCCAAGAGCAGAGGGCATGCTGAAAGGAGGTGGTGTGCCAGCATGGAATCCCTGCTTGTCAAACGTCTGCACAGGAAGTAATGGGGAACATCAAAGACCAGTGCAAACAGCTCCACAGCAACCAAACAAGAATGACCTGAACACAGATTCCTGCACCTTTTGTCAATCCCATAAGCAAGTCAGACTGAACATCTGTGAGCAATTTAGTAGATGAGTTTCAACTCATTTTCATCCTTATTTCTGCTCTAATGTCTGTAACTTTTAAAATTGTCAATTTCATTGACTACTGTGTTCATTTTTTCCCTGACCTCTTTTTACTTAGTGGGATATGGGACAGCAGCAGCTGCTTGAAATCCATCCTTCACATCTTGTGGCAGCTCAGGCTAAATTACTTGACCTCAGGGCAGCCCAACAAAAAGACAAGAAGAAATTGTACTAAGGTTTTCTTTCCCCAGGTCAAAGCTTTTCCCCTAATGCTAAGCATGACTAGTGTCCTACCCATGGACACAGATCACAGTCAGACACACGAGTCTGACTGCCCTGACAGAAGGTTCAAGGATAAGGAAAGGAGCCAGATGTAACTCCACTGTATAACACAGCTTGAAGTGCTTTCTGCTCTCTCTGGGAACCTGTACACAAAATAATAGACAGAGGTGAAGCAGAGGGGTGCTGGTACCCATCAGAGAGACCCTCAGGTATAGCAGTGGGTGCTACTGACTGGTCTAGCTGGAGAAAAGCAAACATCCTCTTAACTCATCTGCTTTGGGGGCTACTTTCTAAAAACACTGGTGCTATCACATTTTATTTGTGCTCAGGGCACAGCATACATGAAGCAGCATGTGATAGTGCAGGGAGCTCTGCATCTGTGACAGCAGCTTTGGCCAAGAATTGATGAGGCAAAAGCAGCAGGATGGAGAACAAAACTCCTCTCTAGCAACAAGCAGAGCCAGTATAAGAAAAGCTCAAGTCTGCTGCTCCAAGACCAACTGGCTTAGGAACTACCCCCAGCTGCCACAGCTCTAGCAGAGTGCCACCATGCTCATAAGCAGGGAACCACCAGTCTGGTCTCAGACCAACAGGGAGGAGGATCCAGCAATTCTCACCTGAGTCTTGTTATAGACTGAGCCACTGATATCAGGCACACCTGTGTTACTTGAGGTTACAGAAACACCTGGAAAACAAGAAGCCACTGACAATGAAAAAGCCAAGCAGCACCCAACTGGAACTCTGCGCTTAGCTTTGGTCCTGGTACCTCAGTGAAGGCACCTGGACCCGCAGCCACTACCCCACATGCCCTTAGGTCTGCTCTGTGCTCTCAGACCTACAGCACCCCATAAGGGAACAGGAAGAAATGCTCAGCTCCTTGCTCCTGCTATAAAGCAGGAAATCAGCCCATTGGGATAAGTTATCCATGTCCACTACACACATATAGCTGGGATTCAAATGCACTTCATTGGGCAGCAGCTGGCTGTGCTAAATGCACAGTTTGCTTGCAAAAAGCCAATTTTCCCCTAGGATTAGGGATACATTTGGCTCTCATGGCATTCAAGAGCTTTCCAGTAGTGTGCTGAGCAATGAACCTCAGCATCTGCTACAAACTTGTGTCCCTATCCTTTCACATCCATACCCAAGGATGAGATCAGCTTCTCTGCCCCTGCAGAATTAATATCACTGACTAAGGCTGGCTTCAACCTGGGTCGGTTGGTGCCACAAAAGGCTCAGAAAACACTCACTCACAAGCAAAGTGACTCAAACTGTTGTCATGGTTTTATGATGTTTGGTTGTACGTATTCCACACCATAACATTATGTAGTGCACAGGGAGTTAAAGAGTTAATGCTCCAGTTACAGACACCTGTCCCAGAAGAGAAGAAGAACTACTGTATTTCCTAGAGGACTGTTCGCTGTTCTGTTATCATTTCCACTCAGGGGGAACAGATAACATGGGCTCAGTGGGCCCATGAGACCTCGGGCCATCAAGGAAGGGATGCAACATATAAGTGGGCTAGAGACCGAGGGGTGGACTTAAGTATGGACGCTATTGCACAAGTTATTCATGACTGTGAAACATGTGCCATAATTAAACAAGCCAAGAGGATGAAACCTCTCTGGGGGGAAGGGCGATGGCAAAAGTATAAATACGATGAGGCAGGGCAGGTTGATTATATCACCTTGCCACGATCCTGCAATGGTAAGCGTTATGTGCTTACCATGGTGGAAGCAACCACTGTGTAGCTTGAAACATATGCAGTACCCCATGCTACCGCCCGAAACACCATATTGGGTCTGGAGGAACAAGTCCTGTGGCGACATGGCACTCCAGAAAGAATTGAGTCAGATAATGGGACTCATTTCAAAAATGCCCTTGTAAATACTTGGGCCAAAGATCATGGCATCGAGTGGATTTATCATATTCCCTATCATGCACCAGCTTCTGGTATAATTGAACGATACCATGGGTTGTTAAAAACCATGTTGAAAGCAATGGGTGGTGGAACATTTAAGCTCTATGAGAAGCATTTGGCAGAAGCCACCTGGTTGGTCAACAGTTTGGGGTCTATCAATCGCAATGGTCCTGCCAGCTCCCTACATACTGTAGAGGGAGATAAGGTCCCTGTAGTACATATAAAGAACATGTTGGGAAAAGCAGTATGGGTCCTTCCAGCTTCTGGGAAGGGCAAACCTTTTTGTGGAACTGGTTTTGCCCAGGGACCTGGGTGCACTTGGTGGGTGATACAGAAAAATGGGGATGTTCGATGTGTACCACGAGGGCATTTGATGTTGGGGGAGTGCAGTCAGTAATTCCATGTGTATATATATGTTTGTGTGTGCGTGTGTTTAATGCTTGTTAATTATTGCTTTTTGTTTGTATGTATTAAGCATGATGTCGTGATGTGGAATAAGGGGTAGAATGTCATGGTTTTATGATTTTTGGTTGTCAGTATTCCACATCATAACATCGTGTAGTGCACTTGGGAGGTAAAGAGTTAGTGCTCCAGGTCCGGGTACCTGTCCCAGAAGAGAAGAACTACTACATTCCCCAGGGGACTGTTTGCTGTTCTGTTATCATTTCCGCTCGGGGGAACAGATAAAAGGCCTTCATAGGTCACCTTACAGCCCCTCTATTTGATCATCTGGCTCATGTTTGTTGCGACTGCCATCTCGTCACAGCATTAGAGTAAGGCCTTCAGCTTTCGGACACTCTCATTATATTTGATTTATTAGCTTCAATTCTAATTATGTTGTATTATATTGTATTATAGTGTGTTATCTTGCATTCCGATATCTTATTTAGTAAATTAGTTTGTTTCTCCTCAGATTGTTGCTGCTGTGTTGTTTTTAGGCCCATCTCTCTATCCTTTTCCTTTTTTTTTTTCCCTTTTCCCTTTCCGAGGCATGGATCTGTGGATCTGTTGGTCCCCCTACCCCACTAGTCATGGAACGGAGCTGAACCAGCCCGTAGACCATTGACAACTCTCCACTCATTTGTGGATTTATAAAGATCAGTTCTGATTACTTCACTTGGATTTGAATAAAAGCAGTAGTTCCTTTGGCTATTAAATCAAAGGACTGAACTTGGTTTTGCACTGTTCTAACACTACACTTCCTAGGATATCACTCCATTTCACAGTCCACACAGAAGAGCATGACCAGTTCTTGGTTGAAGACTTACATACTGAACATTCCTGTTGGTGTTTCAGATGCATGGCAAATGCTTGGTATTTGCTTAAGCTTAAGGATGAACTAGTTAGTGCTTAGCAGTTCAGTATACATTTCTCAGGTCTAACCAGCATGTGCAAAATAAAGCTTTCATATAAACTATGTACATCCCTTATACTTTACAGTTACAGAGGAAACATTTCCATGTATGAAACAATGCAATGAGTTACAGAGCATATAGACAGCAGCTGAAACAACAGCCCAGTTGAGACTGGGGCATTCTGACCTGGGTAGAACTGGCACAGGCACTAGGTAAGGTAATTATATAGGGTAGGGGAGAGCCTAGCACAGGACAGAATGAATATGCTTATTTTTGGAAACATTGTCCTCCTATCACCATAAAAAGCACAGAACATACCCAAAGACAATGGGTTGGTAACAGACATTGTATGGAAATGTAATGTAGCAACAGCATCAGGAAGATTGGGAGCCTGAGACACTCAACCAATGAGCGCCAGGAGAGGCTTTACCTGCGATGGACCCAGGGTATATAACAGAATGGATTTCATTGACTAGGTGCGTAATTTCTCCCTTGTCAGTAGGGGGCGTGCGCCCATTATTGCAATAATGAATAAACTGCTCTTCACGAAGATCTTTGCCTGTTAGAAATTTTTGATTTTGAGCGTGTTTCTCTGGCTGCTGTGCTGACTGCAAAGCACTGGCAACACTGGGAGTTTGCCCTACTAAATCCCACTGAAAAGTAACCTCAAGTCTCATGTATTACCTTTCCCAGGTCCAGTGCCAGCAGATTTGTTTTGTGCTTGAGATGACCCACTGTAGCCTCCTTTGCTGTAATCTCCAGCTGCCGTTCCCTGCGTTAAGTCATCATAGCCTGCTGGTGTGTACAAGACAATGTGTTACAGTGTGCAAGTAGCTCTGTAAATGCTCCAGTGAACAGTGGAGCAACAGTGGAGATAAGCATACCTGCTCCATAGCCATGCTGCCCATAGCCACTTGCTTGCTGGAAAGGAGTCGAGGCAGTGTTCAAATTGACTCCGGGATGCTGTTTAGCAGATGCTGGAGGTACCTGAACAAAGGAGGAAGGGAACAAAAGGTGCTATTAGCCAGGGAGCAGCAAACAAAAAGCAAGCTTCTTTCTGTTATCTAGTGGGAAGGCACCTCCAGCTCACATGGGAAATGTAATTTGGATCTGGGAGCACTGGGATCATATGGGAGGCAGTGCTCACACTTCAAGCAGTAACTTGTTTTAGCAGCTCTGTGCAAGCCACAAGTCTCCTGCTACAGCTGCCCCTGGTCCTGCATCATATGGACTTTCTTCCCATTGAAGTGCAACCGTGTCTCAGAATAGGCTGTACATTTCACTCATACGTGCAATAAAATTGACTGCAGGCAGAAAATTCTTACCCATAAGCCAAAAAGGAACAACTGCAGTGTGCTCCAGAATCAAATGAAACACCAACCAGCTCCTGCCTGAGGTTGTTTCATAAAACTTAGTCTTAAAATACTCTATCCTTCTGCCTGAAGTATGACCTTTTCCCAAGTAACTTTCTCCTTCCTGAGACTACTGGGCTGGGGTCTCCTTCTTCCTCTAAAGGATTTCCTAGGCACTCTCAGCTTGCTGATTCAGCTTTGAGTCTCCCTTTGTCTCTTCAGAGGCTGCTAAGGGTTTTCAGGAACACTATAGATCCATGAGATGTAGCTACCTACTATTTACAGTAATCTACATCCATGACTTCTGGCCTTCCAAATTTCCTCTTTTCTCGGGGAAGGGACAGCAGTTATTTTTTCATGCTTGCACAACTTTTTTGGAGGGGGGATCTCTTGCAGGATAAGGAAGACATAAGTTAGGTTTTGCTGGAGAGAGCAAAACCAGAGTCATCAAGAGAGGGTTACTACAGTTGAGACTGTGACACTTACAAACATGGTTGGCCCATACTGGAATGCACTAGGTATGCCTGGCATCCCAGCATAGTAAGGTAACCCAGTGTAGCTGTACCCCGGTGGCAGGGTTGGGTTGAGGAAGGGCTGCTGAGTCGTATGGTGAGTCTGTGTCTGGTTCTGCTGTGGCTGGGCTAGAGTGGTAGCAGGAGCAGGGGAGGTACAATCCCCACGGCCAAATTTTGTTACATCACCTGCAAAGGAAAGAACTGAAGAAAAGTGATCAAAGCTTCTCTACAAGGATCCTCCGAGTACAAATAAACAGCTAAAAGAAAAAGAAAGCACATCCTATACTTGAAAGGCTGCAGGTTTTCATGGGAAGAACTCTCGGTCTCTTCCTGACAGCTACAGGGACAGTTCATGTTTGTGGCATAGAACTCTGTACCATGTCTAATCCACTGATAAAACAGAGACACTAATCTATCTTAAGTACATTGAGCAGATTCATTACTGTCAGATTATTGCAACAACATATGCTAAAAAGCAGAACTGTGGTAAATAGCCAAAGTGCAAAATGGTTGTTGCGTTAAAGTATGACTCTCCTGGAGGTTAAACCAATTAGCCAAGCATCATGGACTGAGAGCAAGTTAGGATTTACAGATAGTGATGGGAATATTTTTGTCAATGTTTATTTTTTGGAGCATGACCAGTTAGATGTCCAATTCCTCACATCAAAGTTCTGGAGACAGTAGCTGAAGGCCAGTAAAGCAACGCTTGCATTGTGTATCACCTTACTGAAGAAGTAGGAAAAGAAATTTAGTTATTGACTTAAAATCAGCTTCCCAAGAGAAGTGACTACGAAGCAGAAAAGTCTAGAACACTTGCATTTACTGACAGCCTACAGAGTAGCATGTTCATGCGTTTGTTTTTGTTCTGTTTCTGTAAGGAAGTGACATATCACATCTGTCTCATCCCTAACCAGTAGTCTTCATTGTTGGTTGCCAGGAAACATGACAACATTTAATAGCTGCATTATAGCAATTATAAAACCTATGGCTACAGTTTTAAGCTATAATCAGATGGCAGTGGAAGAAAACCACTTTCTGAATATGCTGTATGGCATTAATCTCATCTTTGCACACTGATAACTGAAGAACAAGAAAAGAGCAAGAGTGAGGAAGGGCTTCTTAGGCCATATGCTTTTGAGAATTAAGTCCATTAGACTTGAGGAGGGCAGGGGTGAGCCTGTTAGAGGCAGCTCCTGGTAGGAACATACAAGTGCTAAAATAGCAATAACCAAGCATGGGGAGCTGCTGAGGGAGCTCTGAAAGGTTCTATTCCAATGCCAAAAAAAGGAAAAAAAAGCCAGCTTCAAGGAAAAGACTGATTAAACAATTGGATATTTTCCAAACACCTGTATATGCTTGGGAAGGGCACAAGATGACCTTGCCATTTACATTTTTAACAATTTTGCACTTTTTCATCAGAAGACTACCCAGTTTTATCCCAGAAGAGGTCATGTATGAATTACCAACCAAAGCCATGAAGAAAAAATAATGTCAAAGTTGAGAAGGAGATGCTTGCTTTTATTTGCCTATTTTGGATTGGTGAGTTTAATTGCCTATAGAAGGAAAAATGATTGTTCTTCCAGCAACAAAAGGATGACCTGCACCTAGAAACAAACACATCTCATTTATCATCCTTGCCTTTAAATAGCACTCACCTGAGTATGGGTTGTTAGCAAGGCTCCCATCTCTGCCTGTCAAGGTTGCAGGAGTGGGGAATGTAATTCCATAGTAATCCTTGAAGAGACATTACTTATTAATAGTTGAAACCATAACAGAGTGTCTTAGTTTCAGCTGAGACAGAGTTGTTTTTCTTCATAGTGTCCAATATGATGCTATGTTTTGGTTTTAGGAGAAAAACAATGTTGATAACTCACCAATATTTCTAGTTGTTGCTAAGCAGTGTTGTACAGAGCCAAGGCCATTCCAGTTTCTCAGGTCCTACCAGCGAGTAGCTGCAGGAGCCCAAGGGATGGGACAGAATCAGGACAGCTGACTTTAACTGGCTAAAGGGATATTCCACATCATATGACATCATGTGGAAGGAAAGTTTTGAAGGGAGTAGGAGTTCATCTCTCTCTCTTCTGCTGTTCAGGGGCTAGCTGGGCATCAGTTGGTGGGTAGCAAACAATTGCTCGTGCATCAACTGTTATATACATACATATGTATCTATGTATATGTCTTAACTATTATCTTTTTTTTTTCCCCTTTTTCTTTTTTCTATCTTAGTAAATAGTTTTATCTCAACCCACAAGTTCTACTTTGTTTTTTTCAGTTCTCTCCACCATCCCACTGGGAGGGGGGAAAGTGAGCAAACGAGGTGTGGTGCTTAGCCACCTGCCAAGTTAAACCACAACACAGAGCTGAACAGTTCTTACAAATCCTGTCTTATAAACATAAGAATTTTAAAAGCTAGAAATAAGGGAAGCTATAAGATGAGCTTCTGCCAAGGCTTACAACATAGCTAGAGACTTACCTCAATTTCAAACTAAATCTATTTTTATAGACACTTAATATCATCTACAAATACTTCATCTCTTAATGGTAATTTTATGAGCCAGGATAAAGCTTCTGCTGTAATCTGCCAAAGCACCTAGAGGAAAGGAAGTTTAGGACCTGAGAAGCAAGAACAATTTTAATTAACAGAAAAAAACCCAACAAACATTGAAACACACACATGCTCAGTCCAAGAGGTGGCTGCTGACAAAGAAGCAAGAGCAGCTTCTCAACACCTCATGGTCTTGATAACCATGAGTACTCCCACCTCTTGCCAGCTGAAAAGCCCTGGCAGCTCTGACTGTAAAGGCATAGAAGAGAGAAACTCTATGAGCTGAGCGTCCATCTCCGCTTAAAGGCAACAACTAAAAGCTCTTCTCTCCCAACCTTCAGCTCAGAGCTGTCATCTTCCAGCAGGAGAGCGCCTGGAAGAGCAAAAGAACATGCAAGATGCCAAAGACTCAGGGGTATGGCTATAATTGCAACATGGATGTAGGGCTTATACCATGCCTTGTTCTCTAAAAGATAAAAAAAAATCACCTAGAAAAAAAGTACAAACTTAAAAGAAAACTGGAACAAAAAGAGTTACTACCTGATGACTGAAAGAAGTATCTAAACTATATGTTACAGGAAACTTTAGGTCAGGGGTCTTTAAAGTGGAGTGTCCAAGATAATCCATTGGGGTACATGAAGAAAATGTTCTTTGGTTCCATTAATAAAAGTAAAAAAAATACTAAGAGTGTGAATGTTCAGACATTTTTAAATTATAAGGGTGCACAATCAAAAAAGGGGGAGATCACTGCCTTAGATTATTCTTCTAGGTTCTATACAGAAAGGTAGGACAGTCTTCACCTTGGGGTAGGCTTGTACTCTGAGATGACAGAGCACACCAGCAAAAGAAAAGCAGAATTTTGTTTTCAGTTGAAGAGTTTGCCCTTCCCTCTCTGGGTGAACTCTGCCTGGGAGGCTGGTATTCTGATATAGGTTGGTTTGTTTAGCAATAGGGATCAGTATATTAGTTTAAGGACCAATATATTAGTTTAGCAAACGAAATCAATGAGTTCTAGTTCTAAAACACTCCATTTCAACTTTGCTTTTGCTTAGTGTGTGAACAGCCTTGTTTACCTCAAAGATTCTGCCTCACAAGAAGCACTGGAGTCTTAATAGACTACTTATTTTTGCATTTCACCAGGTGCAAGGACATTTTCCTCGAATTTTCAAAGATATTGTTTTGGAATTTGCTCATTATGGCCTAACAAGCGATGGAAATTTGCCAAATTGGGGAAAATCAGCTAAAGGTCAGCCAAAAGTTTCAGTGATGAAGCTGATGGTGGAAAAATGGGGATAAAGTAAGGAAGCGGGTGTATGACCACTCTAAATGCAACTGCACATGCCCAGAGAGACATTAGCATATATTAATATATTCTTGGAAAAGAATGAATATGTATGCCAATGTACTGCATATGTGCAGTGGAATTCCTTTGTCACAGCCTGAACCAATACATGAGCACGTGAGTGCCTGGAGCGGGGGGCGGCTTAGAGTCACCCTTTCTGTCTCAGCGATGCTTCTGGGAGTGTGTGTGCAGTCTGAATCTGAGTCTGTGCGGCTTTCCCCTCCCCCTGCCCTTCTCCTGCGGTGCGAGAGTACAAGTGGAAGAAGACTGCATTGCTCAGCGTGCCCCTTTCTCCAAACTCTTGCTGGGAGGGGTGAGTTAATTCCTCTTTGATATCTTTTCCTATAGCGCCTATTTCTCAAATAAAGGCTCTGTCATTGCCTTTGTTTGCTCTACAATATGTATGTATTAACTGTTTCAATTCCACACATTAACACTGGAAAAGCATCCTCATTCACACCCACCTCTTCAAATGTCCCACCACATCAAATGCTTTCTCAGTTAACTGGACCTTCTACCTCGCCTCATTTCTGCATGTCACTGCTGTTTCCTACACTCCTCCATTACTGAACATGAAATAACATGAAAAAGACTTAGGATTGCAAATACTTGCTATAACTTTAAATTTCATCAGCCATTTTTTTTCCAGGTAATTCAATTTTATCAACTTCAGCATGAGTCACTGTCATGGTTCGGCCTGGTTCAGACTAGTGTCCATGGCAAGGGGGTAAAATGACCAAAAAAATCCACGTCCCAAGAAGTGTAGGGGGATGAGGGGGGGAGGGAAAAGGTAGGGAGAGGGTCCTAGATGAAGAAAACAATGGCAACGAGCTAAGGGAAAAAACTTAGTTTGCTAAATATAATAGCAGAATGTGAGAAAATGCAGTATAATACAATATAATTGGAATTGGAGCTAATAAATAAATAAATAAAAGTTTCTGAAATTGAAGTCCTTACACTAATGCTGTAGGTAAAGAAGACAGGGAGCAAAGAGAGAAAAGAGAGCTGTTTGTTTTGCCTGGCCTGTTGAAAGATCCCTCTTTTGTGGGGTTGCTATGAGTAAAAGAGCAACAGGTACCGATTGCTACAAAGACAGTGTACAGACGGCAGTACCGCACCAACAGGGATTCCTTGCTCCCCATTCTGAAGTTGATTCGTCAACTAGAACCATGGATCCATGCCCCGGAAAGAGAAAAGGGAAACAGGGAAAAGGGTAGAGATGGGCCCAAAAACAAAACAGCAACACTGATCTGTGGCAGTTGAGGTTCCAGAAGGAGCTGCGTTTCAGTACCGATTACTTTGGAAGCAGCCCGAACCCCCTCATACACAGCTAAGATCTCCTTCTCAGTTGGAGTGCAGCACTCTTCAGACCCCCTGTATGCTCGACTCCAGAATCCCAGGGGTCGGCCTCGGGTCTCTCCTGAGGTTCTTTGCCACAAACTCCAGGTGGGACCTTTCTCTCCAGCAGCAATGTAGAGACTGTTCTTTACATCCTGTCTTGTCTGTACTGGCCCCAGGGCCACAGCACGGGTTATCTCCTGTTTAATCTGCTCAAAAGCCTGCTGCTGTTCAGGACCCCACACAAAATTATACTACTTCTGCATCACCTGATAAAGGGGGCTTACAATGAGGCTGTAGTTTGGAACATGCATTCTCCAAAAGCCCACTACACCCAGAAAAGATTGTCTCTTTCTTGCTAATGGGCAGAGACATGGCAGGTCCTTTCAGTTTCTTTCACTTAACAGCAAAACCAGCACGCAGAAGGATCTGGATTATTTGCTCTCCTTTCTTGAAAACTTCCCCTGCTGTGTTGCCCCACACAATAATGTCAATGTTTTTTAAGTGCTCAGGAGCACCACCTTGTTCCAGTGCAGCTTGGATCAACCCGTGGCAAATGGTTGGGCTGTGTTTCCACCCCTGGGGCAAACAGTTCCAGGTATACTGAACGCCCCTCCTGGTGAAAGCAAACTGCGACCTGCATTCTGTGCCCAAAGGAATGGAAAAGAAGGCACTAGCAGTGTCAACAGTACTGCCATCCGTGCACCACTTTCGTAGCAATCACCACTTTTGTAGCAATCGGTACCTGTTGCTCTTTTACTCATAGCAACCCCACAAAAGAGGGATTTTCCAATAGGCCAGGCAAAACAGATAGCTGCTTAATGCTGTCTATATCTACAGCAGCTATTCCAAATGTCCATCGAATCCACACAGTCCAATACACTCTGTTATCCCTTGCCTCCCTCAGCTGGGGGCAGGGCCCCTCTATTTGTTACCTCTATCTTTCTCCTCCTGTGAGTCATTATCAGGACCTTTACAGCTTTTGATGTGTCCCACAGCAACTGGAGCAATCACCTTTTTGGAGGAGTTCTCCTTGGTGGTTAATCTGTTTTGTAATTCTTTTACCCATGCTTGAAGTGCAGGAGTGGGCTTTTTATGCTAATTCTTCATCTCTTCTCCATGGTCATGTAGGTAACTCCACAAGGCAATACACAACGTTGTCTTATTGTTGTCACTTGTTCAAGCCGGAGGATGTCTGCTTTTAATAGCTGAGATACTGAACGATACAGGTAGGGAGCAAATCAATTTGATCAGCCTCTTTAGTAGACTTTTGATAATCGTGATTCTCATCAAGTGTCCGTGATGCCACCAGGGGTTCATCAGGCTCATCATGATGAAGCAAGGTACACAATTCCTCCATCATATTGGAATGGGTCCAGAGAAGAACCACTAAGATGATCAGAGGGCTGGAGCACCTCTCCTGTGAGGAAAGGTTGAGGGAACTGGGCTTGTTTAGCTTGGAGAAGAGAAGGCTCCGGGGAGACCTCATTGCGGCCTTCCAGTACTTGAAGGGAGCGTATAAACAGGAGGGGGAACAGCTGTTTATAGGGGTGGATAGCGATAAGACAAGGGGAAACGGTTTTAAATTGAGACAGGGGAGATTTAGGTTGGATATGAGAAGGAAGTTTTTCACCCAGAGGGTGGTGACGCACTGAACAGGTTGCCCAAGGAGGCTGTGGATGCCCCATCCCTGCAGGCATTCAAGGCCAGGCTGGATGTGGCTCTGGGCAGCCTGGGCTGCTGGTTGGCGACCCTGCACATAGCGGGGGGTTGGAACTACATGAGCATTGTGGGCCTTTTCTACCCAGGCCATTCTATGATTCTATGACTATGATTCTATATCTTCCTCAAAATATTATAAATACAGATACTGAGTGAAATTACGAGGAGTACATGCAGGGAGACTGACAACATGATCATCGGATGAGCGTTCAAAAAATGTACAAGGGATTCAAGGGAGAGACTGGAAGCCTTTATAAAATTCACGTTCTGTAAAATTAGCAACTTCCTTTGGGATATAACTTTCAATGTCCAATTCATGCGAGAATTCATTTAGCGAGAACAGTTGGTGAAGGGCGAATCGTTGGACTGGATGATTCTGTGGGTCTTTTCCAACCTTAGCGATTCTATGATTCTATGCCACATTGTATGTAGACACCAGACAGGCATTTCCATCAGTGTTTTCAGTTTATTGTATATACATACAGCTACATAGAGCAGAGTGGCAGACTTAATAAAGGCCCAGTATGTTCTGAGTATTAAAAGGAAAAATGACAGAATGCAATCTCTTGATGAACAGATTTACAGGAGAAAGCAAATGCATTTTTTTCTCTTTACAGCACAACACTCAGAGTTTGCGAAATTCCAAGTGGATTGGCAGTTCACCCAGACTTCAAGGTAGTCCTTGATAAGTTCAGCAGTACTGATAAGCTTTCTTACAAAGCTCTCTGAGAATACAGAGAGGTTTGTTCTAAAACTAAGTTTTAGTTTGGAACAGCGAAGTCTTCTGGGATTTGTAGTTCTCTTCTAAGCAAGGTATACCTGTAACTATCGACAATGAATGGAACTGGAGCATTAACTCTTAAACTCCCAGTGCACTACATGATGTTATGAAGTGTCACCTAAGTCCCAAGTCACGGAAGACAAGCCAACGGGCAAGGAGGCTGGACTGGCTGAACAGAGATCTTTGGCTGGAATTCAAGAACAAAAGGAAAGTTTATGGTCTCTGGAAGAGTGGGCAAGCTACTTATGACGATTACAGGTCGGTAGTGAAGCTGTGCAGGGAGAAAATTACAAAAGCCGCAGCCCAGCTAGAACTTGGCCACTAAGGTGAAGGCCAACAATAAATATTTCTATAAATAAATCAACAGCAAGAGGAGGGCTAGGGAGAATCTCCATCCCTTGTTGGATGCTGTGGGCACCTTGGTGACCAAGGATCAGGATAAGGCTGAGGTACTTAATGCCTTCTTTGCCTCAGTCTTTAATAGTAAGACTTGTTACTCCCTGGGAGCACAGCCCCTTGTGCTGGTAGATAGAGATGGGGAACAGAATAGGCCCTGCATGATCCACAGTGAGATGGTTTTGAACCTGCTCCGAAAGCTGGATGCTCACAAGTCCATGGGGCCAGATGGATTGCACCCTAGAGTGCTGAGGGAGTTGGTGGATGCGGTTGCCAAACCACTCTCCATCATCCTTTGGCAGTCCTGGCTAACCAGGGATGTCCCGGCAGACTGGAGACTGGCAAATGTGACGCCCATCTTCAAAAAGGGCCAGAAAGATAACCCTGGTAGCTACAGACCTATCAGCCTCACCTTGGTGCCAGGGAAGGTTATGGAATGGATAATCTCGGGAGCTATCATGGACCAGTTAAAGGTCAACCAAGGAATCAGGGCCAGTCAGCACGGGTTTACAAATGGTAGATCCTGTCTGACAAACCTGATGTCATTCTATGACAAGGTGACCCGCTTAGTGGATGAAGGTAAGGCTGTCGATGTGGTCTACCTGGACTTCAGTAAAGCCTTTGACACTGTCCCCCACAACATTCTCGTGGAGAAGCTGGCTGCCCATGGTTTGGATGGGTGTACGCTCCGCTGGGTGAAACACTGGCTGGATGGCCGGGCCCAAAGAGTTGTGGTCAATGGAGTTAAATCCAGTTGGCGGCTGGTCATGAGCGGTGTCCCCTAGGGCTCGGTACTGAAGCTGCTTCTATTTAACATCTTTATTAACGATCTTGATGAGGGGATTGAGTGCACCCTCAGTAAGTTCGCAGATGACATCAAGTTGGGAGGGAGTGTTGATCTGCCAGAGGGGAGACTGGACCAATGGGCCAAGGTTAACTGTATGAGTTTCAATAGGGCCAGGTGTCAGGTCCTGCATTTTGGTCACAACAACCCCAGGCAATCCTACAGGCCTGGGGAGGAGTCGCTAGTAAGCTGCCTGATGGAAAGGAACCTTGGTGTACTGATAGACAGTTGGCTGAATATGAGCCAGCAGTGTGCCCAGGTGGCCAAGAAGGCCAATGGCATCCTGGCTTGGATCAGGAATGGTGTGGCGAGCAGGACTAGGGAAATCATCCTGCCCCTGTACTCGGCATTGGTGAGGCCTCACCTCGAGTACTGTGTTCAGTTTTGGGCACCTCAGTACAGAAAGGACATTGAGGTGCTGGAGCAGGTCCAAAGAAGGGCAATAAGGCCGGTGAAGGGCTTGGAGAATCATGGAATCACTAAGGTTGGAAAAGACCCACAGGATCATCCAGTCCAACCATCTGCCCTTCATCAATGGTTCCCGCTAAACCATGTCCCTTAAACACAACATCCAAACGCTCTTTAAACACCACCAGGGTCAAATCAATATTCCCTACAAGAAGTGACTGAAGGAACTGGGGCTGTTTTGTCTGGGGAAAAGGAGGCTGAGGGGAGACCTTATTGCTCTCTTCCAATACCTGAAAGGTGCTTACAGCAGAGCAGGGTTGGTCTCTTCTTCCTGGTGACAGAATGAGGGAAAATGGCCTCAAGTTGCACCAGGGTAAGTTTAAGTTGGATATCAGGAAAATCTTCTTTACAGAAAGGGTTGTTAAGCACTGGAATAGTCTCCCCAGGGAGGTGGTTGAGTCACCATCCCTGAATGTGTTTAACAACCATTTGGATGTGGTGCTCAGGGATATGATTTAGTAAAGGGTTGTTAGAGTTAGGGTAGGATAGTTAGGTTGCAGTTGGACTCGATGATCTTTAAGGTCTTTTCCAACCTGAGTGTTTCTATGATTCTATGAAGTGAAATACCAATAACAAAAAACACAAAACCATGACAAGGTGACCTTATTGCTCTCTACAACTACCTGAAGGGAGGGCGTGGTGAAGTAAGGGTATATGGCAAACAGGTATACAGACTGAAAGGTAAATAGGGATACAGGTATAGGATCAGAGAGATTACCACATTTACAAAGAAGTAATGAAATAAAGAGCTTACCTATGTCCTGGGCTTACAGAAAGGCTCCAAGAAGAGTGATCTCCAGATAGAGATTCCTCTTCCTTGGGAGTCAGCCCTTAAATGGGGTCTAGGAGAGGCGCAGCCAGGCTCCACCCCTTCCGGTCACACAGGTGAATTGCGTTCAGCTGTGCCCCTGCGGCTGACTCAGCGCTCGCCTCAGGTGGTCAATCAGAGGTTCAGGCCGTGATTCAACAGTTCCCATACATAGGGGTCAGCCTCTTCTCCCAGCTAACTAGCAATAGGACTAGAGGGAATGGCCTCAACTTGTGCCAGGGGTGATTCAGTCTGTATGTTAGGAAATACTTCTCTAAAAGAATGGTCGGGTGCTGAAATGGGCTGCCTAGGAAGGTGGTGGAATTAGCGTCTCTGGAGGCATTCAATAAATGTTTAGATGTTGTACTGAGGGACACGGTTTAGTAGGAAATATTGGTGGTAGATGGGTGGTTGGATTGGATGATCTTAGAGGTCTTTTCCAACTTTGTTGATTCTATGATTCCGTGATTCTATGTTTATTGTATAGAATTCTTATGTTTAACCAGTACAGCAGTGAAATGCTCACAGGTAGGTGTGCATTCACAGGCAGACTCACATCCCAACAAAATCCTTATTTCTCTGCCCCAAGAGCACACTGTCAGCCTCAGGCAGCTGCTTCATATTAGTACCAGTGCTGCCCTTAAGCAAGAGCAGCCTCACAGCCATGACAGCATGCATAGACTCATTCCTTGTCAACCAAAGGTGAGGGCAACTCCAAACTGACATGGACAGTTTCTTCCTGAGTACACAAATCTAAGAATCAGACAGGCTTCTTAAAATTACTTATGAGCTATAGCATCCTATGCAGAAACCAATCTTCTCTACTGCTATAACTCCTTTTCTTCTGTTCAGGAACTAAGACTTACAGTACCAGATCCCCACTTCATCTCCTTTAAGAGCATCCTCTGCCTTTATGGGAAAACCCCAACTATACCATCTTTCTGGCACAAACCTTCAAACAATACCAATGGAAGAGTGGAGGTGAGGTAGGAGACCACAAATGTGCTCCCTACTTTCAACAGCTTCAGCCAGAGGCTAAGACAGACTCAGAGCAGCACACATCTTTGTGACAGCAGCCCCAGGTGCCCACTCTGACCACAACTGCGTAAAGCCCACAGCCCTTGCACCTCCTAATCACCTGCACTGTGCACATCACTGAGCCTAGGCTACAGCTCATGTTCTCTCCTTCACCTCACCTCTTTCACCCGTGCTTGCTGAGGAGACCCTTCCCATGTTTCCAGAACTTTTCATCCCTTGTCTTTAGTGAATACATGTTATAACAAACTCATCATCACAGTTGTGTCTTCTGGGGAGAGTGTCTGGTGTAGAACCACAAACCTATTCCTAACGCTCTTTCTGCAGTACTGACCTGTCATAGTTTTCATTATTAGTATGTTTTTATTTAATTTTGATCCAAACATATTCTTGTTCGTGCCCGTTGCCTTTTTTTTTTTTTTTTTTTAACTTCATATTCATCAAGTCAAATATTTCTTCCATAGATTTGTTGGTTTGGGTTGTGTTTTTTTTGTTGTTGTCTTGGACAGGGTTGTTCTTATTTTAATACCGCTATTCTCATTTCCCTAATTCATTACAGTATCTTATTTGTTTTTTGATGATATTTGATGTATTTTTTTTAGCTAATCTGTAACTTTTTCTTAAACTGATATCAAGTTGCCAGGTCTTTGTTTAGTTTGATCTTTCCTTTTATCTCAATGTGGAGTAATCTGCTCTCTCTGCAACTTTTCAGGTTTCAGAAAAGCTTTTTACTAGAAAATAAGACATCCTCAAACAAAAGGTTTTCAGAAACCTTCATCACTTATTTCTAAATCATTGTGTGCTAGTTATATTGGACCTCATTTTAAAGTCTTCCGCTGAATATATGGCCAACTTCCCAGGAACAGGATGATAGTCAGTTTTCCACTATAATTGTGTGACAAATATGAGGCTTCTTCTGAAGCAAAGTACTAGTATTTTTTCCATGGCTTCGTTTTTCCCTTTATAGTAAATATTCCAACTTTGTATCGTTACCCAATACTTCTATTTTTGGTCTCACTTCTTCTTTCTTCTGGCAATACATTTTTCTTTCAATTTAACATGATCAGATATTATCTACATTTTATCTTCTAAGTCAATTCAGTTATCTGTCAGACTAGTTCTTCTGAAACACCATTTCTTTTTGAACTACTTTCTGTTCTCATAGAACATTTCCAAAACTTAACCACAACATTATCCTACTCTTCCTTCGATTTTCAGGATGAACAGACAGACAGGGTTTTGTCTGGGACATTCCTGTACTCCATCCCACTACCTGTCAGATTGCACATGGAAGACTTGGTACAGACTTGAGACTAACTACAACATTCATCCAGTAACTCCTCTTTCCAGATCACTGTTCATCGCTCCATTTTTGCTTTTATGAGTACAGTGTACCACTTAATCCTTTTTCTTTTCTCAGTTACATACTACCAAACTTTCTGAGTTTCTTACTGGGTGTGTGTGTGTGTGACAACACAACAATTCTCTGCATTCTAGGCTGAGGATCCTTGTGAATCTATCTGCTTGGGATCTGAGTTTCTCTCATATGCTATTTATAGTCTGGATCCAGGTAAGTAAGAAAATTTTGAATAATTCCCTCCTGCAGCTCACCTGCTGATGCATTTGCTGCCATATACATATGCAAAGATCTCCAGCTTTAAGAGTCTCCACAACCTCTTAGATGCACCTAGTGAATGTCAATTTGCATACTATGCCTTGCTGTTCAAGCCCATCCCTTGGCTAAGAGAAAAAGTTCATGCCCAGATTTCAACTATATATGACAAGATTTTATACTGTTATTTCAGACATAAAAATTTCTCTAGTCAAAAGCACAGAGCACAGTTCTATTTACAGTCTGCAGATGGACAAACATAGCAATCACTATCAATTTACACCATCTAGAGAAGTTGTTTGTATCTTTTTGATAAAAATAGAACATGTAACATAAGAATAAGCTCTTAATCATCATCGAATCAATCATCATCAAATGAAGTAATTTGTGTTGCACAGATTGTCAACAATGAAATATATGGCTTGTTTAAAATGAAATAAACCAAGCCATTTACTTACCATTGGCAGCCTGGATTGAAGCATCTGGAGATCATCATAACCATAAATCTGCTCAAAGAAAGAAAAATATAACATTATCACACTTTTCTAGGCCCAGTCTACATTAAAGGTATATGGGCATATGTTGTATTGTGCAATTACAGAGCACTGTGGAATTTTAAGGCTAGAAAAACTAAGTAGAGCTCAAAATGGTTCGTCACTTATGTTTTCTGATGACAGTAGTCCCCCGAGAAGAGTTTGACTGTCAAGTCTTCAATACTGTTTTTACAGATGCATATTTATGAATTAGTGAAAAATCTACTGGGCATTCTGATTTAGAAATAAAAGTAACAGTGTTCTTTACTGCAATTATTATTTCTGAGAATATGACAAAGACTTAATGAGTAGGCTATAGAGCAAACTAGTTAACCCCTCACATTCAGTGTGATACAGAAGGATGGTTAGAACAGTTTCTGATTCAAATAATAGATAAATTATGTTCATCCTGGTTGGACATCAAAAAGTTTTGTGCAATCTTAAAAAGTATGACAGAGGACAAATGGCACAGTTCAACCATTATAATGGCAAATCTATTCTAATAACCCAAACCTAAGTCTAAATTAAATGAAAAGGCCTCAAACTGGATACCACTGAAAACTATAGCAGAACATGTGCTCAGCTTCAACAGCAGCCAAATCAGGAATGTACCAATAATTCTGATTTTTTCTATGAACAGTAAATCCCAACAGAGTATATTTAATATTTCTTCAGCATTTGGAACAAGAATTCCAGGTGCAACATGTTCCAACACAAATGCCTTGACATAGCCATCAGTAGGTCTGGACAGCCCATTTGCATCAAGGTTTAAATAATCAAGGACAGATACAATTGAATTGCTTACTGGGTAGGCAGGCAGAAGTCCTCCAGGTCCCACAATATACTGATTATGCAACAAGGGTGGTACACCCTGGGGCAAGTTTGGAGGAGCTTTGCCTGTAGAACCAAAATACAGACACTTTAACAAGCCTTTGGAAAAAACTAGGCTTCAGCACTGAGACAAGATAGTGCAGCTCCCAGGGCTTAAGAACTATCATAGCATATAAAGAGCTACACAGAAAAATTTAGTGCTAGTTAATGAAAATGCTCAAAATAGTCTGAAGAGCTTAAACATACATCAAGGAAGGGAAAGCACAAACTACTTCAGACTGAAAACAATCCCAGTGTATAACAGTCCAATTTTGTCATTTACTTTGAGAAGATTAGAAGAATTACACAGGAATTTCTTTCCTTGGTCCTCTCCCAAAAGTAAAATTTAGGCATTGTTCTTTATCTGAGAATAAATTCTCTTCTTTCATTTTCTGCTCTGTCAATACATTCCCCCTTGCCACCAGCAATAGACTGCAAAGCATTAAATGCTACCAGTATACTTTTTGTGGGTGACTTATTGCAGTTGGGAAAAGCAAAGATGACTGAGACAGTTTCAGTTGCCTCCATGAAGCAGAGCTAGGAAGCAGAAGGGTAAAAAAGTTATTCATCCAGTCAGACATCTCAAGTGAGAAATTCTTGTATATGTAAGTTTGGTCGTAATTTTGAAATCATTCACTTCCCTCTATAGGATTTCCTTTTAGGAGGCTAAGTTGATTAGAGAAGCAATAGAGGAATTTAGCCTTGCTTCCACTTCAGTGCAAGCCTCCCCACCTTCTTTGTCTGTGAATCCTTCTTCTAAAATGTTTATTGCCATGGAATAACCCAGACATCAGATATTTCTTTCCTCTCTGTAGATGTGTCAGTAGAGATTTGACATATGATAATGACAACACTGCAGTCTATTTTGATACTGACAAATGAATTCAAGTCACAGAAGGGTCTGAAATTAAAGCTAAAGTGAACTCACTCACAGCCAAGAGTTGATCACAACCTGGAATACAAAATGTGCAAATCTCCTGGTCCAAAACTTAAAGTTGGAATTGCTCTGGTGTTTATTTATTTAGCACATTCTGTCTCCAAAGAGCTTTATAAATGTCACATCACACCCTAACAAATATTTGAAATACACAAAGTAGGCAAATTTATTTTATAAGCCAGCAAATAAAACATGCTGAAAATGCTAGTCAAGAATGTGGAAGAATTGCTGTGAGATGCTCAACTGATAACCCTGTAGATTGAAATCCTCTGTCTATCCATGTGATCTGTTAATATTGCAAACCTGAAGACACTAAGGGAGCTGCTCGTGCAGTAGCAGCTGGTATAGACACACTGGTAACACTCAGGCCAAGGCTGTTTGTAGTGTTCATACTGCTTGATATGCTGACAACTGAAGAGGTGGTGCTAGTGGCTGAGGTTGAAGCAGTTGAAAAGGTTGTTGAGGGCTGGAGTGAAGTTGTGTTCTCAACACTAGTGTGCTAGAAAGAAGACAAAAAAGAATGAGAATCACAGAGCAAATAAACCACAGTGAAAGATACTGGGGAAAAACAAATAAATCTTTTAAGTAACAGCAGCACATGCAAGATAATGTTTAATAGTATATGCATGATCTACACACCAAGCAAGCAACAAAGTTGCATGCTTGTGATTTTTAAGTATTTATAGAAAATTATTCTACAAAAGTTAAATTCAAACAACTGTCACCACAAAATCATATCACAGAAACTCAAATGTTCCTCCATTGCATTATTGCTACTATCTACATTAAATAAACTCCTGTATTCTTCCAAAAGACAGTATTTGTTTTCAGAATACTGCTATTGTGATTCCCTCGATGCACTTGTGAAATTTGAAAGATTAAAACTGCAACACTCCACAACAGAGTCAATGTGGTAAACACAGATCACATATATTACAGGAACATGTGAGTATGAAGGAGTTCCTGGTTTGAATTCAGCACAATAAAGTGTCTGAACTGTAAAAGCTGATCACACTTGCAAAACAATGTCATCAACACACAAACTATAACAACTCCAACAATAGGAAGAAAGGATATTTGCTTAAGTGTGAATTTTCAAGTTATACATTCAGTTAGGATGAAGCATTAAAAACTAAAATACATGCACAAAGAATAGCACAACCTAACTGGGATTGTACAGAAGTACTCCATCACAGAACACAGAAGCACCTGACTTCTATTTATGCAACTTCATTTACAGCACTGTATTCAGTACTATTTGCCTTATCTAAAATGCATTAAATACTCAAGTGACGACAATGCCACACAGTAAACTCTAATATCGTGTCATGACAACTGCCTCATGACAGATATCTTTCCATCACCTCTGCATTGCCAGCTAACCTGTTCAGTGGAGAGTGCTAGCACCACCTTTTGGAGCAGTTTCAGACAGCCACTTCTAAAGATTATTTTTAATACACTTGTTGCAAAAAAATTCTCTCTATTCCATCCCCTTCCTAGGTCAAAATATTCTCTTCAACTGTGCAACTGGCAAGTTTCTAATAGTTATTCTTGACCTAGTACAAATCACAAGTAGTACTGAGAATCTTTTTACCACTAGAGAGCTGGCAGTCCTTTCTCCCTGAGATAAACTTCTCATCTCAGTTCTTTGTGTACTGGGACAGAACGAACTTTAAGAGAGGGTCTTAATCATCAGATAAACTGACTATATGTCAATTATCTGTTGAAATGCAAATGGGACTTACTGCATGTGATGTGCTTGAAGACAACACTGTGGCAGCTGAGGCAGGGGAGAGACTGTTCTGATGATTGGAAAGGGAGCTAAAAAAAATTGTGAAAAATTAATACAATGAATTTTTCCTAGAACACATACCTACTTGTATATCCCTCCCCCATAGGCAACCTTTTATTTAATATCTGACTACCTACTGTTTAAAATAATTAAAAGTACAGAGATGATTATCAGTGACAAGAAACGTAATACCACTCATTTGTATTTATCAATTTACTACATTTTTAGTAAAGCAACAGTTGCTTCAGCAATTACATAGTGATGCCTCCAAGACATGTAAATTCCAGAACTAGAAGAATATACCAGGAAAAGTTTCACATAACATATGGCTCGTTTCTCACTCTTTCTCTGAGCAACTGCTACTGGATGCCATGGGGGACAGGTACTAGGTGAGACAGTGCTTTGTTTTGACTCACCACATTTCTCTTATTTTAACATGAATATCATAATTTGAACTAACTTAGAACTGCTAAAAAACAAACAAACAAACAGCAACAACAACAAAAAACAACGAAAAAAAGCACCTGTGAAAGCAGGAAAGTTAGATATACTACTAAAGAATCTGTCCATTTAATCAAGGTCTGTTCATGCTGCTACAATACCTAAATGCCATTTCCTTATTGAAAAGATGAATCAGAACAACCTGTCCAGTTTCATACATACTGTAAAATTTGAGAATAATGAACCTGCTGATGAAAAACATCTGCAGATAATCTCATTTTAGAAAGTAGCTCTTCATTAGCACCACTTTTTTTTTCCCAAGCTGACAAGGCCTGTGAACCTCAGGCAGTAACAGCAGAACCAACATTCATTTGCTGTCCAAAGCTCTTTAAATGTCTCCTTGAAAGGTGACAAACTGGTTCTTAAACATTTACACTGACAGAAGTTATACCTTATATTCTAGGTCAGGAACATACAAAAGTACAATAGGAATAAGCATAATACCAACATGAATACTGAACAAACTCAAACAGAACAAAGCCATAGAAAACATGCATGTTTTTTTTGTTTAAAAAGCTCATTGTGATGTGAATCAGAAGAGAAATTCTAATAATAACAAGTACTTTAATATTTTCCACAGAAATAGTCATAAGAAAATACAGCAGTGTTTTTTAACAAAGCTTCAGACTAAATTATACGTTGTAATTTAAGGGCAAACATTACTGTCAGCTCTTCAAGGTGTTGGACCAGAATAAATCTTGGCAGTTTCACAAATTTATTTTGATATAGTGTCTTTAAAACTGTTCCCCATCTGCAGAAAATAGGATGACAACACTTCAGACAGCAAGAAAATAAATGGGTCAGTCCAGCATACTGTTTTAAACCACTTCCTTGCCCATTTTCCCCTTCTTGTAAGAAGCCTTAATTCATCATCTGACTCATGTCAGAGACTCAGACAAGAGCTGCCAGCGCAACCAAGTCAGAAATGCTTGGAATTCAGGCATCACTTTTTCACGATACTCAGTATCCATCCAACAGTTAACAACCCTCCAACTAAAATTTCTACCAACGTATACAGCTTTTCAGCAAGTGTGGAGAGATGATTTTTCTAATGTGAATGAAATAATTCTGGTTAGTTGACACATTTACCATTTTATTCAACAGTAGTTAAAAAAAAAAAAAAAAAAAAAAAAGCACTAGTATGAAAGAATCTACCATGCCCCAGCTGGTACTGCTAGTTTTGTATTGTAACAAATACAGTAAAAAGGTGAGCATTAAAAAATGTAACAAATTAGTACAGTCCCAGGATGTAATTAGCCTCAGGACAAAGCTCAAGTAACAGGGATATAAAAATCAGAGTGTATAAATGGGTTGAGCTAAATCCACTTCCAGGAACATCAACCTGATATTTCAAAATGTCTTAAGGAAATATCTTAGAAAGAAAAACACACACCATCTCTATGGAATTTTTAAAATAATAATTTTTTATTTTAATGTAAGTGAAACTGCAGTACTTCAAAATTATGCAGAAAGTAAACTCTCAAGGGAATGATTTCAAATATAAGGCAGTAAACAAATAGCAGGCACCGTGGACAAAGTAGGAAAAGTGAGGGAATCAGTTCAGGTAATTTAGTTGGCATGATTGAAACAAGAGCCCCTTGAAACACAAAAGTGTTAATACACCATGAAAATTTGAGGGCAGCTCTGATCCATCATTAAGAGACAGCCCAGATCTCCTACTTTGCAAATCAGGGCTATCAGAGAACAGGGTCTCGTTTTCTGACATTAACTAGAATTAGAAGAGAGATTCAGAAGAGATCAGGATGTTTCTGCTTGCAATCACGCTTTTATTTGCCCTTTCCTTAGAATTTTACTCCCTTCAGTTTACCACAAATCCCACTGTACCTGCTTAACTGGGTAAGTGAGCTGCTGGCCAATTCACTGGACTGAGGCAAGCTGGGCAATGTTGCTATGTGCTGCAATGCTGAAGGCAGAAGTGAAGTGGTGGTGGGTACCACGCTAGGCAGAGAACCAGCAGAAGGCAGTGAGGGAGAAGGTTCTGTCTTAGATGCTGGAACTGAAGAAGTAGCTGCAATGAGTTAAAAGGAGGCATTCAAAGACAAATTCCAGCATACTTGACTCTCAAGTTGGATTCAGAAACACAATATATAGTTATTCTATCCTTGGTTTACAAGAATTTGACTGCTAAGAACCAGGAACAATAGTAAGTAATCTGTCTACTAAGGAAAATATAGATGGCAACAGAACTAATTTCTCCCTTTGAGTTCTTCACTTACAACAGATTTATGATTTATGGTACACATGAAGTGCAGAAGACTGTAGTTTACTACATCTCCTACTATCCGATTACTAGCTTTTGCTTACAAGTCCATTCTCACTTTAAAAATCTTTGCATATGACTTGAATCCATTTCTGCAAACTGAGGTTGTTCACACTCTTCAAGGCACTGCAAAAATCTACTCTTACCTCCAGCTCCATTCTTTGTTCCAACTTACATAGCATCTTTGATGCCTGATATTTAGATTGATGGAGTACAAAGGCACATAAAACTAATTCATTTGGAGTACTGGAATACTGACTCAAATGTGTTATGTATTAGAATAAAAGAAGTTAGAATAAAATGTTACAATTGAGCAAAGTATTAAGCACAGTCAAAAAAGTTGTCAAATATTGCCTTACTTTATTTTATCTAGGTAACAAAAAAGTTGTTAGCATTAAAATTACTTTTTAGTCTACACGCAGTAGAACTTGTTTGCCACAAATGTCTCTTTTTAAAGGAATACTGTACTGCAGCAAGGCACAGAACAATTCTACTACTCAACATAATTCCCAGTTGTTTCTAAACTAATCTCTTGTTTTCTGAAGAAGAATAAAACACAGAATTAGCCACTCACTCACCAATAAATCTCAGAAATAATTGGGTCTTGCCTTCTGCTGGGTCATGCTTTCATGCAGTGCCAGAAACCACTACCCAGCAGATCATCATTATCTTGCAGTACAGTCACACAGTGTCAGAACGTTCATTAAAACAAAAGTCAGATATACGCTTGGAAGTTAAATATCACATTATTGGTTTTCTCCCTAAATGACCCTAGTCAAGTTGCTGGACTAGGGTCTATGAAAACAGAAATCAAGAGGTTTTGACCTTGCCAATAAGCATGACTGTAACCGACAAAGAAGGAAATTCAAGAGACAATAACATAAGTATAGTTATGAAGGATGCAACTGTAGTACCTGATACCTCCTGGCAACATTCATATAAAATAAATAATCAACACTTATAAATCTCAATACATTTATGCCAGGATTCACTTTTTGAAAGCAAAGTAGATAACCCCAATATGAGGGATAGACCAGGAGACAAACAGAATGGTCAGAATCATACTACTAGCATGTTTTGAACATTTACAGGTTTAGAAAGGATGAAATCTGATAGTAAAGAGCAACAATTGGTAAGACAACTAAGGATGTTAGCAACAAATATAGAAGGGAAAAGATCAGTTTTTAATTGTTAACAAAAGATTTCAAAATAGTTTTGACTTATGAAATAGATACATGGGAGAAAACTGATTCCAGTTTATGAGTCTGAGATAGAGAAAAAAATAGAAGTGTTGTCAAAAGGGAATCAGCATCGAAAAAGGGACTAATAAAATTGCTATAGAATCATTATAAAAATTAGAAATTCTCAGATTTTTGCTTTCCATACCAAAAAGAAAAATCCTGTAGCGAATTTCAAAAATTGTTAATTCTGTGTATGAAAGTAAGAAAGTTTTCTATGTGTAAAGTTGTCCTATACATTAAAGTATTTTAAAAAGCAACTCTTTGGGTAGGGTATATACTCTCCCTTCTGCTCACCTAAACTGAATTTGGCACTAACAAAACACAGTTTATAGGTCTGAATACTCAAGTTCTTTCCACACTGATGTATAAAAAGCTGTCCCACTGCTCACATACCTGAGATATTTAAGAGGAAGATAGACTTTGAAAAGAAGTGTTAGAATTCAAAAAGATATTAATTCTAGCTGCTGCCCTTGAAAACTTCCATAAAGCAGCATATAATGGTCAGAAGAGTAAAAACTATATTTTAATTATTTTAACTCCAGGAAGAGATCTATAGGGGTGCTATAAGTAAAATACCACACACACACACACAAAAAGACAAGATGAACAGTACTGCCTCTATCAGAGCCAACACTATTATTGTTACTCTACTGCAAGACAGCAAGCCACTCAGCAGAGGGAACATGTTAGTCACCCTTATTCCCAAAAGGGTTGCAACTACGCAATTGAGCACTATACCCTTCAAGAGGTGCTTCCAAAGAACACAACTGTTTCTTTACCACTAAATGCCAATGGCAGCTTTCCAAATGAGAACTGGAAGAATGGGTAAGAAATTGTGTATTAAATATTTTTGACAGAGAAATAAAAAAAAAAAGCAGCAGCAAAGTAGCTTTTCTAATGCTTAAGTTGGTAATGCTTAAGCTTTGCTTAAGCTTTAGTTGCACACTGGATATAGATTCAATAGAGCTACTTCGATTTATCAGCCTACTCCAACAAGCAAGTAGTTCTGTGCAAGTACAAAAACTCAGACTGATCAGTCAAAAATTAGGCAGGGAAAACTATGTAAAACCTTAAGCTAGATGTCATTGCTACAATTGTGTGCATACCAAATTGGAAGGAAAAATTAGAAAAAGAATCCTGTGCACAATCAAGCTTTGTAAACTTACTGTCAAGAGTTGCCTGTGTTCTAACACCACTGTGTCCATTCTGTAAAGAAAGGAGAAATTAATAAATCATCTTAAAGGTATATTAGATTTTCAGAATGAATCACACATTTAACATGCTTCATGTAAAATTCTATATTCATTCTAAATTGAATGATAGAAAATTAGTTTTTTATTGTCTTTAAAAAATCCCATAATAAAGTTCTCAAGTGCAAAGTGTCCTGAACATATAGAATCTCATATATGACCCATACCACATCCATCAGCAGGAGGCTTTCCTGTGTACTGTATATAACAAACTTTAGGTTCACACTGATATGAAAGAAAGAATTGCATTAGCATATAGGAAATGGTTGTGTTTTTGATCTAATGCAACTCACAATTTTAACTATCCAAGTGTGTCAGGGACCCAAAGGTCCTGGCCAAAGAATGATCCTGAATTGGAACAAAGCATTCTGACAGAGAGCATAAGTGGATGGCTGCATGACTAGAACCATGGGCCGCATGACAGTTTTGAGGAAAACAGCATTTGTGGCTAGAGCCGCTTGTTTTGGTAGGAATCTGACCTTGATAGTTTATCTTGTTTTGCAAATAACTTGTCTTCTGCAAGCAGGTGTTCTGCTTGGGCTCTGCATCATGCTCTGGCCACACAGATGTGGCATGCAAGTGGAAAAAAAACCCTGCAGACCCTGGAGAGAATAAAAGCAGGAGGGAGACTCTGGTGGATTCAAGAGAAAGTATACCTTGAAGCAGGGGATGCCCTACTGACACTTTCTTCTGAATCCACTACAGGCACGTTTCTTCTCTTCTTCCTACTCGGCCTTTCGCTCATCTCTCAAGGGTTGGTAAGTAATATTGCATTTGCTTAAGGAGTCTTCTGCTCGCTACCAACTGAGATTATCTGGAATAGATGCCTATGTGTGTGTGTGTGTGTGTGTACTGAATAAAATTCATAACACTGTGCCTCTCTGAATGCGTACCCTGAAACACCAAGTTACACAGAGATGCCATTTTTTTTCCATTGAAAGATAAGACTTGAGAAGTACCAGTTGTTTTTTGGATAACACTGGAGTACAAAAGTGGATAGTCTATGCTTGATCCTCACCAGTACATATGAGCTAGTGCACAAGACAAGTGTGACTGAGCCATTACATAACAAAGGCCATAACTAAATAAACTTAAAAACTCTCACAAGTTCCTTAAATATTTAATAAATTATCTTAAAAAAAACCTACATTCCATATACAAAGAACAGGTGTTTTTAAATCTTCTGTCCTAAATCAGATCTCAACCTAGTTGTTTTAAAATAAAACAATAATAATTCCTCCTGCTGTTTAAATTAACAGAAGTGTAATGTTTGAGGGGCCACGGTTTGAGATCTATTTGCTACATTCCTTATACACTTAATAAATGATATATATTTGGATAGAAACTGTAAGGATACAGCAGAACACCATGTCTAATATTTACATAGAAGAGTTCCTCCTTTAAAAGATGAGCTTAAGGGAAAGAAACTCAGCTAGAATGCTAAGTGCTACTAAGAAAAAAGGTCAAACAGCAATTTAAAATGTCAAAACACAAAATCAGAGGCTTTTATATCCCAAATACAGTATGGTAAAAAAAATGGCTACACAATAGGAAAAGAAAGCACAAATAACAAGGTGGGTTTGAGAATCAAATAAACCACTTGGCTTGGTTAAAAGTACTAACATAACAGAGTAATACAAGTCTAACAGGGATGAGAATATTTCACTTTTTTCAGGGTCTTATTTCTGAAACTGACTCACCGTAACTGCAACAGGTGTTGGTTCAGATGGAGCCATGGAGCTTTGGTATGATATCCTACCATGCACAGAAGTCTGGTCATAGGAAGTTGTTACTGGGCTAGTGTTCTGGGATGAGCAGGACAGACTGGAAGAGGTTGTGAATGTGGACTCTTGTACCGTACTGGATATTGGCAAAGAGGTATTCAAAGGATCACTGGAGAAAGTAAAAAGTTATTTACCAAGATGGTAAATGAATTCTCAAACACCGTCAGGAAAATATCAGCTTTTGCACAGTTATCTAAAACTATTCAACTAAAACATGTAGCCAAAACTACATTATTTATATTAAAAAATAATTAATATAATTTTGCTTTGGTCCCTAGTAATCACTTTTTCAAAACAACCAATTGCATTAAGTACCATTCAACTTCCTCCTGTCAGCCCAACAAAAAAAAGTTGACACATCGGCACTTGTCAGTCAACTTATTCCCACTTTCTCAAAAGGATAAATTAATGATCTTTTGTTGTTATTTTTTGTTTTTTTGTTTGTTTGTTTATTTAGAAAAAGCCAAATAAATCCATGAAGACCGATATATTGATGACAAACGTAATCTCTTTTTATAATAGAATTCTAACATTATGGTAGCAGTCTAACAGAATATGCTATGCAAAGAGGAAAAAATAATTGAAAAAATGAAGGGATGTTTTCTTTTCTAAACAGCTAAAATCATTTATAGAACAAGAAATAAATGAGGAAGCTCATTTTTACTAGTGTTTCTGAAAAAGCTTCAGGAAGAGTTTGCTGAAGCCAATTCTTGAATGAGTGTCAACGGTTTATGGGCTGGTTCGGCCCAGTTCCATGACTAGTGGGGCGGAGAGATCCATGGACCCATGCCCCAGAAAAGGGAAAAGGGAAATGGGCAGGGAGATGGGCCTAAAAACAAAACAGCAGCAACGATCTGAGGAGGAAAAAGCTTATTTACTAAATAAAATATTGGAATGCAAGATAACACACTATAATACAATATAATTAGAATTGGAGCTAATAAATCAAATATAATGAGAGAGAGCGTCCAAAAACCGAAGGCCTTACTCTAATGCTGAGGCGAGACATCTAGCCAGGCTGAGCAGATGAGAAAAAAAAAAGGGACATCTTGTGACATGCAAACAGTTTTATCTTTCCATCTGAATGGAAAATGGAAACAGAATAACACAAAGAGCTCTGGGGTATGTAGTATGTAGTTGTTCTCTTCTGAGAACCAGGTACCTGGAACTATCCAGGATCCATGGAACTGGAGCATTAACTCTTTAACATCCAGTGCACTACATGATGTTATGATGCACAGTACTGATAACAAAAGCCATAAAACCATGACAAGGAGCAAGAAAAAAATAAATGGGTTATTGTTGCATTTGTATTATTTGTTACCTATATTAGTATTTCAGTAAAAGCTTCTGTATACTGAAATGCTTGGCTACTCTTTTCACTCTATAGGAGTATCAGATCTGCAATCAGGAACCTATCTACTAACACACATACATGGTACAGGGTTCATTTCTCTTGGATCAAAAGCAGAAAAAAAAAATGAGTTGTGAAGAACAAGTCCTCTGGCAAATCTGAAAATAAGGACAATCAAACATGAGGAAGTAATTATGTTAAGGGTATCTTACTTTGGGGTTTATTTACATTCATATAATCTCCAGCTCCAAATCAATCTAGCCAGGAAATTTTGATTGTCATTAGAAGAGAGACTTCTTCAACATGCCATCAACAAAAAACATAGCCCTTTTAAGCCATCATATTTCCCCCTCTCATTACACAGAACTGTCTTGACATGTTTTGCACAAACTCAACCCTTAAAGAAGGCATTTAAGAAAGCACAAGGGCAACTCACACTTACTTTACAGATTTTGAGTACAAGGTATTGTTAGTCATCTGGCTGGTATTCTCACTGCTTGATCTGAACTCTGATAGCGCAGGCTCTGATCCAAACTCCAGAGCTCCAAACTGAACATTTAACCCTGCCATATCAGCTGCTCCAGGCATCTCCACAGCAGAGGCAGGAATCTTAAAAGGAAAAAAACAAGCCACAGTTCCTTGTTATGCACTATCTATATTAAGGACATCAATGACTGACACACTCTCTTCCCATATCTATGGGCTTCTTCAATTACTGCCTCAAACTTGGTTACTAACTAAGAGGGCTGCTTCAAATGAGATCAGGAGCTCAGGTGGGCCTAGGGTTTGAACACATAAGGGTTAAATAAGCTAGCTTTGAAAACTAGGGTAGAATGACATCTCAACATTCCATGGTCAGCTGTGCAAACACAAAGAAAGGAACGATAAGGAATGAATGGCTTTGACCGGTTTGAATGCACCATAAAAAGGTCAGACCGAGGAAGACGTGGAGCCTTCACGAGGAAGACTTCTGACTTCATCCCCATGACCACCAGAGGGAGACCCCTACTATGGACAGCGCATGCGCTGGGGGAAGGGCAGTATGTAAATGAGTTCCTGGAAGGATAATGAATATGTAGATGAGTTTCAAGAATTCTGCTGAATATGTATGGCCTTGGCTTACAAATTTGTAGCGTTTTTGCTTGCTGGTGTGCAAGTTTGGTGGAGTGATCCCCCTTGCACCCAACCCTTGCGTAATCGCCGAATAAACCATACCTGCTTTATAACCTAACTCTGGGTTATAGAGTCTGATTCCGCACGTCACAAAAGTAATGCCTCTTGTTTTATTACATTGGCCCACAACACCAGAGGTAATCTGGTGGTATGGCAGTAGAGTCTGAACCTTCCCACCAATATGCCATTACATTTGGTTGCTGTGCAAGAGATGGCAGAGGGGCAGTCTGACAAAATGGTGTCTGACATGGAAGTGCTTATAAAGCTAAGGTATGTCAATGAATTTCTCCATGCAGAAAAATTGCACCCATTGACATTCATCAACTCTTGCTGAACATTTATGGAGACCAAACAGTGGGTGTTGGCACAGTGAGGCAGTGGGTGGTGCATTTCAGCAGCGGGAACAAGAAGTCACCTCTGGTGGTCCTGCATAACTAGCGATAGGACTAGAGGCAATGGCCTCAAGTTATGCCAAGGGAGGTTCAGGTTGGATATTAGGAAAAAATTCTTCTAAAGAGTGGTCAGGCTGGAATGGTCTGCCCAGGGAGGTGGTGGAGTCACTGTCCCTGGAGGTGTTCAAGAAACATTTAGATGTTATACTAAGGAACACATTTTAGTGGGGAAATATTGGTGGTAGGTGGACAGTTGGACTGGATGATCATGGAGGTCTTTTTCAATTTTGGTGGTTCTATGATTCTATGGTGCAGATTTTTATGAGCACATCGCGGTTTTAAGAGTTAATCATATAACAGCCCTCTCTCCCCTCAGGAGAAGGAGGAGAAGGAAAAGGAAAAAAACTCGACTGAGATCGGAGAAACTAATTTATTAAAAGGAATGTGAGATAATACAGAATAATTAAGAATAAGAAATCAAATGAACCAAAAATAAACCAGAGGAGAGAGAGAGTCACTGAGTTTTTATCGTCAGGCCCTCACTGCTGGCTACCCAGAAAAAATGAGAGATCTTCCTCCTCACCCGGAATCGGAAATCACATCTCCCAGAGCCAGAACTTACATGAAATGGTTGAGTCTGCTAAAAGCACAGCACACAGGAAGTGCATCCAGCGCTGTGCTTAAGCATCAGTCTGCTGCATGACGCCATTATATGGAATACTGATAAAACCAGGACAGTGTGGCATGCAGGTTCTTGTTCATTGCTAGTGAAAATGCATAGCTAATGGTGGTGACT
Organism: Gallus gallus; assembly: GCF_016699485.2. Taxonomy (NCBI): domain Eukaryota; kingdom Metazoa; phylum Chordata; class Aves; order Galliformes; family Phasianidae; genus Gallus; species Gallus gallus. The sequence goes on along the minus strand of NC_052571.1, from coordinate 843,396 downwards.
ATGTTGAAAAATAGTGTTTTGTAGCTGAGAATTGAATTTGCTCTATCAAATAGTGTTACTGTGCTCTTTGTATCTGTTTTATTTTCCATGGAAATAAATAGGAGGCATTACTTTCAGTGTGACCTACATACATCTGTTGCAACTCCCCAATTTACATCCTACAAATTAAGTCCATTCTTGTAATCTTAAATTTGTTTATTGATTCTTTGCCCTGGATCTCACTCAACAAGTCATTTTCCACACAGAGCAATTAGATACTTGCTTGGAAAAGACAACATCACTATATTTCTACTGTAGAACTATCCAGCTTAGAATTCCCTGAATTAGAAACAGGGACCATATGATGGTATTAACTCCCCTTTTCCTAGTAACTCGTATGCATTTGCTTAGGAATAGGTGCTATCGAATTACCCACCTTGGATGCTGGAGTTATCCTCCGTTTTGGTTGTTTTATCTGTTTCTGCTGGGTTTGATGGGCAGTCACTGTCTGGTTTTCCAAAGATATACTGGGAAGCTGTAGCATTTTGCTGATAGCTGTAGAGGTGTCTACTGGTGAGGGCTCTTGGAGGTTTACCTGGGAGGAGAAGGACTCCAGTCCAGGTGGAGGAACGGGTACAGCCTGCATTTTTTGTTGCTGTCGTTGAGTCAGCTGGCTCAGAACTGGGGATGGTTCAGGCTGGGATTTAAAGTCTGGTCAGCATTGGAGAAAAGAATAATCAAAATTAAAGCATTAAGCTTTGTTCTTCTGCTCTTTATGGAAGAACCTAGGTGACCTGAGAATTCTTATTTTCTAACGTGTACAAGTCTCTTCCAGACAACATCACACGAATTCCACATGCAACATAACCATTGCAATAACAAGGCCAACATCTGATATTCTCTACCTTAAATGAACAGTTTTTAATCAAGCATTATTTTGTTTTCTTTATAAATGTGAGAATAAAACTATTATGTAATATTACATATTAGGTATCATAGTACTTATTAAAATATAATAGTTAGTTAAGAGACAAAATTCAGAAAAGACAAAATGTAGTACATTCTTATATTCAGCTAGAAGCAGCATATACACAAAGACCAAAATATTTATTTTCCAGGATTTGCTGAGAAACAAATTCACATCAAAGTTCACTTAAATAGTCATAATCAGGCATGCTAAATCAAAGATGTTACTACATGAAGACTTAACTTCTAAACATGCAAAATGTTCTATGGATAGGCTTAAGCCTATCACAGTTTAATTTTGTGATATATTTGTAATATCTATTACCAGCAGATAAGCTTAACTGAAATGTTGTAATCAATTTTATTATTAGGATTGCATTAAAAAAAGAAGTCTGTCATCAAGGCCATTATAAGCCTTTTTTTTTTTTTTTTTTAACAGGCTAATTGAAAGATAAGAGATTACATCAAAGCACTTACCAAACTGACTGAGGACTGAGGACTGAGTAATGGGTGGTTTTAGACCCCAAGACGATGTGGCAGTTATGGTAGCATTGGTAGAGTTACTATTGTTTTGTTGAGAGGCAAACTGACCCAGATCTGGCGATTTTAGTTGTTCCAAAATTTGGGATCCAGTAGAGTTTGCCAATTTAGAGGATCCAAGTTCTCCAAAGCCAGAAGAAAGAACTGCAGACTACCAAAAAGACAAGGAAAAAAAAGGAGGAATGGAATTAAGTATTTAATAAATAATTTGAACAAAGTCATTAAAGTCAGTGCCTACAGTTGCTATTTGGCAACAACTGAAACCTCTTCAGCCCTAGCTTACTAATAAATGAAAAATTCAGCAGTTGTAGCATAGAGCTGGATCCTCGTTACCACTAATACAATTTCACCACTTTTACAACAGTACTGACTTTCTTGAATGCACACATCCCCAAAATCATTTAATTACCAACAGCTAAACAGATTTTCAAAGAATACAAATGCTCAGTTTTAAATCTTCAATCATTAAAGAAGGGAAGCCTTTTTATTATTATTATGATTTTCTTTTCATCACTCCAGAAAACTCAGAAATAGTCATATTTCCACAAAAAAGCAATCAGATACATGCTTGTAAATATCACATCTGTTTTCTAGCATAGAATTCTTCACTATAAACAAATTATTTCATTTTTATTCTATATCAGTATGCAGTAAATGTATATGTTCTGTACTCAAAAATTAATACAAGAACTTCATGTAAACCAAGAAACAACCACCAAGTAACAAAAAGAAAAACAGCTGCTTGTGTGAGAGAATATTCTTAACCCCATTTCTGCAGCATTTGTAACCTGAATTTTAAAAATACTGAAACGTTTCATGAGATGACCAGTACTAGAAAAGTTGTTTAACCCAAAGTATTTGCTCATGAAGAGTACATAGAAAAAGATAATTTTACCAGACTCTGAGAAGAACAGGAGTTTACAGCACTGGAACTGCCAGTTCCTGATACCATCTGAGTGCTGTGCTGAGTATTTGTGAAGACTAGGGCTTGGCCAAAGATCTTCTGCTGAGGAGCTTCAAACGAGTTGCCTTCTGTCTCTTGAGTGGAGGTCACAGTCTTTTGAAGCAATGCTACCAAATCAATGCTGTAAGAAAAGTAGTTTGGCTAGAATAAACATGATGATTAGGCTGTGCAGAAATTAAAGAAAGAAACAATATTATATAAAGTTGCCATAATGACAATTGAACTATTGCTGATCAGCAGCCTTTAAGAATATTGTTTGTCTGCCACACAAAAGCTCTCTGTATAAAGAGGAAGAACAGAGGCTTCTGCTAGAAAGTAAAATTCTGCTAGCTGAGATCTTCCATTAGTTAGAATCTAAATTATCTTTGCACTCTTTTCAAAAAGATTATGAACTTCTGTAACATCATGCATCACATAATCTATATGATCAATATTAGCCAAGTAAATGGAGAGAAGTTACAAAATATACATCAGTGTTCGAGTGGATCCTGCCTGCCAGCCTATTATATAGATATATTATATTAAATATATTTTTATATAATATTTACATATACAATATATACAGTGTTTATATATAATATAAACATATAATATATAAAATATATATACTGTATTAATATTTTATATATATATAATACACATTGCATATCACACTATTCCTCTAAAAAGAATAAGAGATCATCAGGAAGAGCAGAGCCCCTGACAAGACGCAGCTCTGACACAGTGTGGGTGGAGCCAGTAGTGATGGTGGTCAAACCCCCACACATACAAAGGCTGTTCCTGGGGAGTGCAGTGAACAGGACATACAAAGAAGGCATGGTATGGCAGTTTGCACAGGAAGGGTGATAAAGGAGGGTGCCAGGAAGGCTGCTCTCTCATCATCTGGGAACACTAGGATGTGGCACTTTATGGGAACATATATGGTGACCACTCACCACAACAGCTGGGCTGAGGCAGCAACCCAGACCAAGGGGTCACAACCTTTTGGGCTGATGTGTGCACCCAGACAGACCTCCAGAGGAGCAACAGTGCTGTCCATACCTTTGGTTGTGGGGATCTCCAGAATCTGGAAGTCCCTCAAGGGCTGAAGGGAAGAGGGAACTGTCATGGGTGCAGGCATGCCCTGCTTGATGAACTACTCAAGCAGATGGCCAGGTTGCAGGATGAACAGGCTTAGAGACATCTGAGAATCAGAGAGGGAGATAGATAGGAAGAAGTCTGAACCGACACATGCTGACTGACAGCCCCCTCCATAAGTCCCTGCAAGGGGAAGAAGCTAAGCCATCTTCACACCTTGAGGAAAAAGGTCACAATAACATGCAAGGTGCAGGGGGGCTGGATCCTCATCTCTGCTCAGAGCAGAAGGAAGTGTCTCCCCTCTACCTCCATAGTATCCCTGAGCAACAGATACGAGACTCTAGAGCTGGAAAAAGAGGAGGGTCAGGATATCAGTCAACACAGGAAATAACAAGCATATTAAGCAGGGCCAACTGAGGAATCACATCAAAACCAGTGCCACCAAAAAAGGGTGAAGAGTCTTAGTAATTGAGGACTCCTCGCTGAGGGGCACTGAGGTCCCCATTTGCCGCCTGGATAACCTCTCCAGGGAGGTTTGTTGTCTGCCAGAGGTGCCTCTTAGAGATGTCAAGAAGAGGCTACTGTCTCTGATAAAACAGAAGACTGTTATCCACTCATTTATGTTGGGTCTCAGGAGTCTGCAACAAGAAAACTGCAGACCATTAAAGAAGACTTTACATCTCTTGGAAAGACATTGAAGGGATCGGGGGTGCAAGTAGTGTTCTCCTCTGTCCTCCCAATTAGCAGCTGGGACCAGGAAAGAAGAACAGCTCAGGTAAATGACTGGTTGAATGGGTGGTGTCATGATCAAGGCTTTGGGTTCTATAATCTTGGACAGGCCTTTGAGATACCGAGTATGTGGACATCAGATGGAATGCAACTGAGCAGGTGGAGCAAAAGCTTTCTGAGAAGCAAGCTGTCTGATTGATTACCATGGCTTTAAACTAGATTCAATAGGGGAAAGGGGATGGAGTTCTATGTGGCAGAGAAGGGCTGGGGAATGTTGTCACTTTAAGGAAACAGTAGGGAAAAATATCTGAATCATCCCAAAGGATGTCGTGAGGACTCCTCAGAGAAGGTTACGTTGCCAATAGCCCGGCTGAAGTGCCTCTATACCAATGTATGCAGTATGGGTAATAAGCAGGAAGAATTGGAAGCCATGGCACAATTAGAAAACTATAACCTAATCACAATCACAGAGATGTGATGAGATGATTCACACAACTGGAGCATGATGATCAAGGGCTACAAGCTTTTCAGAAGAAATAGGCAGGAAAAGGGGTGGAGGGGTTGCCTTCTATGTTAATAGGTGGATAGAGTATGAAGAGCTGCCTCTGAGAAATAGCCACAATCAAGTTGGGAGCTTGTGGGTGAAAATCAGAGACTGGACTAATAAAAGACATGGTGGCTGGGATCTACTACAGGCTGCTTGATCAGGGGGAGCCTGTGGATGAGGCCTTCTTGCTTCAACTGCAGGAAGTATCCTGCTTGCAGGCTCTCACCTTGATGAGGCATTTCAACCACTCAGATGTCTGCTGGGAAAGTGTCACGGTTTGGCCTGGTTCGGTGGCAAAAAGAGATGAAAGGACCCATGGACCCACACCCCAGGAAAGGGGGAAAGGGGGAAGGGAAAAAAAGAAGGGAGATGGGCCTAGATGAGGAAAAGTGCAGCAATGAGCTGAGGGGAAAAACTTAATTTACTAAATATAATATTGGAATGTGAGATAATACAATATAATAAATATGATTGAAATTGAAGCTAATAAATCAAATAAAATGAGAGAGAGAGTGTCCAAAACCGAAGTCCTTGCTCTAATGCTGTAGGTGAGATGGCAAGGGAGCACAGAGAGCAAAGCGGGAAAAATGAGAGAGTCTCATGACTCCCAGTCAGTTTTATCTTTCCCCCTGAATGGAAAATGGAAACTGAACAAATAAGTCTTCTAGGAGTTGTAGTTCATTCTTCTCTTCTGAGACCAGGAGACCAGAACTATCAACAGTCCACGGAACTGCAGCATTAACTCTTTAACTCTCGGTGCACTGCATGATGTAATGATGTGGAATACCGATATCACTGTCAAACGAGAGAAGAGGCCGACCCCCAGCTCACTACAACCTCCCTTCAGGTAGTTATAGAGAGCAATAAGGTTTCCCCTGAGCCTCCTCTTCTCCAACCTGAACAATCCAAGCTCCTTTGAAGAGCAAAATCAGGTCCCTGCAGTATAGAAAGAAGGGCTTCATAGCAAGAAAAGAGAAAGCAGCTTCACAAGGTAGACATAAGGGGCAAATAGAGAGAGTTTATGTAGAGAGTATTAGAAAACAAGGGATTCCCAGCACTTTCACAGGCGCTAGGTCCAGAATAACAAGGAGAATGAAGGCCATAAAGATAAGGACCGGAGAACAGCTCAAAAACATTTGGCAGGGAGGTGATTAGATGTCTGAAGTGCAAGCTGAAACCAGTTTGGGGGATGCCCCCCCTTCAGGGTCAGAAGTTTGCAGCGAGGAAGACTATGAGCCTTCGCGAGGAAGACTACGAGCCTTCATCATCACGACCTACTATGAACGCGCAAGGGGGGGAGGGACTATATGCTAATGGACTCTCAGGAATGTAGTGAATATGTATCCAAATTCCTGATTATGTATTAGTTTGACCTATATCTATAGCACGATTTCTTCGGACGGTGTGCAAGTTAGGTGGAGCGATCCCCCTTGCACCAGGGTGTACGCGCGTCACCAATAAACACATACCTGCTCTATATCCTTACTGGCTATAGGGTCTGATTTCCGCACGTCACCTTCAGCCACTCTTCATAAGGCCTGTGCTCCAGACCCCTCACCAGCTTTGTTGCCCTCCTCTGGACACGCTCCAGGGCCTCGATGTCTTTCTTACAGTGAGGGGCCCAAAACTGGACACAGTACTCGAGGTGCGGCCTCACCAGTGCTGAGTACAGGGGGATAATTACTTCCCTGTTCCTGCTGGCAACACTGTTTCTGACACAAGCCAGGATGCCATTGGCCTTCTTGACCACCTGGGCACACTGCTGGCTCATGTTCAGCAAAGCATCAATCAACACCCCCAGGTCCATTTCCTCTGCACAGTCTTCCAGCCACTCTGCCCCAAGCCTGTAGCGTTGCCTGGGGTTGGTGTGGCCAAAGTGCAGGACCCGGCACTTGGTCTTGTTGAACCTCATCCCATTGGCTTCAGCCCACCTATCCAGCCTGTCAAGATCCCTCTGTAGGGCCTCGCTACCCCCAGGCAGATCGACACTTCCAGCCAGCTTGGTGTCATCTGCAAACTTACTGAGGGTGCACTCAATGCCCTCATCCAGGTCATCAATAAAGATATGGAAGAGGACAGGCCCCAGCACCGACCCCTGGGGAACACCACTCGTGACCGGTCGCCAGCTGGATTTAACTCCATTCACCACCACTCTCTGGGCCCGGCCCTCCAGCCAGTTCCTTACCCAGCCAAGAGTGTATCTGCCCAAGCCACGGACTGCCAGCTTCTGCAGGAGAATACTGTGGGAGACAGTGTCAAAGGCTTTGTTGAAGTCTAGGTAGACCACATCAACAGCCTTTCCCTCATCCACCAGACGGGTCACTAGATCATAGAAGGAGATCGGGTTGGTCAAGCAGGACCTGCCCTTCACAAACTCATGCCGTCTGGGCCTGATCCCCCGGTTGTCCCACACGTGCCACGTGATCTCCCTCAAGACAATCTGCTCCGTAACCCTCCCTGGCACCGAGGTCAGGCTGACAGGCCTGTAGTTACCCGGATCCTCCTTACAACCCTTCTTGTAGATGGGAGTCACGCTGCTAAGTCTCCAGTCTTCTGGGACCTTTCCAGTTGACCAAGAACACTGATACACGATGGAAAGCGGCTTGGCTATCGCCTCTGCCAGTTCCCTCAGCACTCTCACATGGATCTCATCTGGCCCATGGACTTGTGGCAGTCCAGGTGGAATAGTAGGTCTCTGACTGTGTCCTCCTGAATCGTGGGGGGTTTAGTCTGCTCCCCATCCGAGACTTCCAGGTCAGGGGGTAGAGTACCCTGATGATAACCGGTCTGACTTTTAAAGACAGACGTAAAGAAGGCATTCAGAACATCTGCCTTTTGCTTATCCTCAGCGGTCACATTCCCAGCCTCATCCAGTAAAGAACGGAGATTCTCCCTGGTCCTCCTCTTACTGTTGATATATTTGTAAAAGAGTTTCTTGTTCCTTTTTACCCCAGCGGCCAGGTTGAGTTCAAGCTGGGCTTTTGCCTTTCTGATTTTCTCCCTGCACACCTTAACAACTTCTTTGTATTCTTTCTGAGTTGCCCATCCCTTCTTCTACAGGAGGTAGATTCTCTTTTTCTCCTGGAGCCTCAAGAATAGTTCCCTATTCATCCACGCCGGTCTTCTTCCGTACCGGCTCATTTTGCGGCTCAGGGGGACAGCCTGCTCCTGAGCCTTTAAGACTTCCTTCTTAAAGAGCAACCAGCCATCTTGTACCCCTTTACTCTCTAAGACTGAGCCCCAGGGGACTCCCCCTACTCATCTTCTGAACAATTCAAAGTCCGCCCTCCGGAAGTCCAAGGTAGCAGTTTTGCTGTTCTCCCTCCTGCCTCCAGCAAGAATCGCGAACTCTACCATGTCGTGGTCACTCTGCCCAAGACAGCCCATGACCTCCACATCTCCCACCAGATCTTCTCTGTTTGTGAACAGCAGGTCTAACGGGGCAGCTCCTCTAGTAGGTTCTCTTACCAGCTGCATCAGGAATTTATCCTCCATACACTCCAGAAACCTCCTAGACTGCTTCTTCTGCGCTGTGTTGTATTCCCAGCATATGTCGGGGAAGTTGAAGTCCCCCATGAGGACAAGGGCCGGCGATCGCGCAGCTTCCGCCAGCTGCTCATAGAACACCTCATCTGTCTCTTCATCCTGGTTTGGCGGTCTATAACAGATGCCCACCAGGATGTCTGCCTTGTCGGCTCTTCCCCTGATCTTAACCCATAAGGATTCAACCTTATTTTCCCCCGTCATAAGTTCAGTAACCTCAAAGCACTCTTTAACATAGAGAGCCACGCCACCACCCCTCCTTCCCTGCCTATCCTTCCTGAAGAGTTTGTAGCCATCTATTGCAGCACTCCAGTCATGGGAGTGGTCCCACCACGTTTCTCTAATGGCAACTAGGTCATAGCTTGCCTGCTGCACAATGGCTTCTAACTCTTCTTGTTTGTTGCCCATGCTGCGTGCATTGGTATAGACACACTTTAGCTGGGCCTCTCGCCTCACTCCTAATCCTATTATCGCTCCCCCAGGCTCATCTCTAGCAGGCCTGGTTTTATCCCCTTTCCCCCATGTTAAGGCACGCGAGGGATGAACAGGTGATCCGAGACAGCCAGCATGGCTTCATCAAGGGAAGGTCATACCTGACCCATCTGGTGGCCTTCTATGATGGAGTGATGGCATTGGTGGACAAAGGAAGGGCAACTGCTCTCACCTACTTGGACAGGTGGAACAGGCTGCCCAGAGAGGTTGTAGATGATCCATCTCTGGAGGTGTTCAAAGTCAGGCTGGATGGAGCCCTGGGCAACCTGTTCTAGTGCTTGATCTAGTGGTCGGCAACCCTGCCCATGGCAAGGGGGTTGGAACTAGATGATCTTTGAGGTCCCTTCCATCCCAAGCCGTTCTATGATTCTATATCCATGATACATGTAACATTTTGCTGCAATCTGAACTTCAGCACTCCAGAGCTCCAAACTGAACATTTAACCCTGCCATATCAGCTAATCCAGGCATCTCCACAGCAGATGCAGGAATCTTAAAAGGAAAAAACAAGCCACAGTTCCTTGTTATGCACTATCTATATTAAGGACATCAAAGACTGACACACTCTTCCCTATGGGCTTCTTCAATTACTGCCTCAAACTTAGTTGTTAACTATGAGGGCTGCTTCAAAAGTAATGCCTCTTGTTTTATTACATTGACCCACGATGTCAGAGGTAGATGTTGGTGGTATGGCAGTAGAGTCTGAACCTTCCCACCAATATGCCATTACATTTTGTTGTCATGCAACAGATGGCAGCAGAGGGGCAGTCTGACAAAATGGTGTCTGACATGGAAGTGCTTATGAAGCAAAGGTGTGTGTGTGTCATTTAAAAAAATTGCATCCATTGACATTCATCAACTCTTGCTGAACATTTACAGAGACCAAACAGTGGATGTTAGCACAGTGAGGCAGTGGGCGTTGAGTTTCAGCAGTGGTGACAGTGACATAAAAGACAAGCCACGTTCCAGACAGCCACGCACAGCTGTCACACCACAAAATGAAAAGTTTCTCATTCAGCTCATTCACATGAATCAGCTGATTATGACCAGGGAACTGTGTAAGGAGTTGAATATTGGCTTCAATGCATTGGAAATGATGGTGGCAATGTTGGAATATTGCCAAGTTTGTGCCAGGTGGGTCCCATGAATGCTCACACAGGAACACATAAAACATCATATGCAAGTTTGTCAGGACCTATTGAACCAATACAAGGCTGAAGGTGACAGTTTCCTGGATTGCATTATTACTGGTGACAAGATGTGGTATCACCACTACAAGCTGGAGTCAAAACAGCAGTCCATGGAGTGGTGATGTGAATTCTCTGTCGAGGTAAAAAATTCAAGACATAGCCCTCAGCAGGTGAAGTGATATGCACTGTCTTTTGGGATAGTAAGGGTTGATCCTTCTGGATTTCCTGGAACCCAGACAGACCATCAACACTGACCACTACATTGTGATGCTGACTAAGCTGAAGGCTTGAATATCCAGTCAGGACAAAGAAGACAACTGTTCTCTTGCAACACTATAATGCCAGGTCCCATACCACTCTGAAGACCATGGAGCACATTCCCCATCTTGGGAGGACTCTCCTACCACACCCACCATATAGTTTGAATTTGATGCCTTCTGACTTCCATCTGTTAGGGGCAATGAAAGATGGACTGTGTGGGCAACGTTTTTCTAGCAACAACATCAACATAGCAGCTCTGAAACAGTGGGTCACCTCCACTGGTGCAGATCTTTACAAGCATGGCATGTAGGCTCTTGTTCATCACTGGTGAAAATGCATAGCTAATGGTGGTGACTATATTGAAAAATAGTGTTTTGTAGCTGAGAATTTGCTCTGTCAAATAGTGATATTGTGATTTTTGTAATCTGTTGTAGTTTCCATGGAAATAAAAAGGAGGCAGTACTTTCAGAGCGACCTACATAGGCAATACAGGAACACATAGAAATAACTATTTGCAAGCAAGGCTTCTTCACTTTTGAAATTACTTTGACCAGGGCCGTCCTCACGTTTTATCCATCTAACATTTGCTTTAATGCATGTGCAAGCTAACATTGCTTTACCAGAAGTCTTTTAAGATATAGAGAAAACATGTAAGAGCTTACCTTTGCTCAGGAATCACATGATTCTCAGTTGGAACAGAGGAAGCAGTGAAGACTTTAGTTTCAGAAAGCTGAAAAAGATTTTGAAAGTATTTTAATCACATACTTGTTCACATTTTTGCACCATCTGAAGAAACTCCATCTTGGTCATGTACTTCCAGATAAAAGTTTGAGCGGAGAATGGCTTGTGAGCAGCCCTGAGGAAAAGGATTTGGGGGTATCAGTTGATGAAAGACTCAACAAGAGCTGGCAATGTGCGCTTGCATCCCAGAAGGCCAACTGTACGTTGGGTTGCAGCAAGAGAAGTGTGACCAGCAGGTCAAGGGAGGTGATTCTGCCCCTCTGCTCTGCTCTTGTGAGGCCCCACCTGGAGTACTGTGTCCAGTTCTGGAGCCCCCAACACAAGAAGGGCATTGAGTTGTTGGAGCAGGTCCAGAGGAGGGCCACAAAGATGATCAGAGGGCTAGAGCACCTTCCCTACACAGCCAGGCTGAGAGAGTTAGGGCTTTTCTGTCTAGAGAGGAGAAGGCTCTGGGGGGGACCTTATAGTGACCTGCCAGGTCCTGAAGGAGCCTACAGGAAAGCTGTGGAGGGACTTTTTAGAAGGGCAGGTAGCAACAGGATGAGGGGAAATGGTTTTAAATTGGAAGAGGATAGATGTAGCCTAGATATTATGAAGAAATTCTTCATTGTGAGGGTGGTGAGGCACTGGAACAGATTGCCCAGTGAGGCTGTGGATGCCCCATCCCAGAAGCACTCAAGACCAGGCTGGATGGGGCTGTGAGCAACCTGGTGTGCTGGGAGGTGTCCCTGCCTATAGCAGGGGGTTGGGACTAGATGGTCTTAAAGGTCCCTTCCAACCCAAACCATTCTATGATGCTATGAAAAGTGTCAAAACTACTGTTATAACCAGTTATGCTACAACTCTGATTAAAAAGACAACAACAACAACAAAAACTTCTGCGAAGTCTTTTCCATAGAATCAAATACCAATTTAATTGAAGCATTAGGAATTTTCATCTACTGAGCACACAGTGGTATACCAAAGTACTTACACTAATTTGGGCAATAATAACTCAAAAATATACCAGTAGAAAATAATTCATGTGACAGCTGGTATATCATCAGCTTAATGTTGCCTTGTGTAGACATGATTTAGGACTTCATAGAGCAGCTCTGATAAATCCTGTTGCAGAAGTCTAAAACAATGCACTGTTCCCATTTAATCATTTCATCTACTCCTTTGTTTTACATTTCAGCTCAAACCATCAGTAGAGGTTGGTTTGCACTCCAGTGTACACAGTGAACTAACATTTGAGATTCCTTCTTGGCATTTTTGCTAAGGGTGTTAACATCCTGAACTGATTGCTCTGCAAGCATGAGTTTGAAAATGATAAAGGGATAAATATGTAAATGGTTATACTAGTATAACCAGTCAGTCTATCTACAGCAGAAGCCTGTAGTTTCTTATGCCCATATAACTTGGAACTAGATGATCTTTAAGGTCCCTTCCAACCCAAGCCAGAATAAGATAAACAGCAGCCAAAACACTGATGAATCCTGAAAATTAAGAAAATCAAGGAGCCTGAAGATGATTTGTGACAACCTAAAAGTATGCTCAAAGTATGAGAGGAAATGTTCTCTTCAGGTAAACCAGCATGCCATACAAATTCTAGATTTCCAGCTACCAGCTCTGCTACGTTTAAATTTACACCATACCCTGTTCCTGCAGCAAACTAATTGCCACAAACTTAAATCAAGCAACTAATTCTGAAGCCTACAGGAATAATGGCATTTGTCAAAATATGTATAAAATATGCCAAATATTTAATATTTTATTATATATATATAACATATTTAATATTTTATAATGTCAAAATATGTATAAAATATATTTAGTTATTTCTTAGAGTTAGCATTATCATCTTTTGACAAAATTATTTAATGCTCACCATACACTAAACTCACCAGTCTTTCACTGAGACACTGGCAATTTCCCAGAACCAAATGAACAATAGTTGTGAACCATTTGCATTAGGCAGCTTCACAAGGGTATTTCATCTACCTGCAGTGAAATGTCTGTGCTTTTCATTTAGCCTTTGTTCCTATGATAAAACCATTCTCAAAACATCAAGCAGACATCATATTTAACACTTAAAAAATCCTATGACCAGCTGATATACAATGGGAACAGGAAAATATACTCGAGCATCCTCATGGAATCCCAACATCAACAAATCAGAAATAATAAAACCACAATACTGTTTTAGTATGATGAACTGAAGAAAAAAAAATTGCTGTTTCAAATAAAAGCTAAGACTACTGCTATATGAGGGCTACTCCAAAAGTATTGCCTCCTATTTTATTATGTTGGCCCACGACATCAAAAGTGGATGTTGGTGGTATGGCAGTAGAGGCTGAACCTACCTGTCAAATATTCCATTACATTTTGTTGCTATGCAACAGATGGCAGCAGAGGGTCAGACTGACAAAATGGCGACTGACATGGAGGTACTTATGAAGCAAAGGTGTGTCACTGAATTCCTCCATGCGGAAAAAATGACACCTATTGACATTCATCGACACTTGCTGAAAGATTGTGAAGACCAAATGGTGGATTTGAGCACAGTGAGGCCAAGGGTACATTTCAGCAACAACATCAACATAGTAGCTCTGAAACAGTGGGTCACCTCCACTGGTGCAGATCTTTACAAGCATGGCATGCAGGCTCTTGTTCATCACTGGTGAAAATGCATAGCTAATGGTGGTGACTATATTGAAAAATAGTGATTTGTAGCTGAGAATTTGCTCTGTCAAATAGTGATATTGTGATTTTTGTAATCTGCTGTAGTTTCCATGGAAATAAAAAGGAGGCAGTACTTTCAGAGCAACCAAAGTAATTATGCACATTTAAAGCAAAAAGCATCAGTGATGAGTCTATATAACTGTTCAAGTGATGAAGCTTACTGTCAAGTTTAAAGTGTTGCAATAATATGGTTTTAAATTCCTATACAGCATTAGGCAGAAATATGCAGACAACACTCATGGCCATTAAGCAGTATAGAACTATAACTCACTAATACTTAATTTGAGATAAAACTTAAATTTTTATTATCCATATGAAGGTCACCCAGCAAAATAAAAATATTTTTCGATTCAATTTTACTTAAAACTAAGCTCATTTAAATATATACTCTTTAATAAATTAGAATTACAGTAAAAAACATAATAAGAAATATCACTGCATACATACAGGAAAGAATTAATTAGAACATTTAGTTTTTTAAAACAATGCAAAGACTCTGAAAAAGGTAAATAATGAATGTTGTCTATCTAAAAAGGTACACTTACATCTTCATTCCAGTCTTCTGCTGTCCATTCTTCTACTGAATTTTTCCATGCTCCTATTGTAATTTGGGGAAGGAAAATACGCAGTTACCAGGTAATAAGCATAATGTCATATTTCAATCCTTTTGCATTTTAAGCAATCCTACTTTTATTAGTAGTAAAATATAGTGAGGAGATGGTGGTTGGAAACATGGAAAGCCCTAGGAAATAGTTTTGCAGATTTAAAATTCTGCGAAGTTTTTTTCTTCCTTTAGTTTATGATTTCAGGATCCAGACAGCTTGCACGAACACATCTGCAAGAGTGATTAACATTAAACGCTGGAAGAACTTCCTCCTACACCTGTCTTCAGTGACAGAGAGAGGTTATTCAGCCCCTCCATAGGCTCTCCCACTTCCATACAACCAGAACACATACTCAAGCATCCATAATCCTACTCTCAGCATTCTCAAATTCAGCACCCAAGTTATGTCTCAGGTGGCTTCTTTCCAACCTGTTAACCCTCTCCGCAGGCAGTGTGACCCAAATCTCTTCTCCTTACAGGGGGATTTTATCTTAAAACAAATATATAATTCATATACTGGCAGCAGAATGGTCAATAAGCTTCTGCTATAACTGTAAAACATTTCTTCCCATCACTTTTGGTAGAATTTGTTTGACAAACAGTGGAGCATAGCACCCAGTCCACAGCACATGGCAAAGTGCAGCATACAGCATAAAACTGCAGGAAATGACCCTATAGATTTAAAAGCCTGATCACTTCCCTAGGAAACAGGAGACAGAGATGCAAGAGCAATGATCATACTTAAGGCCTTGCACACTAGCATAAGCATAGGGAAGGGGAACCCAGCAACAGCCTGAGCTTCTATTTCAACTACAGTCACAAGCCAACAAAGCACTGCCAGAAAAGTTACCGTTACCTTTGAAGCAAAGGTACCATTAACTATTACCTTTGATCAAGCCCAAAAGGAAAATAACTACTACCATCTTAATCACATCCTTTTGTTTAAACAATCCTTCAGGATAAATCCTTACAGAAAAAGCCCTCTGAAGACAGCATTAAATCATATTTGTACTAAACCAATAAATTAGTGCAGTCTTTGGTACACTTTGACCAAGCGGCACCCACCAGGCCAGGCCAGAGCAGGCCAAACACAGGGAGATGCACACAGGACGAGAAGGGAGGGAACTTTTAAAATCATAGAATCATAGAATCCTTAGAGTTGGAAGGGACCTTTAAAGGCCATAGAGTCCACCTCCCCTGCAATGCACAGGGACAACACAGCTCCATCAGGCTGCTCAGAGCTCCATCCAGCCTCACCTTGAAAGTCTCCAGGGACAGGGCATCCACGACTAGGCAACCTGTTCCAGTGCCTCACCACCCTCACTGTAAAAGACTTTTTCCTTATATCCAACCGAAATCTACATTCTTTGAGCTTGAAACCATTTCCCCTTTTTCTATCACAACAGACCCTGCTGAAGAGTCTGTCCCCTTCTTTCCTGAAGTTCCCGTTTAGATACTGACAGGCCGCTCTCAGGTCACCTCGCAGCCTTCTCTTCTCCAGGCTGAACAGCCTCAGCTCTCTCAGCCTTTCCTCATAGGAGAGGTGTTCCATCCCTGGGACCATTTTTGTGGCCCTCCTCTGGACGCACTCCAACAGCTCCATGTCTCTCCTGCACTGAACACTCTACATCTGGACACAGCACTCCAGGTGAGGCTTCACCGGCGCAGAGCAGAGGGGCAGGATCACCTCCCTCGCCCTGCTGGCCACCCTGCTTTGGATGCAGCCCAGGATACGGTTGGCTTTCTGGGCTGTGAGGGCACATTGCTGGCTCGTGTCCAGTTGCCGTCCACCAGTACCCCCAAGTCCTTTTCGGTGGGGCTGTGCTCTATCCTAACATCCCCCAGCTTGTATTGATATTGGGGGTTGCCGTGACCCAGTTGCAGACCTTGCACTTGGATTTGCTGAACCTCACGAGGTTCACCGGGGCACACTGCTCAAGTCTGTCCATGTCCCTCTGGATGGCTTCCCATCCCTCTGGTGTGTCACCGCACCCCACAGCTTGGTGTCATCAGCAAACTTGCTGACGATGCACTCAACCCCACTGTCAATGTCACTGATGAAGATCTTAAAGATTATCGGTCCCAGCACCGACCCCTGGGGGACACCACTCGTCACTGATCTCCATCCAGACATGGAGCCACTGACCGCCACTCTCTGGACTCGATCCTGCAGCCAATTCTTCATCCGCTGAACAGTCCACCCACCAAATGCACATCTTTCCTATTTGGAGAGAAGGATGTTGTGGGCGACCGTGTCAAAAAGGCCTTACTGAAGGCCAGATAGATGACATCAGTGGCTCTTTCCTTGTCCATTGATGCAGTGACACCATCATATAAGGCCACTAGGTTGGTCAAGCATTATTTGCCCTTGGTGAAGCCATGCTGGTTCTCCTGTATCAGCTCCCTGCCTTCCACATGCCTTAGCATATTTTCCAGGAGGATCTGCTCCATGATCTTCCCTGGCACAGAGGTGAGACTGACAGGTCGGTAGTTCCCAGAGTCATCCTTTTTACCCTTCTTAAAAATGGGTGTGATGTTACCTTTTTTCCAGTCACCAGGGACTTCACCTGGTTGTCACAACTATTCAAATATCTTTGAGAGTGGCTTGGCAACTACTTCAGCCAATTCTCTCAGGACTCTGGGATGCATCTCATCAGGACCCATAGACTTGTGGATGTTCACGTTCCTCAGGTGGTCACAAACTTGATCTTTGCTTACAGTGGGAGGGACATTGCTTCCCTGACCCCCTCCCACCAAACCAAATGTTTGAGGGCTGTGTGACGAGCAGTTATCAGGGAAGATGGAGGCAAAAAAGTTGTTAAGGACCTCAGCCTTCTCCTTGTCTGTTGTTACCAGCCTGCCTGTGTCACTCAGTCGGGGGTGTACACCCTCCTGGACTTTCCTTTTCTGGTTGATGTACCTGTAGAAGCCTTTCTTGTTGTTCTTGACATCCCTTGCCAAGTTCACTTCAAGCTGGGCCTTGGTTTTCCTGTCCCCATCCCTACACAGCATAGCAGCTTCCTTATACTCTTCCCACAGTATCTGTCCCTGTTTCCACTGCCTGTGCATTTTCTTCTTGCTCTTTATTTTGACTAGCAGGTCCCAGTTCAGTTACACTGGTCTCTTGCCTTTCTTTCCTGGCTTGCTACACCTGGGGATGGAGAGCTCTTGTGCCCTGAAGAAAGCCTCCTTAAAGATCTGCCAGCTCTGCTCTGCACCCTTGCCCATGAGGACAGTTTATCAGGATGTTTTGTTGACTAACTCCCTGAAGAGCTGGAAGTTAGCTTTCCTAAAATTTAGCTTCCTAATTTTACTCTTCACCTGTCTCATGTCCCTCTGGAGCATGAATTCAACCATAGCATGATCACTATAGCCCAGGCAGTCTCCAGTCCTGATGTCACCAATCAGTTCATTTACACTGGTGAGCAGCAGGTCCAGTATTGCATTCCTTCCAGTGGGGCCATCTATTACTTGGCTCAGGAAGTTATTCTCAACCCATTCCAGGAGCCTCCTGGATCACCTACAGCTTGCCGTGCTACTTTTCCAGATGTCCAGGTGGTTGAAGTCCCTCAGCAGGACGAGCGCTTGTGATTGCAACGCCTCCTGTAGTTGCAGGTAGGCCTCATCGACAGGCTCTGCTTGATCAGGTGGCCTTTAGTAGACACCTATCACAAGACTCCCTTTGCTGCCTTGGTCTCTAACTGTCACCCACAGGCTTTTGACTAGCTCATGTCTATTCTTTAAGTACAGCTCTAAACATTCTATTCCCTTCCTGATGTAGATAGTAACACTTCCTCCTCTCCTGTCCCTTCTGAACAGCTTGTAGCCATCAACAGCCACACTCCAGTCGTGGGAATCATCCCACCAGGTTTCAGTGATGGCAACTATATTGTGATTTTCTAGTAGCACAGTAGCTTCCAGCTCCTCCTGTTTATTTCCCAAGCTGCGTGCATTTGTGCATTTTACTGCATGCATTTTACCTGGGAATCCAAAATTATTTGTCAGGTCCTGAACAAGGTAACATCCACTCTGTGTTAGCTCTGTGGAGTAATATAAAATTGCCTGAAACATTTCCTCCTCATGTTTTTTTTTTTTGTTTTGTTTTGTTTTTTAAACCAAATAGCCCCTAACTAGTCAATTCTTTCTTCAAAATATTGAGGCACTTGAAAAATAACTAACAATCATATGAGAACAAGCCAAAAGTATTACAGTACCTCAAATTTCTAGACTAAACCACATATTTTGACATGAATTCTGGAAAGAAGGTGAAGCCTGATGAGTAGCACTCTTTGGAGACAGTTGATTTTCTTTCCCCTCTCCTGATCAGCACAGGGTCACTTCCTCTGATATTTCTTCTTTAAATAAATTCATCCCCATATTTATTCTGTCTGTATTTATTTCATGTTAGCCAGAGCAAGACCCATCTCTGTAGAAGACAAACCTTGTGCTGGTGCTAGAACTCCAACAACAGAGCTCAGTCCATTAAAACAAAGCCTCAACACAGAACACCTCTCATGTCATCCCCCCCCACCTTTGGGATACTGGTGCTGTTTGGAATAATACTTGGGACTTTTTTCTACCATTCCATGTAAATATTTACTTGTTGCTTCTACTGATGACTACATTTCTAAACATTCAACTTCAAATACTGAACATAATCCTTCACCATTTTATTAGTTGACCCAGGCCAAGTTCATTACTGTCACTTAACACTCAATCCTTCCAGTCTCAGGTGTTTTACTGCTCTTCTCCAAATTAAATCCACATTGCTAACAGCTTCCTGGTACTGACAGGATTCTAAGATTGATCTTGCCATGAGTGTGACAATAGCCTTTTTGTCTATACTCCACCTTGGCATGATTGTAGCTCCATATATTATCTTCCTAACATATACCCCCACACCTTGCAAAGCATTACTTTTTAACAGTTGTATTTTCCACTGAAATTATACTTTGTGTTTTCAAGGATCCCTGTTATATCAACTTCAGCTTATGCTTCCATATGTGACTGTCTCTTGTTTTCTTCTGCATCAAGTTCAGTTTCAGAAAGTCATAATAAACAGTGCATATAATATACGGTTTTGGTAAAACTTCAATTATTTCCTCCATTTTCTCACTTCCCATTACTTTTTGTTTTCCTTTTTTGAATTATCAGACATACATATTTGCCCCCAAATCATTTTATTTTGGTCTAAAACTTGTGCTAATCCTTTTCTTCTGGATTATATCCACATTGTAAAATGGGTTGAAGGATTCTTTAAAACATTCCTTCTGACTTCTATAGCAGTGCTAAAAAAGCAATTTTCCTTGCAACTTTGAGCCACTACATACTATTCTCCCGCCTTGACAGATACACCATTTTTTTTTTCTTGGTTGCCATTCTTCAGTTTCAAAGTCATTTAAGGCTGCTCATAACCAGAATTATATAAATTATGTTTTTCTGTGAAAATTATGAAATGCTATCAAAGTTAAGGTATGAGTAAATTACCAAAATACAATATCTGTTTTTATGATCTACTTTGAAAATTGAACACCTCCATCCATTCTAACCTGTTTTTAAGAACTGATGCAATCTTTTGTTTGAGATATCTCATTGCCTTGTACATTACAAAAAGGTAAGAGAATTGACTCAGCACACCTGCACAAAAGTATCAGTCTGTAAATTTCCTTTTGGATAAACACTGGTCATTTTGTTTCCTTCCACCTGTCCCTTCTCTTTGCCTTTCTGTAGTACCGTACTTCTATAAGAACTAAGATGTTGAATTATTTGGAAAACAATTACACAAAAAAGTTATGAATCATTAAGATTCAACCTTTACTCTGTTTCTATTTCAACCAGCAACTCCAAGTTTTTACCTCCACAGAATCAGCTAGCTTTTCTATAGAATTACACATTGATGCCTGTAGAAATACCTCTCAGTCAGGCTGTTGTGATTTCTCTGGCATCTGCAATGATTCAGGGTAAGAGATTCTAGAGCACTTTGAGAACACGTATGGAACAAACTATATTTTGGAAACAAATAACATATTTCTTTTTTAGCTGGAAACTTTGAATTTAATCCTCAACCAGCACTGGCTTAATGAGGAAATACTTCGTAAGTACTTAAAACTCCAGAGATAATTTAAATTGGTGTCATGGTTTTATGATTTTTGGTTATCAGTATTCCACATCACAACATCATGCAGTGTACTGGGAGTTAAAGAGCAAATGCTTTAGTTCCGGGTACCTGCCTGGAAGAGAAGAAGAACTACGTTCCCCAAGAGCCTTTTCGAGTACTGTTATCATTCCTGCTCAAGGGAACAGATATAAGGGCGCAGGTCATCCGACTCGGCCCTCTTCTCGTCTCGCCGTGTTCCCTGTCGGATCGGCTCGCTACTGCTGCGCCCGACTGCACGCAAGGCTTCAGTATTAGCGTAAGGCCTTTGGCTCTCGGACAATCTTTCTCTCAATTATTATTGATTTATATTGTATTATAGTGTGTTATCTTACATTCCGATACTATATTTAGTAAATTAGTTTGTTTCTCCTCAGATCGTTGCCGCTGTTTTTAATTATTTTGGGGTCCCCTGTTTCCCTTCCTGGAGGCGCGGATTTTGCGAAATCCCTCCGCCCCACTAGTCGCCGAATGGGGCCGGACCAGCCCTTAAACCGTTGACAATTGGTAAGATGCCTTCAGAAAACATTTTGATATGCAAAATTTGTTTTGTTTCTTCAGGTAGTTGCCCACTATCACCTTTTTAATTCTCTATGTTGCTAGAATGAGCTAATTTTGTTTCCTCCTTTGTAGAAGAAAAAATATATGGAACTGGGTAGTAGAGAATAAAGAGAGATTTCTACTCTCTCTTTCTTCTGTGTATAATCTTACCTAACATTCACTAGCCCACTACAGACTTTACAGCTTTCCATACTGTTATGGTTTTATGATTTATGGTTACTGGTATTCCACATCATAACATCATGTAGTGCACTGGGAGTTAAAGAGTTAATGCTCCAGTTCCGGGCACCTGTCTGGAAGAGAAGAACTACATATCCCAGAGGACTTTGCATTCAGAGAGGAGATATAACCCCTGGCAAGGTCTCGAGACCTTCTCTCTTTTGGTTCTCCTCCCTGCTGCTTGACCTGACTGCGCGTCTCACCTCAGCATTATGGTGAGGCCTTTCCACCTTTTGGACATTCTCTTTCATTATGTTTGATTTATTTGCTTCAATTCTAATTATATTGTATTATAGTGTGTTATCTAGCATTCCGATACCGTATTTAGTAAATTAGTTTGTTTCTCCTCAGATTGTTGCTGCTGTTTTTAATTATTTTGGGGTCCCCTGTTTCCCCTTTCTGGAGACGCAGATTCGTGAATCCCTTTGCCCCGCTACTCACGGAACTGGGCCGAACCAGCCTGTAAGCCATTGACACATACATATATCATTTCCTGTAATCCATTTCTTCAGCATTTTCATATTGGTAACTTATTACTGGGATTGTTGATTTGTAACTACAATCACAGTACTGTAAACTAAAAGGAAGTAATAAAAAATTGGAAATTAGTATTTATGATTAACAAGTCAAATCAACACCTCAACTTTGTACAACCTGCTTCCAGCTTCACACCTTGTCTGCCACTCCTTACCTTCCTAGCATTCCAACTTGTTTTAAAACTACTACCCCAGTTGTAACCTCCTCTTTAATGACCCTGAAGATGCTTGAGGGGGAGGGGAAGAATTCCCTCAGGAACTTTTGTGGCATTCCAAGGACTTGTCTGGACTTGTCTAAAGAAGCAGCATTATAAAAGAAAACTGCCATACTGATATACACAGAAAAATTTTTTTGTTTTGTCAGTTATGGTGTCTTTGCACTGAAAGTAAAGGAACATTAACAGCAAAAAGGTACTTAGCAACAATAAAGGACATTCACAGTCAACTACATTAAAATTCCACTCACCAAATTATTATCTAGGAAACTCCCTACATTGACAAACACCCCTCACCTGCTGAAATCTTCCTACATCAACACACTCATTCATACTTTTAAGAGTCAATAAGGCCAAAGAAACATCTAATCACATTCCTGAATCAAGAACAGATTTTCTATATTGTGAGAACAGCCTTTCCCATAACTTGAGTGGATACAAGCTGAAGGACAGGAGGCTTGTGTAAATGTAAGCTCAAGAACAAAATGTGGAGGCTGCAAAACTTGTCAAGTAAAGATAAGAAAATAGAACAGATGTCCTGTTGTTGAAGATAAGATGGCAAAACAGATGCCTCAGCTCAGTGTAATATGTGGGATCCGGTTCAGGCTACCCCCCCTTAAAAGGTTGTAAATTCACAGCAAGGATGACTGATTACTAGCCCTCATCCCATGACCACCAGAGACCCCCACCATGTATTTAGAAGGCATGCTCAAGAGGGTGGGGCAATATGTTAATTATTTCTTGGAATTTTGGCCTGTTTTCTTGGAATGTAATGAATATGTATATGCTATGCCTTTAAATATGTAGTTGTTTCTCCCTTCGGTGTGCATGTTCAGTGGAGCAATCCCCCATGCACCCAGTGCTGTAATAAAGGGAATACCTGCTTGACATAACTCTGTTGGCTTTCTTGGCTTCACCCCCCAACTTTGCATACATGCCTTGAGGTTCTTTACTGAAATCCAGTGCAACTCTTGCTGACATGCATAGGACTTAACATCAAAAACATACATGGTATCAAAAAACAAATTGCACACAGAAGCTAGAAAACTTTCAATTTCCACTACTTTGCTTAGAAGCAAACCCCTTAGAGTAGACACATTCATACTCTCTAGGGATCTGGTCAGCCATACCCAGACACTCTCATTTCTGGGCAGAATTCTTCCATTACTCAAGACTGAGGAGATATCCACAAGAGGGAACAGAGGTTGCAAGGGGGAGGTATATGAAGGCTACACAGGTCACAGGGAAAGTCACAAAACATTCAAACTCACTCAGGAATTAGAACGCAAGTCCAAGTAATTTGTAAGCCACAGCTTCCTAGTTATCTTAATAAATAACCAGTCAATTTTCTACCTCTGTTCCAATCTTATCATGCCTTTCTTGTATATCTTCTTTAGTCAGTTAATCTTACTGCTTCTGTAATACCTGTGGATAATATATCCTGTCCTCCACTACCATACAGCAAACAACAGCATCAGTATTAGGTGTATTTTCATGTCATTAGCTACCCTTCTAATTCCTTAACTGATAAACTTATCTGAAAAACTAACACAAGTAAAAGTAAAAGGCATGCTCCTTGGTCATGCATCAAGTCATTTAAAGAGTAATTTCCTGGAAAGATGCCATCTTTGGCAAGAGAGTTCCCTTTCAATAGCCAACAATATACTTAGTGCCACTTTCCCATACTGGACTACCAGACATTAAAGAGTGACAAGACAGATGTCTAATAAGCCCACCTGAACTCTAAGCCTGTTATTACCTTCTCTGGTTAAGTGAAAAACAACTTTTATAAAGTTCAGAAAGCTGCACCTTAAGAAGCTTACTGCAGTGCTCAACAAAGAACACACTGGTCTCCAGTATCAGTATTCTCCTTCCACACTTGGACAGAGGGGATGTGACAAAATCATTTAAGCTGGCTTAGGCAATTAAGGGTCTCTTTTATCAGTTGGTGGTTCCCAAGTGTGGATAATAACATAAATGAATTTCTTCATCATGACACAGGCCTTCCTTTGTCTTCATCTTCTGCATCAGAGTATGGTAAGTAGCAATCTATCTTGTTTTTCCACATCATAGATGAACAGGTCACATTCATCATTTCTGAGTCACCATTGTTAAGTGGTTTAGTTCCAGACTCATCTCTTACCTTTAGCCAGAAGTGCACATTTCATACTCAAAACTTCATATAGAAACATATGGCTGTCTCTATCTTCAGAAAAGCAGACTGTTCTTTTGGTTTCTGTTCAAGTGCCTACTCGTGCTTTAGTTGAGAATTCTTCTCAGAGGTGACAGATCTTGGACCTCTCCTCCATCCCAGACATTCACATACTCAGGTTCCTATGCTGTATAGGTGGAGCTTCCACAGCCATCTCAGTGTCACCAAGTAGATTTATATTTATCAACCATTTTTCATTTCCTTTTGCTTCCACTTAGATAATCAGATCCTACTGCTCAATGCCTGTTAACCAACTGCTTTTAGCAGTACTTAGACCCTTAACTACAATTAGGTGAGATCTTAAGCAGTACTTCAGATATCTAAACAATTCTTCACATACAAAGTTCTTCCAATAACTCCTCAAATTCATTTGTTTCTCAAAGGACTGTTACAGTACTAAACAAAACAAAATTTCCAATTGCCTTCCCTTCAACTTAACCAGGCTCCAGCATGTTCTCTGCAATTTAGCAGCAGTTAAGCTATAAAAATGAAATCTTTGCCACGTGAAATGTATTTACATTTTTGGAAGTTAAAATAACCATTCTGTTAGTTTACAGTTAAGTGCAATTTGCTATAGGTCTTCATTCCAATCCTTCCACTTGTGGAAGCATCTTACCCGTGCCATCATCTGCATCATTCTGACCAATCTCCCAAATCTCTGATTTTGTCCCAAAGTCATTGGCAGAAGAGTCCACATAGTCTGCAGGGTTAAATGTCCTACATTTTTAAAAGTGAAGAAATGGAAGAGAACACACAGGTCATTCACTGAACACAAGTGTCATCACTTTTAGCTGAAGTTGTATTAGATTTAATATCACAATTTCCACATATATTTATCTATCATTTTTGTTTCCAAAGAAATCTTTCCTCTATGAGTAGACATTGATAAAAAAAAAAGGGAAAAAAGTGAAAAGTAAGAGAAGGAAAAAAGCAAGGAGACTATTGAGAAACTGACCCAAAATAAGAATTCCTAAAAAAGCAGTTAACAGCATACCTATCCCTCCCCATCCAATAAAGCATCAATTTATATGCTCAGCATTAAGCTTTTCTCAGCTGATAGTTTATCTGTGGCTGACTGATGAGAAACTAGAGGCATGTATTTTCAGAGCACCAGACTTGTGCAGGACAGTAGTTGAGTATCGGTAATAGTATTTCATAATGCACTCCTGATACTAATTCCAAAAAAACCACAGATGTACATAACAGGTAAAAAGGACTATTACAGAAAAACTTCCTTTTAGTTTAGCACTGGAATTGTGAACAAGAAGGATTATTAGAGAAGTAGAACTAGCCATCAGTTCATCATGACATCACTGACATTACATGAAATATCATTTAAAGCAAACATTGAAATAAGTGGAGGCTATGCTTCTCTGAATCAAGTTACTCTGACAAAAATGAGAACGATCTTTAGAGCTACTCAGTAACTTCCTTTGATTCTGTTTTAGGGTGTGTGCATGTCCAAACAGCTAAATCATAAAACCTCAAAAACAGGAGAAAGTTCATAATCAGTAGTCTACCTGTTTTATTTAGGACTCACATTCCATGGTACACTGAAACAAATCTTTTTTTAAATAGACCTAGAATCACACAGAACTTTTCAGTCTCCTAGGCACTCTGTGGCTGTTACTGATCATTACAAGTGGGTTCTCCAAGTTTAATATACTAATATTGAGTGAACTCAGATTAGGTCTGTATAAGTGTATCTAGTTACAAATATTAGTTTAAAACAAAAAAAAAATCAATTTATTATCTAACAGATCTGTGAACTTTTGCATCCATATTGATTTATCATACATACAGCAATATTAATACATACAGTGGTAATCAGAATTGACAATCAGAATTGTCAGTGAGCTTGATCCTTCCTAAAATCTGTGCTCTGTGTGTTTCTTACCCCATGCCTTGGGCGGAAAACCTCTCTGCTCCTCTGCCTCTGCCACGTCCAAATCCTAGGAAAGAAAACACCATTTAACAGCAACAGCAGAGAAGGAGCCAGTCACTATTCTGTCACATTAGAAAATGCCATGATTGAAGAAGAAAACCACTGCAGTTAAATATATTTCCACACAGGAGAACATTTCCACATTTCCCTAACATATGCAAATAAATCACAGTTCAGTGAATGTTTCAGCAGGACTTGCAATTTTTTGTTAGTTGTTTGGCTTTGTGGGTTATTTTTCTTTTTAATCTAGAGAAGTAGCTCAAAATTCTGAGTAAAGGACTTACCTAAAGCCTCATCCCAACTGAGATGGTCATTTTTAAATCATTAGACCTTGTTCGAAAATTTGTCTTTAATTTCTTACTCTTGCCTAAGAGGCTCTAAAAGCCCAGCCTCTGTGCATGTTCTGATCTCTCCAGAAATTCCCTGTCATTCCTTGTCTATGAAAAGGAAGTTTAAATGCTCCATTCATTTCTTTATTTTCATTGGACTTCTTGTCCATCCCTACCCTCCTGCAGTCTCCTACCTGCATCCATACATTCCCTGTCTTTGTCTCTTACTGACATGAAAATTAATCAATTCAGATTACTCAATTCCCATAGCCACTCTCAGAAATACATTTATATTTAAACTACAAAAAACTTGTTGGCTCTAGTTTTGCTACTGGTCTCAGTTTACAAGCTTCTTGCTACAGTGAATGGCTTTCTTTTAGCATGTAGTACAGCACCAAAAAGACTTGAAATGTTATTACTTAACCATGCATAAAGTACATGTCTATACAAACTTTTAGAAACTATTTCTTACATGCAGCATTTCCTACAGATTTTTTTTTATACTCTTTTTTTTAGAATGAAGAGCTGGCAGCTCTTTAAGGACACCCTTCTGAGAGCGCAACGACTCTCCATCCCCCAGCAGAAGAAGTCGAGCAGGGGAGGCAGGTGACAGTCGTGGCTGTGCAAGGACCTGCAGCTTAAACTGAGAGAAAAGGGGGAAATGTACAGGAAGTGGAAGCAGGGCTGTGTAGCCTGGGAGGAATACAGGGCTGTAGTCTGTGTGTGTAGAGATAGGATTAGGAAAGCCAAGGCGCAGATAGAGCTGAACTTGGCGAGGGATGTGAAAGATAACAAGAAGGGGTTCTACAGGTACATAGGCAGGAGGAGACAGGGCAAGGAGAGTGTTCCCCCTCTGATGAAAGGTAATGGGGAGCTGGTTTCCTCAGACATAGAAAAAACTGAGGTACTCAATGAGTGCTTTGCCTCAGTCTTCACTGGTGGTCAGGCTTCCCATGTCTGCCAGGACCACGAGCCTCTAGGTGAGGGTGTGGGGAGTGGTTTCTGTCCCACTGTAATGGTGGAACAAGTCTGAGTCCTCCTCGCGAAATTGAACGTGTATAAGTCCATGGGACTGGATGATATCTATCCTAGGGTTTTGAAAGAGATGGCTGATGTGGTTGCTGAGCCGCTCTCCATCATATTTGAAAAATCATGGCTGTCTGGTGAAGTCCCCGGTGACAGGAAAAAGGGAAACATTACTCCCATTTTTAAGAAAGGGACAAAGAAGACCCGGGGAACTACAAGCCGGTGAGCCTCACCTCTGTGCCTGGGATGATCATGGAGCAGATCCTCCTTGAAGCTATGCTAAGGCACGTATGAGACAAAGAGGTGATCCGAGACAGCCAGCATGGCTTCACCAAGGGCAGATCATGCCTGACCAATCTGGTGGCCTTCTATGATGGAGTGATGGCTTCGGTAGATGGGAGAAGGGCGGTGGATGTCATCTTCCTGGACTTCTGCAAGGCCTTTGACATGGTCCCTCACCACATCCTTCTCTCTAAATTGGAGAGGTGTGGATTTGAAGGATCTGTGAAAGAGTACTGTGTTCAGTTTTGGGCACCTCAGTACAGAAAGGACATTGAGGTGCCAGAGCAGGTCCAAAGAAGGGCAATAAGGCCAGTGAAGGGCTTGGAGAATATGCCCTACTAGGAGCGACTGAAGGAACTGGGGCTGTTTTGTCTGGGGAAAAGAAGGCTGAGGGGAGACCTTATTGCTCTCTTCCAATACCTGAAAGGTGCTTACAGCAGAGCAGGGTTGGTCTCTTCTCCCTGGTGACAGAATGAGGGAAAATGGCCTCAAGTTGCACCAGGGTAAGTTTAAGTTGGATATCAGGAAAAACTTCTTTACAGAAAGGGTTGTTAAGCACTGGAATAGGCTCCCCAGGGAGGTGGTTGAGTCACCATCCCTAAATGTGTTTAACAACCATTTGGATGTGGTGCTCAGGGATATGATTTAGCGGAGGGTTGTCAGAGTTAGGGTAGGATGGTTAGGTCGTGGTTGGACTCGATGATCTTTAAGGTCTTTTCCAACCTGAGTGATTCTATGATTCTATGATGGACTGTTCGGTGGATTAGGAATTGGCTGTCTGGACGCAGCCAAAGGG
Source organism: Gallus gallus (assembly GCF_016699485.2). Lineage (NCBI taxonomy): Eukaryota > Metazoa > Chordata > Aves > Galliformes > Phasianidae > Gallus > Gallus gallus. Next base: position 814,764 of record NC_052571.1, on the reverse strand, counting down.
TTGTGATCAATGGTTCTGTGACAGGGTGGAGGCCAGTCACAAGCGGTGTCCCTCGGGGGTCGGTCTTGGGACCGGTGCTCTTCAACATTTTCATCAATGACAGATGATGGCATTGATTGCACCCTCAGCAAGTTTGCGGATGACACCAAGCTGAGAGGTGCAGTCGATACACTGGAAGGAAGGGAAGCCATCCAGAGGGACCTGGACAGGCTGGAGAAGTGGGCCCATGAAAACCTAATGAGGTTCAATAAGGCCAAGTGCAAGGTGTTGCACTTGGGTTGGGGCAATCCCAGGTATTTATACAAACTGGGGGAAGATCTCCTTGAGAGCAGCCCTGTGGAGAAGGACTTGGGGGTCCTGGTGGACGAGAAGCTGGACATGAGCCAGCAGTGTGCACTTGCAGCCTGGGAGGCCAACTGTGTTCTGGGCTGCATTAAAAATGGGGTGGCCACCAGCCAGAGAGAGGTGATTGTGCCCCTCTACTCAGCTCTTGTGAGGCCCCATCTGCAGTACTGCATCCAGGCCTGGGGCCCCCAGTACAGGAAGGACATAGAGCTCTTAAAGCGGACCCAGTAGAGGGCCACTAAGATGGTCAGAGGGCTGGAGCAGCTCTCCTGTGAGGAAAGGTTGAGGGAACTGGGATTGTTTAGCTTGGAGAAGAGAAGGCTCCGGGGAGACCTCATTGTGGCCTTCCAGTACTTGAAGGGAGCACATAAACAGGAGGGGGAATGGCTGTTTATGAGGGTGGGTAGTGATAGGACAAGGGGGAATGGTTTTAAATTGAGACGGGAGGTTTAGGTTGGATATGAGGAGGAAGTTTTTCACCCAGAGGGTGGTGACGCACTGAACAGGTTGCCCAAGGAGGCTGTGGATGCCCCATCCCTGCAGGCATTCAAGGCCAGGCTGGATGTGGCTCTGGGCAGCCTGGGCTGCTGGTTGGCGACCCTGCACATAGCGGGGGGGTTAAAACTACATGAGCATTGTGGTCCTTTTCAACCCAGGCCGTTCTGTGATTCTGTTATATCAATATCTGAGGCTTTTTTAGTTTGTTTGGGATTTGTTTTTCCTTTTTGAAAAAGAATATGAATATTATTTCACAGTAAAAGTACTTTGCATTACAAGAAGAGAAGCAGGTCAAGAGCTCCAGACTGAGAACAAAACAATGTCTATTTTAATGACAAAATTATGGAAGAATTATAAGTGTCAATTAACTTAAAGTTAACTAGAACACAAATTTTATAATCTTAAATCACCAATACACCGGTTGTCCAAACATCCATCAGAATTACCTAGGATAGGAAGTTTGAATTTGGATCAAAATTACCTGTTCAGGGACCACATAAACTGAGTTAGAGCAGTAGCTCCAGGACACATTAAAACCAGTTCAGGAAGTTCCTTTTCTAATTATTTTCCTTTCCCTCTGCTCATCACTCTTTCTTCCCCTTGCCCTAGTTCACTGTCCAGGTTTTAAAAGTCCACTTTAAAAGACACTGTCCAGATATTTAAAATGCCTATTGCCTACATTGTTAAGAACTTCTTAAAAACATCAAAATATCAGGACATTTTTACCCACATTTTGATAAAAACAGTTTACTTGTACAAGATAGATACATACAAGATACTGCTAGCTACAGGGAAGCTGTAAAAATATGCAGAGGAAGGATTTCCATCCAGGAACACATAGTATTTTGTTGGGATAGGAACATAGAACAACTGAAGTCTGACACCAAGCCAGGCCTGCTATCTCTACATTTTCTACTTTTAGCTCTATTTTCACAATTGGCTGGAAAAAAAGAGATGTTAGGATGGAGGTAACAACTATACTACAGCAACTGCTATCCCTCTTCACAAAATATATGTGGGGCTGCATACTTCGCTTTGTCATAAATGTCATTGCCCCAAACCCTGCTGTACCAAGTGATGCTAACTCAGTCTCTGAACTTCCTATTGTGGCTACGCTTCTATTTCACTCAGAAGTTGTCTCCAATCTAGGGAGCAAGTTGATTTACAGTTTACAGGATGGTTTGGCCAAGTTCCATGACTAACAGGGTGAGGGGACCCATGGACCCACACCCCAGAAAGAGAAAAGGGGAAAGGGGAAAAGGGGAAAGAGATAGGCCTAAAAACAAAACAGCAGCAACGATCTGAGGAGGAAAGCTACTTTACTATATAAGATATTGGAATGCAAGATAACACAGTATAATACAATACAATTAGAATTGAAGCTAATAAATCAAATAAAATGAGAGAGTATCCAAAAAACTGAAGGCCTTACTCTAATGCTGAAGGTGAGACGATTAGCCAGGATGAGCAGAAAGGGAAAAGAGTGGATGTCTTGTGATATGTAAACAGTTTTATCTTTCCATCTGAACAGAAACGCAAAGTCCCTAAGGTATGTAGTTGTTCTTCTCTTCTGAGAACCAGGTACCCAGAAAAATCAACAGTTCATGGAACTGGAGCACTAACTCTAACTCCCAGTGCTCTACATGATGTTATGATGTGGAGTACTGATAACAAAAATCATAAAACCATGACAATGGCATAAAGGGGTCACAGCTCTCAAACACACAAAAGACACGTGCCAGTGCAGCATTTATTAATGATGCACAGAACAGAGGCCAACATTTTTGGAAAAGCTTAGCTAGCTAGCTTGTTTTGTAAAGCAAGCTAGGAGCTGCAAATCTCAGAAAAAGTCAAGGAACAATATTTTTGAATAAGGCAGACATTACTACTGGCTAAAAGCAACAGTAAGAACTTCTAACAACTTTAAAGTGTTTTGACTCTAAAAGAAATCCCATTGTACCTGAAGTTCCATACAGTCTTAGAAGACTATTAGCCAGCAAGGATTTGTCTATATCAGATCACTTTGTAAGTTAATACTGAGCTTCAATTTCAAGTGGATTCCCCTAACTTCATAAACCTGTGTCAACGCTTGTCAAAACTGAAACTAAATTCACTAAAATTTAATCAAATTCAACAAAAAGCATTCCAATAATGACAAAAGTATTAAATTCATGGGATTACAACAAGCACAAAATTGTTAAGTCTATTAAAAAATACGGGACTGTCACAGAGTTACCTAGATCAGTCTATGCCTGTGACAGGGGGGCAGTAGGCCCGTGGGCCCCCTGGCCCCAAAATGGGAAGGGAAAAAGGGGAAGGGTAGGGAGATGGGAGATGGGCCCAAAAACAGAACAGCGGCAACGATCTAAGGAGGAAAACTAAATTTTACTAACTGTGATATCGGAATGCAAGATAACACAGTATAATACAATCTAATTGAAATGGAGGATAATAAATCAAATAAAATAAGAGAGAGAGTATCTGAAACTGAAAGGCCTACTTTGAGCTGAAGGCACAATGGTTGGGAAGCACACCCACCCCTCTGCCAGGCAGCGAGCGAGAGAGAGCTCGAGTCCAAGAGTGAGATCCTGTGACTTCCTCTCGTGACATATCTTCCTCTCTGACCATGAAGTCCCCTGGGATATGTAGTTCTTCTTCTCTTCTGAGAACCAGGTATGCGGAAAGTTGTCAGTCCATGGAACTGGAGCATTAACTCTTTAATTCCCCGTGCTTTACATGATGTTATGATGTGGAATATCGATAGCAAAATTATAAAACCATGACAGGGACACTGTACTCACCACTAAAAGACTAAACTTAACTCAGACGTGGAGTCTCATACAATCATTAATGAAAGACACCAGCAGGAAGGGCTGATATTTTCTTTGACACAACCATATCACTAACATTCTTTAATTCTCATGCTAATAAAATTACTTCTCTCCACTGCCAAAATTATCACATAGCCTTAAAATACTTAGAAGGCGTCATGGTTTTATGATTTTTGATCGGTATTCCACATCATAATGTCATGCAGTGCACTGAGAGTTAAAGAGTTAATGCTGCAGTTCCATGGATTGTTGATAGTTCTAGTCTCTTGGTCTCAGATGTGAAGAATGAACTACAACTCTCAGAACACTTCATTTTTCCATTTCCATTTCCATTTTCCATTTGGAGGGAAAGATAAAACTGACTGGGAGTCACGAGACTGCTCTCTTTTCCCTCTTTGCTCCCTGTCTGCTTCACCTACAGCATTAATGTAAGGACTTCAGTTTCAGAAACTCTCTCTCATTTTATTTGATTTATTAGCTTCGATTCCAATCATATCGTATTATATTGTATTATCTCACATTCCGCTATTGTATTTAGTAAACTAATTTTTTTCTCTTAGCTCGTTGCCACTGTTTTCCTCATCTAAGCCCATCTCCCTACCTTTTCCCTTCCATCCTCTCCTTTTCCAGGGTGTGGGTCCATGGGTCCTTTCGTCCCCTCGTCACACAACTAGGCCAAGCCAGGCTGAACTGTGACAGAAGGCATTGTCTAACAATACAGAGAAATTATAGTCATGAAGCAAATGCAATTTCACTGTATATTTGCAAACTTTTTATGCTTTTTAACAGTGACTAAAAGGTCAGTGAGCAAATGGGGCTTCACACTGCAATTCATGGACACAAATTCCAAGTATGCAGTTCCACAGTAGCTTAAAACCATTTAAATGCGACATGCTACAGGGGTCATCTTCACCTGTTATCAAAAAAATGTTGGATCAGCTCTCTGAACCAGATTCTTGTTTGTTAGATGACAGAAAACCAGTAATTTTAAACTTGGTTAAGTCACCAAAAAATCAGGTAAACCTGTTGTCCCCAGCTATTGTCCTGCCTCCTCACTTGTTTTTTGGGGGAAGGGGTTTGGTTAGTTTTGAACTTAAAATCAATCTTCAAATGTACCAGAAGACAAATGGGTGCAATTCTTCCCAGCAGTAATGCCAGTTTAGGTTGTATAAAAAGTATAATTACAAAGATCTGTATACAATTTCTATAATAACATTTAATGTTTCAAAAAATTTTATTTTTTTCCTGTGGTAATTCCCAATCAGCTATTCTTTTATCAACATTTTTAGTCCACCCTCAAAGAGAAGAAGTGACTTGGCAGAGAATACAGGAATAGATTTTCTTACAATCAATCAGCACATTGATCACAAAAGCAAATGATGGACAACAGGCAAACAATAAAAACACCTCCCACCACACCAGGTTGCTCAAAGCCCCATCCAGCCTGGCTTTGAGTGCTTTCAGGGCGGGGGCATCCACCATCTCTGTGGGTAACCTGTTCTGGTGTTTCACTTCCCTCACAATGAAGAATTTCTCCCTAAATTCTAGTCTAAATCTGTCTTCCAGTTTAAAGCCATCTCCCCTAATCCTGCTGCTACATGGCCTTCTAAAATGTCCCTCTCTAGCTTTCCTGTAGATCCCCTTCAGGTATTAGAAAGCTGTTATAAGGACCCCCTGGACCCTTCACTTCTCTAGGCTGAAGAGCTCCAACCCTCTCAGCTTGTCCTTGTAGGGGAGGTGCTCTAGCCCTCTGATCATCTTTGTGGCCCTCCTCTGGACCTGCTTCAACATCTTGATGTTCTTGTATTGGGGGCTCCAGAACTGGATGCAGTACTCCAGGTGGGGTCTCATGAGAGCAGAGCAGAGGGGCAGACTCACCTCTTGATCTGCTGGTCACGCTTCTCTTGATTCAACCCAGGATATGGTTGGTCTTCTGGGCTGCAAGCGCACATTGCTGGCTCGTGTTGAGTCTTTCATCAACCGACATCCCCAAATCCTTCTCCTAAGGGCTGTTCTCAAGCCACTCTCTGCCTAGCCTTTATCTGTGCTTGGGATTGCCCTGACCCAGGTGCAGGACCTTGTACTTGGCCTTGTTGAACTACATGAGGTTGGCATGGGCCCACCTCTCCAGCCTGCCCAGGTCCCTCTGGATGGCATCCCTTCCCTCTGGCGTGTCTCTGCACCGCTCAGCTTGATGCCCTCTGCAAACTTGCTGAGGGTGCATTCAATCCCACTGTCCATGTCACCTATGAAGATGTTGACACCGGACCCAGCACCAATCCCTGAGAAATGCCACTCATCACCAGTCTCCACTTGGACATTGAACAGTTGGCTGCAACTCTGAGTGTGACCATCCAGCCAATTCCTTTTCCAGTGAGTGGTACATCCATCACATCGGTTATTCTCCAATTTGGCAACCAGGATGTCACATGGGACAGTGTCAAATACTCTGCACAAGTCCAGGTAGATGACACCAGTTGCTTTTCCTTTATCCACTGACACTGTGACTCCATCATAAAAGGCCAACAAGTTTGTCAGGCTCAATTTGCTCTTGGTGAAGTCATGTTGGTTACCACCAGTCATCTCATCTTTATTTTCCATGTGCCTTAGCAAGGACGTTCAGGAGGATCTGCTCTGTGATCTTGCCAGGCACAGGTGAGACTGGTCTGTAGTTTCCCACGTATTTATTTTCCTTTCTTGAAAATGGGGGGTTATGTTTCCCCTTTTCCAATCAGTAGGAACTTAATCAGATTGCCATGACCTTTCAAATATGATGGCTTGGCAACTTCATCTGCCAGTTCCCTTAGAACCTGTGAATGGATCTCATCAGGTCCTGTGGACTTGTGCACCTTCAGGTTCTTTAGATGGTCTCGAACCTGATTTTCACTTACAGCAGGCACATCTTCCTTCTCATAGTTCTTAGTTTTGCTTTCTGCAGCTTGGGTGGTGTGGCTAGAGCCCTTGCTGGTGAAGACTGAGGCAAAGAAATCATTGAGCACCTCAGCTTTCTCCATATCCCTTGTGACCAGGTCTCCAGTTTTCTTCTGGAGAAGGGCCCACATCTTCCTTGTCCTTCCTTTTATCACTGATATAGCTGTAGAATTTCTTCTTGGTCCCCCTTGATGTCCCTGGCTAGATTTAATTCTGAGTTTTAGCTTTCTTAACCTGATCCCTGGCTGTTCTGACAACTTCTCTGTAGTCTTCCTTGGTAACCCGTTCCTGCTTCCACTCCCTATAGACTTTCTTTTTCTGCACAAGTCCAGGAGCTCCTTGTTGATCCACAGAGGCCTCCTGGCATTCTTGCCTGCCTTCCTGTTTCTGAGGATGCACTGCTTCTGAGCTTGGAGGAGATGGCTATTGAATACTGATCGGCTTTCTTGGGTCCCTCTTCCCTCCGGGGCTTTATCCCATCTCACCCTCCCAAACATTTCCCTGAGGAGTTCGAAGTCTGCTCTCCTGAAGTCCAGAGAAGCAAGCTTGCTGTACAACCTCTTTGACACCCTAAGGATCTTGAACTCCAGCATTTTGTGATCACAATTTATTTAATGTCTATTATTATTAATATCCATTTTCCCCATACAATTCATACCATTCCCAGGTTACCCATTTCCCTTCTTGTTCCAAGAAAAACAAGCTTCTTTCTACTTGATCTCATGAACGTTCAAAACAACTACGCATCCTTTGTTTCCACATTAAATCCAACATCTTTCCTTTCTCTTCTGTAGGATACAATAGGAGTTGTACTTGTGACTCCACAGTGCTCTTTCCACAGCTCTCCTCATGAACAATTCCATTATCAAACTCCTCTTTCCAAAATGCCTCTAAGGTGGCAAGTACTCTGAACAGATACTGAAAACAGAAGGTAAGCATGACAACAAAATTCCCCCCAAAGAAATGACAAGTATGTGTCAAATCCCTCCAAGAGATCTACAGATGGAATCTTGTACTCTCCTGCTACCAAGGTACATATTGAGGAGTCCAGTTACTCACAGGAGACTGGCATGATGTGAACTGGGAAAAGAGCTCTCCATAGCCAGAGCACACCAGTCTATCACACAAAAAAAACTTCCATAAAAGAATTGACACAAATCACCTCTAAGTCATCTTGAGACCCAACAATAAAAAGGGGTATGGGAAGGGGAAGGGACCTAAATTAAATGTGGCTGAAGTGCTTATAGAATCAAAGGATAACCAACAAATGCTTAAAAATAAGGTTTTAAATAAATTATAGAGTTCCATATCAGAAAATGAAACCATTAAGTACCAGTCCCACACAAATGCCACCATCTCACCTCTCCCACGGCCATGTTTCCCACGATCTGAAGATCTGTCCACTCCATTCTCTTCAGCTTTAACTGTGGAGAAAAGACAACTTAAGAGAAACTTAAGAGATTCATACGTGAAAATATAGTCATCTGCTTAACTTGTACTCCAAAAGAAAATGTAAGATTTTCAGAGTTTCTTGTTTACTTTGGATTGGACACAAGGAAGCAAAATATCTAATTAGAGAGAAATGTCTTTCAGCAGACAGCACTTTTTTGGGGAGTACAGTGTTTTGCAGCCTACACTATTAAATCAATTATGGTCTCACCTCTAAAGAGGCAGGAAGTAAATCTGCCTCATACTTTACTTTCTTGATAATGTGCTGGTTGGCAACAGTGAAAGAATAAGAGTTAACCAAGAATGCCAACTCTTCTTCTGTCTGTCTCACATCCCTATGCAGCCAGGGAAACTTAACTCTCCTCTGTATTTAAATAAGATGGGGATGATGACATAAGGTAATGTGTCTGAAAAGCACAACTTCTACTTTGTGGAAAACTGCTGAGTAGGTATTCTGAAAGATGGTTGGCTTCCTGAAGGAAAAAAAAAACAACAGACTGTCCACTTAAAACATTGCTGAGAATTTTGTACTGCACAATTTGTCCTAATAGCAGCAATGAAGTCGTTAAAGAATGTGTATAAAGGTGGAAAGAGAATATCAAGAGTTGATAATCAGCTAAAAACATCTTTAGTTCCAGTTTAGGAAAGAATTAAGTTGCATCTGGCAAAAATCTTGCTCCTCACTTTTGTTTTGATGTTACTCTACTCTACAAAGGTTCTTGGTGTCTCCATTGGTACAATACCTGAATATATTTCAATAACAAATTTGAAAAGCTGGCTAATATTGTAAATATCTTTCCTGCTTTTTCCCTCCCTCCCCTCCCTATTCCTTGCTCATTTATCAGTGTTGTTTATAGCCATTACAGGCAATCCATATGCTTCAATATTGCTGATAAAACTTAAAGGAAAAAGGCAATATATATCCAATAATGATTTATTGCAATGCTACCTAACTTGGAAAACATCAGTTCTCTTTTGCACAACGTACTATTGCACCTGTATAAATTGTAGCAATTTTTTTTAGAGTGTTTCAGTTCACAAAATATTTACTCTTTTGTAGAAACTCACCTGTGGCTGAGTTATGTAATATATGCTAGAGATTAAATAATATCCCCAGTCTTTTCATTCCCCTTATGAGAAGATGTTCTCATCTTCAGGTTTTCCCACTTATAAAAAGAGATGGTCAAAGCTGGATTTTTTTCATTAAAGCAAACGAGAAAATCTATCAGCTGTGCAGTGACATTTGCTATCGAGCAGTCTTAAAGATTCAATTCTAAAACTTACATAAAGAGCAGTAAGTTGTACAAGATAAATTAATCAAAAAGGACAAAAATTGAAATTAAACTGAGTTACCTCTGAAAAATACAAGGACAGACTATTCCAAAATCAAATCATGTAGACAGATCAAGCATATGTGTTGCATAAACAAGTTATAACCACTTCAGCACTGAGGTATAGCTCTGATGGACTTCATTCCATTAGGCATTCAGCTGCAAGAGAAACATCTGAAGCTTTTTTAAAATGAACCCCTATACATACACTCTCGGCCATGGCTGCCTCCTCTTCCCCGTCTGTTGGAACTTCCCCGCCCACGAATCACTTCTCTGTCTCCTCGTTTTTCTCTGTGCTCTTTGTTTTCTGAACTTTCCTTTCCAAGGCTTTTCTTCTTTCCCCCTACAGTCTCCCAAGAAGTCTATTTAAATAGAACAGAATTAGATACAAAATTTAAAAAAGGAAGAGAACACTGTATACTTCCAACTCATAGCTACAGCTCATCACATATAGTAAAATCCAAGAAATACTATGCTTAAACAAGACAAAAGACCAAGGTCCAAGCAGCAGACTTCAGCTTTAATATAGAAATCCATCCTTAAAATAAATTCAGTGATAATATCAGCTCCATATGAACATCTGTAAGAGTCAAAAACAAAATTACTAAAACCTTTGCTAAGAATAGCACAGCAACTCATTATGCAATTGCATGGTTAGTCTATTGAGCTACAATCACAAAGCAAAGAAAGGTACTATTTGTAAACCATTAAGATGGCAAATACTTTTAATGTCCCCACCTCCAGGGGCTTATATTCTGGGCAGATGGTGCAAATTAGAAGTATAAAGTTGCTTGTTTGAGTAGCACCATGTTATTTGTGTGACAGAAAACTCAGTCTCCTCCGGTAACCACAATATTGGCTTCACCTGATGTCATGTGTAATACAGTTACACAGGCTAAGACACTCCAAGGCTTTTAGAGATATTACAAAGGATAATTAAAAAGTAACTGCACCAACAACTGAAGAACCAAATCTAGACTGTTCAGAATGCACTATTTCACTAATTCACTATTTCACTCTTTTCACTTCTTTGTTTTAATAAATACCCCAAACTGGATGATTCTGCAAATCTTAAAAGCAGAAATTATCATTAGTAATTTTAGTAAGGCTTTATATAACCTGAGAAGTATCAGTAAAAGGAGGATTACGGAAGCGTCAGATCCCCATGCTTTCCTACAAATAAGAATTTCAGACAATTACAAGGCTTTCAGGATTTGTAAGTCATTTGTTTCTATTTATATAGGAAAAAATATATATAATTTTGAAGAAAACTTTGAGAAGTTGGGAATGGCACCATCTCTGGGCCTTAGTATGCATCACAGACTATCAAAGCTTCTTGTCTTTGTGAAGAAGTTAACTGACTAATTTCAGTTGAGGATTTCTGAGGCAACCCAAACTACAGCCGTGGACCTGATCCTTGAAAAGATGTAACAGAAGCCTTCTTGTTGGTCTAATCACAGGAAAAGAAAAGGGGGAAAAAAAAACAACAAACCACAACCCAGAAGGGTCTCTCTTTAATCTACCTTCAAAAACTTTAGCAACTAAAATATGGTTGGGCATAAAATAGCTCTTACTCCTGTAGGAAGTTAAAAGTCTTAGGCAAAGAAACATGCCCTTCTCTATTCTCCCCCACCATACATCCAAAGCCAGACCGTCCTAAATGTTGCAAGTGAAAAGTCTTCATAAACGTTACAAGTTTTAAGGATCACAGCATTATAAAAAAAGAAAAAAAAATAGCAGAGTACCAAATAAATTATAAAGGGACTTTGTAGCTATCACTCCTTGTTCTTCTAATTCCTCAAACTAGATAGATACATCTTCTAAATGAAGGTTTTTTTTAAAAAAGAAGTTATAGTGAATAAAAAAAAAAAGCAAAGCTAGAAACAAATTTGGGAATCTGCATTAGGAACAAGCAGTACTTTGGCTTCTAACTTTATATCAACTTCATGGTAAAAGTGTTCTCAAGTATAATGGGCTCAAAAAAAAAAACCTTCAAGTCGGAAGTTCACAGCACAAAGGACAACGTCTTCATGCATGGCTGTAAATCCTTCTAATTAATATTCTTTTCTCCTTCTTTGTTGAATCCTTTAAGTTCTCTGTATTTGTTTCTCAGTTTCTTTTCCTCTATGAAGAACAATGAGTTCAGAGGAACTTGTCAACACTGCAGAACATGTGGATGTATTCTCTCACTGATAAATGAGTTCAGAAAGTTCAGAATCAGAATCACCAAGGTCAGAAAAGAACAGGATCACCCAGTCCAACCATCCACCCATCACCAATAGTTCTCACTAAGATTCCCTCTAGTCCTATCACTGTCATACGAGAGAAGAGGCTGACCCCCAGCTCACTACAACCTCCCTTCAGGTAGTTATAGAGAGCAATAAGGTTTCCCCTGAGCCTCCTCTTCTCCAACCTGAACACTCCCAGCTCCTTCAGCTGCTCCTCATCAGGCCTGTGCTCCAGACCCCTCACCAGCTTTGTTGCCCTCCTCTGGACACGCTCCAGGGCCTCGATGTCTTTCTTGCAGTGAGGGGCCCAAAACTGGACACAGCACTCGAGGTGCGGCCTCACCAGTGCTGAGTACAGGGGAACAATTACTTCCCTGTTCCTGCTGGCAACACTGTTTCTGACACAAGCCAGGATGCCATTGGCCTTCTTGACCACCTGGGCACACTGCTGGCTCATGTTCAGCAAAGCATCAATCAACACCCCCAGGTCCATTTCCTCTGCACAGTCTTCCAGCCACTCTGCCCCAAGCCTGTAGCGTTGCCTGGGGTTGGTGTGGCCAAAGTGCAGGACCCGGCACTTGGTCTTGTTGAACCTCATCCCATTGGCTTCAGCCCACCTATCCAGCCTGTCAAGATCCCTCTGTAGGGCCTCGCTACCCCCAGGCAGATCGACACTTCCAGCCAGCTTGGTGTCATCTGCAAACTTACTGAGGGTGCACTCAATGCCCTCATCCAGGTCATCAATAAAGATATGGAAGAGGACAGGCCCCAGCACCGACCCCTGGGGAACACCACTCGTGACCGGTCGCCAGCTGGATTTAACTCCATTCACCACCACTCTCTGGGCCCGGCCCTCCAGCCAGTTCCTTACCCAGCCAAGAGTGTATCTGCCCAAGCCACGGACTGCCAGCTTCTGCAGGAGAATACTGTGGGAGACAGTGTCAAAGGCTTTGTTGAAGTCTAGGTAGACCACATCAACAGCCTTTCCCTCATCCACCAGACGGGTCACTAGATCATAGAAGGAGATCGGGTTGGTCAAGCAGGACCTGCCCTTCACAAACTCATGCCGTCTGGGCCTGATCCCCCGGTTGTCCCACACGTGCCACGTGATCTCCCTCAAGACAATCTGCTCCGTAACCCTCCCTGGCACCGAGGTCAGGCTGACAGGCCTGTAGTTACCCGGATCCTCCTTACAACCCTTCTTGTAGATGGGAGTCACGCTGCTAAGTCTCCAGTCTTCTGGGACCTTTCCAGTTGACCAAGAACACTGATACACGATGGAAAGCGGCTTGGCTATCGCCTCTGCCAGTTCCCTCAGCACTCTCACATGGATCTCATCTGGCCCATGGACTTGTGGCAGTCCAGGTGGAATAGTAGGTCTCTGACTGTGTCCTCCTGAATCGTGGGGGGTTTAGTCTGCTCCCCATCCGAGACTTCCAGGTCAGGGGGTAGAGTACCCTGATGATAACCGGTCTGACTTTTAAAGACAGACGTAAAGAAGGCATTCAGAACATCTGCCTTTTGCTTATCCTCAGCGGTCACATTCCCAGCCTCATCCAGTAAAGAACGGAGATTCTCCCTGGTCCTCCTCTTACTGTTGATATATTTGTAAAAGAGTTTCTTGTTCCTTTTTACCCCAGCGGCCAGGTTGAGTTCAAGCTGGGCTTTTGCCTTTCTGATTTTCTCCCTGCACACCTTAACAACTTCTTTGTATTCTTTCTGAGTTGCCCATCCCTTCTTCTACAGGAGGTAGATTCTCTTTTTCTCCTGGAGCCTCAAGAATAGTTCCCTATTCATCCACGCCGGTCTTCTTCCGTACCGGCTCATTTTGCGGCTCAGGGGGACAGCCTGCTCCTGAGCCTTTAAGACTTCCTTCTTAAAGAGCAACCAGCCATCTTGTACCCCTTTACTCTCTAAGACTGAGCCCCAGGGGACTGCCTGCTGCACAATGGCTTCTAACTCTTCTTGTTTGTTGCCCATGCTGCGTGCATTGGTATAGACACACTTTAGCTGGGCCTCTCGCCTCACTCCTAATCCTATTATCGCTCCCCCAGGCTCATCTCTAGCAGGCCTGGTTTTATCCCCTTTCCCCCATGTTAAGGCACGCGAGGGATGAACAGGTGATCCGAGACAGCCAGCATGGCTTCATCAAGGGAAGGTCATACCTGACCCATCTGGTGGCCTTCTATGATGGAGTGATGGCATCGGTGGACAAAGGAAGGGCAACTGCTCTCACCTACTTGGACTTCTGCAAAGCCTTTGACAAGGTCCTGTATCACATCCTTATCTCTAAATTGGAGAGATATGGGTTTGAAGGGTAGACTATTTACTGGATAAGAAATTGGTTGGAAGGCCACAGCTAAAGGGTTGTGATAAATCCAGGTGGAGGCTGGTGACGAGTGGCATCCTCCAGGAGTCTGTCTTGGGACCGGTGTTCTTTTACATCTTTATCGATTATATAGATGTTGAGATCAAGTGCACCCTCCCTCCAGTCATGGGAATGGTCCCACCATGTTTCCATAATGGCAACTAGGTCATAGCTTGCCTGCCGCACAATGGCTTCCAGTTCCTCCTGTTTGTTGCCCATGCTGTGTGCATTGGTGTTTCTTCCATGTCATGATTACTTATAACAATTTGGTAAGAATCATAGAATCATAGAATCGCTAAGGTTGGAAAAGACCCACAGGGTCATCCAGTCCAACCATTTGCCCTTCACCAATGGTTCTCGCTAAACCATGTCCCTCAACACAACATCCAAACGCTCTTTGAACACCACCAGGCTCGGTGACTCCACCACCTCTCTGGGCAGCCCATTCCAGTGCCTGACCACCCTTTCAGAGAAGTAGCATTTCCTAACGTCCAACCTGAACCTTCCCTGGCGCAGCTTGAAGCTATAAGAAAGCACTTAACTTTTTTTTTCAATCAGAAAACTTTTTAACTAGAACATGTAAAATACAAGAGAACATAAAAAAGGCAGATTTAACAAGATACAAACAAGATTGTTAATGAAGGTGAGGTGCTCTCTTCTACTACCAACTTACACATTCACCATTGCACACTTTTGTGCTTTAGATGACCTCAACAAATATAAGGGATAGAAAATGAAGTCCCCTTAGCTAGAATATGTATCCCAGATTTGAGGGGGTGCAAAGTTAGTGCTGAATGTTGAGTATTTCCTGTGTTTTATCAGGATGTGTATTATTGCCTATTATTAATGAGGAAACTAAGAAAGGAAGTCCAGGTTTCTCTACCAATTTAGATGAGATGGAATCTAGTTTACTATCTCAGATAAACTGTAAGAAATCCCTCCAGCAAAAACTTCATATACAATTTCTTGATAACACTTGGGATAAAAAAAAACATAATGCAACACTGTAAGTGACATTGTTATACACAGTTCACTTTTCTCTGTTTCTCAATTAATTCAAACTGATGAACAACGCAATGACAAAAGCTATTGCTGTATCCTCTTCTGACATTACTAGTTTTCAATTCATCTTTCAGATGTAGAAGCCTTCTCCAACCTCAATATTTGTTAATGTATTCCTTCAGAAGTTACGACTTCACGCTTTCCCCCCCTTTTAGGTTTATAAAGATTGCTTTTTGTAGCACAGTATCACCTAGTTTCAGGTCTCATGGTTATGGAGGTACTTCAGAGTAACTACAGGGTACTGAAGCACTGGAACAGGATGCCCAGAGAAGTGGTGAATGGGCGTTCAAGGTGTTATGGTTTTATGATGTTTGATTATCGGTATTCCACATCATAACATCATGTAATGCACTGGGAGGTAAAGTGTTAATGCTCCAGTTCTGGGCACCCTGTCCGGAAGAGAAGAAGAACTACATTCCCCAGAACACTTTGCAGTCAGAGAGGAGATATAACCTCTGGCAAGGTCACCTGTTCTCTTTTCCTTCGGCTCTCCTCCCTGCTGCTTGACCCAACCATGGATCTCACCTCAGCAGTATGGTGAGGCCTTCAGTTCTCAGACACTCTTTCTCATTATATTTGATTTATTAGCTTCAATTCTAATTATATTGTATTATAGTGTGTTATCTTGCATTTCGATACCATATTTAGTAAATTAGTTTGTTTTTCCTCAGATCATTGCTGATGTTTTTAATTATTTTGGGGTCCCCTGTTTCCCTTTTCTGGAGGTGCAGATCCGTGGATCCCTCCACCCCACTAGTCACAGAACCGGGCCGAACCAGCCCATAAACTGTTGACACAAGGTCAGGCTGGACAGGTCTCTGAGCAACCTGATCGAGCAGTAGATGTCCCTGTTCATTTCAGGGGAGTTGGACTACATGACCTTTAAAAGTCTCTTCCAACTCAAACGATTCTATGAACTACAAACAGGTTAGAATAAAACAGGACAATGTCCCACAGAGCATCAAGTTTTGGAGTAGAGTTAAAATAGTTGCACACAAATAAAAGCTAGAAGATTGCAGGACAACATTTGCAAGGTTCAGCCTACTCTAAGATATGGACAAGACAGAAAATCTGCCCTGGTCCTCCCCATTTCCTTCAGAGGAATTTCACTGGAGATATAAAATAGAAAGCTTCCTAAATGATTTTCCCAATCACTCTCTCAAAGTAGAAAGGCACAACAAGCAAAAAGAGCAGTTTAATATAAAAGTTAAAACTTACCGTGTCTGAACTTCCTTCTAGCAGTATGTTGATTGCTCTGTTCACATCCCCATTACAATCATGTAGTGCCACTATGCACTCATCCTGGTTTTTCCCCGTCACTTCAATAAGCTGGTAGTAAAAGTCACACGTTAAAATATCTAAATTATCATCATAAAGTAAGAGTTATCACCACCACAGATTCCAAGAAGGCATGCAGTTGTGTCAGAGCAATTTGAAATCCTGAATAAAATTATCTACACTTCACAGATCTGTTTAGGATTCACATAAGAGGCAGGATGAAACACAAATTTAAATAGTAATCAAGAAAACACTTTTTTTTCCCCCCTTTAACCCAATGCCTACAGCAAATGCTGTCACCCCAGAGAGAGCTGTATATGAGGGTAATGATGTAAGAGACCAAGACAGCTATAGTATCATCCCCCTCCTTATCTCACTCTGTAAGCACATTCATCAAGTAAAATGTGGTGGAGAACAGATCCATCTGGAAAAAAATATCCAGCCTAAGAAAAAGGTTAGCTTTTTCTCAGATCAGCTCCTTCAATCCATTTTAGCATAAGGACAAAAACAGGCTAAGCGATGGCTGCTTAAGAAAGCTGTTACTCAGTTATGTTCTGTGGACTTACAGTTCACATCCTACAGTATAGGATGGATATAATCAAGAATCTGTCATGAGGCATCTAGTACCTCCACCCAAAGAGGAAAAAAAAAACAAAATGTGAGCTAGAAATATATATACATGTGTAAAATATTGTAGATTTTCTATGAAGAATTTAATTCTTAGCCTTCCTATCAGCAGAGCTACAGACACTATTGATCAGGGGCCTTTGGCTTCAGGACATATAAGACTTTACTTCTGGAAAATAAATAAATAAATAAATAAATCAGTTAACAGTGCTTCAGAAAAGGTTTTACCAAAGTAAGGACATCTGAAAATCTGCCCCTCTGCTGTATCAGTGCATTCACAATAACTCTTCTTCTAGGTGTGTTCCTAAGGTCTATGTGAGCTGTGATGTGCACACCAAAATAAATAATCTGAGCAAAGGTAGGTAGTTGAATACTCAGTACGGCTTGAATAAATTATCTCAGCTATAGCTGTGTAATGGAAGCTTGAATATATGCACCCAAAGCTCAGCATGGTAGAAGAAATGGTGTATGATTTCATTTTCACTGTGTAATAGTATCATTTTAATATATACACTGATTTGGGAGGTCAGATTTTAAAAAAGAAAAAAAAAAGAAAAAAGAAAACAACCACACACACTTTTAAGCTATGATTACATTTTTACTTTTCCTGAAAAACAGCTGGTATTTTTACCAAATCACTTTACACAGGTGACAAATTATTACCATGTAAATGGAGACCAGCTGAACATACTCTTTATTCTCAAGATCATTAAATACCAGGACCATACTAGAGATACAGAATCTGGAATAGATGTGCACAGTGAGTTTTGGCTGAAAGGTTTGTCTACAAAGGAAAATACACCATCCAGAGTTATATTAACACAGGATGTCTTATAAGCGGACTTTTAAAGTCCAATAAGAGCATCTTCTCCTAGTTGTGTCATTTGCACAAAGGTTTCATCTAAATCAGAAACAGCCGCTCTAGCTCCAAAATGTAAGCTAGCCTAGGAAAACCTTATTGCAGGACATTAAAACCTCCGTACTGCAAGAAACATACTTGTTTCACTTTATCTTCAAAATCTGCGTCGTTCTTATCATAGATCATCTGAGCAAGACGAATCTGTTCTGCTGTTGCCTGAAAAATGCAAACATCCAAAAAGGTATTTTTTTAAGTATCTCCTAGCATCACTATATTTTTCTGCAGAGTTTCAGAAAGAACATACGCAAAAAGCACAGAGGTGCTACAAGGAAAAGATTAATGTTTCCACCTTTATGTTCATTTTACAGTTGTTGAAGTTTAACTCGACAGGTGACTTAGAACCACACAGTCATTCGCTCATTCCACCCCCCTTCCCAGTAGGATGGGGGAGAAAATAAAAATTAAATAAAAAGTAGAACCCGTGGGTTGAGATAAAACTATTTACTAAGATAGAGAAAAAGGATAATAGTTATGAATATATATAAAAACGTATGGAACAAGTGATGCTCACTACCAACTGACTGATGCCCAGCTAGCCCCTGAGCAGTAGAAGAGAAACAGATGAACTCCCACTCCCTTCAAACCTCCTTCCGCTTGATGTCATATGGTATGGAATATCCTTTTGGCCAGTTTAAGTCAGCTGTCCTAATCCTGTTCCTTCCCAGTTCTTTGAGCCCTTTGCTGAGAATGTCCTTGGCTCTGTACAACACTGCTTAGAAGAAACTATAAGCATCAGAGTTATCAACAGTTTTTCTCCTAGAACCAAAACACTGCATCATAGCAGACTCTGAAGAAAACAATTCTGTCCCAGCTGAAACTAAGACAAGAGTTAAAAAAAAAGTTTATTACAACAGAAGCAATTTTAACATGTGGTTTTGACAAATGAAACACAGTTAAAGGTTACTACATAGATAAGTGAAGTTTGTGAAGGTCAGTAGCTGTCTTGGACAGAGTGACCACGAAATGGTAGAGTTCTTGATTCTTGGTGAAGTCGGGAGGGGAGGCAGCAAAACAGCTACCTTGGACTTCCAGAGGGTGCACTTTGAACTGTTCAGGAAAAGACTGAGATTCTCAAGGCCTTCTTTACATCTGTCTTTAAAAGTCAGACCGGTTATCATCAGGGTACTCTACCCCCTGACCTGGAAGTCTCGGATGGGGAGCAGACTAAACCCCCCACGATTCAGGAGGACACAGTCAGAGACCTACTATTCCACCTGGACTGCCACAAGTCCATGGGCCAGATGAGATCCATGTGAGAGTGCTGAGGGAACTGGCAGAGGCGATAGCCAAGCCGCTTTCCATCGTGTATCAGTGTTCTTGGTCAACTGGAGAGGTCCCAGAAGACTGGAGACTTAGCAGCGTGACTCCCATCTACAAGAAGGGTTGTAAGGAGGATCCGGGGAACTACAGGCCTGTCAGCCTGACCTCGGTGCCAGGGAGGGTTACGGAGCAGATTGTCTTGAGGGAGATCACGTGGCACGTGTGGGACAACCGGGGGATCAGGCCCAGACGGCATGAGTTTGTGAAGGGCAGGTCCTGCTTGACCAACCCGATCTCCTTCTATGATCTAGTGACCCGTCTGGTGGATGAGGGAAAGGCTGTTGATGTGGTCTACCTAGACTTCAGCAAAGCCTTTGACACTGTCTCCCACAGTATTCTCCTGCAGAAGCTGGCAGTCCGTGGCTTGGGCAGATACACTCTTGGCTGGGTAAGGAACTGGCTGGAGGGCCGGGCCCAGAGAGTGGTGGTGAATGGAGTTAAATCCAGCTGGCGACCGGTCACGAGTGGTGTTCCCCAGGGGTCGGTGCTGGGGCCTGTCCTCTTCCATATCTTTATTGATGACCTGGATGAGGGCATTGAGTGCACCCTCAGTAAGTTTGCAGATGACACCAAGCTGGCTGGAAGTGTCGATCTGCCTGGGGGTAGCGAGGCCCTACAGAGGGATCTTGACAGGCTGGATAGGTGGGCTGAAGCCAATGGGATGAGGTTCAACAAGACCAAGTGCCGGGTCCTGCACTTTGGCCACACCAACCCCAGGCAACGCTACAGGCTTGGGGCAGAGTGGCTGGAAGACTGTGCAGAGGAAATGGACCTGGGGGTGTTGATTGATGCTTTGCTGAACATGAGCCAGCAGTGTGCCCAGGTGGTCAAGAAGGTCAATGGCATCCTGGCTTGTGTCAGAAACAGTGTTGCCAGCAGGAACAGGGACCTAATTGTACCTCTGTACTCAGCACTGGTGAGGCTGCACCTCCAGTGCTGTGTTCATATTGAGTTACTTTCTTGCTAGTGGGCAGAGACATGGCAGTGATTTTATTCATTTGTCGGGATGTGACAATGTCCATCTTGTCACTTTATACTTTGGAACTGAATCTCCTGGGCAGGACCTTTCAGTTTGCTTCTCTTAACAGCAAAACCAGCACGAAGAAGGATTTGGATTATTTGCTCTCTTTCTTGTATTTCTTTCTTGAAAACTTCCCTTGCTGTGTTGCCCCACACAACCATATCATGAATGTACTGCAGGTGCTCAGGAGCACCACCCTGTTCCAGTGCAGCTTGAATCAACCCATGGCAAATTGTTGGGCTGTTTCCACCCCTGGGGCAAACAGTTCCAGGTATTCTGAACGCCCCTCCAGGTGAAAGCAAACTGTGGCCTGCATTCTGCAGCCAAAGGAATGGAGAAAAAGGCATTAGCGATGTCAGTGGTGGCATACCACTTGGCTGCTTTTGACTCCAGTTCATATTGGAGTTCTAGCATGTCCGGCACAGCAGCACTCCGCGGGGGTGTGACTTCATTCAGGCCACAGTAGTCTACCGTCAGCCTCCATTCTCCACTGGCTTTACGCACTGGCCATATGGGGCTGTTAAAAGGTGAGTGGGTTCTGCTGATCACTCCTTGACTTTCTAGTTGACGAATCAACTTCAGAATGGGGAGCAAGGAATCCCTGTTGGTTCGGCACTGCTGTCTGTGCGCTGCTTTTCTGGCAATTGGTACCTGCTGCTCTTTTACTTGCAGCAACCCCACAGCAGACGGATCTTCTGACAGGCCAGGCAAAACAGATAGCTGTTTAATACCTTCTGTGCCTACATCAGCTATTCCAAAGGCCCATCGATACCCTTTGGGATCCTTAAAGTATCCCCTTCTGAGGTAATCAATACCGAGTTTACAGGGAGCCCCTGGGCCAGTCACAATAGGGTGTTTTTGCCAGTCTTTACCAGTAAGGCTTATTTTGGCCTCCAACAGTCAATTCTTGGGAACCCCCAGTCACCCCAGAAATATAAATTGATTTTGTCCCTTAATGACTTGAGGGCATGATGTTATGATGTGGAATACCAATAACAGAAATCATAAAACCACAACACACACTCAAGATTATCTTTTCCATGACCTTCTTGAATATTGAGGTCAGGCTACCAGACCTGTAGGTAACCCAAATCCTCTTTCTGGCCCTTCTTATAGATGGTTGTGACACTGGCAATGCTCCAGTCATCTGGGACCTCCCTGCTTGGCCAGGGCTGCTGATAAATGATGGGAAGTGGCTTGGCAATCTCTTCCAGCAGCTCCCTCAATACTCTCAGGTTGTTGCCACCTGGCCCTCATAGATTTGTGACAGTCCAGGTCAAGTAGCAGCTCTGTTTTCTTCTGAATTGTGGGGGGGTTATTCTGCTCCCCATCCCTGTCTTGCAGCTCAGGGGGCTGAGGACCCTGAGGATAACTGATCTGACCTTTACCAACAGAAACAAAGAAGGCACGGAGTACCTCAGCCTTTTCCTCATCCTTGGTGGTAATGTTCCCCACTGCAACCAATATAGGACAAAGATTCTGCTTGGTCCTCCTTTTGTTGTTCATGTATTTGTAAAAAAAAAATTTAAAAAAATCTCTCTCTTCTACAACAGTAGCCAAATTAAAGTCTAGCTGGACTTTTGCTTTTCTGATTTTCTCCCTACATATCCTAGCAACATCCTTGTATGAGAGCTGCTCCAAAAGTAACACCTCCTATTTATTATGTTGGCCCACGACATCAGAGGCGGATGTTGGTGGCATGAAAGTAGAGGCTGAACCTTCCTGTGAATATTCAGTTACAATTTGTTGGTGTGTGACAGATGGCAGTCTGACAAAATGGCATCTGACATGGAAGTGCGTATGAAGCAGAGGTGTATCACTGAATTCCTCCATGTGGAAAAAATTATACCCACTGACATTCATTGAAACTTGCCTAATGTTTATGGAAACCAAACAGTGGATATCAATACAGTGAGGCAGTGGGTGTTGAGTTTCAGCAGTGGCAACAGCGACATGAAAGACAAGTCCTGTTCCAGATGGCAATGCACAGCTGTCACACCAAAAATGAAGAACATCTTGATCAGCTCATCCACAAGAATTTGCTAATGGTGGTGTCTATGTTAAAAAATAGCGTTTTGTAGCTGAGAATTTACTCTATCAAATAGTGTTATTGTGCTCTTTGTATCTACTCCCTATTCTCTGTTGTATATAAAAGCCTCTCAATTGTCCAATACTATCTTGCAAGGACTTTTTGGAGAAGATAACATTGCCAATAGCCCAGCTTAAGCTTTCTTGCATCCCTCTAGAGATACCTGCACCCTCTGCCTCCCTGAAGTGCCGGTATACCAATGCACACAGCATGGGAAATAAACAGTAAGAACTAGAGATCTGTGTGTATTTACAGGGCCATGATCTCATTGAGATCATAGAAACGTGTCATGGTTTTATGATTTTTGCTATCAATATTCCACATCATAACATCATGTAAAGCTCGGAGAATTAAAGAGTTAATGCTCCAGTTCCATGGGCTGACAACTTTCCGGATACCTGGTTCTCAGAAGAGAAGAACTACATATCCCAGGGGACTTTGCATTCAGAGGGGAAGATAAGACCTTCAAGTGACGGGACTCGCTCTCTCTCACTGCCTGGCAGTGTGTGGGTCTGCTCCCCAGCTGTGCGCCTTCAGTTCAGAGTAAGGCCTTTGGTTTCGGACACTTCTTTCTCTCACATTTTATTTGATTTATTAGCCTCAGTTCCAATTATATATTGTATTATAGTGTGTTATTTTGCATTCCAATATCATATTTAGTAAATTAACTTTCCTCCTCAGATCGTTGTTGCTATTCTATTTTTAGGCCCATCTCCCATCTCCCTACCATTCCCCCTTTCCCTTTCCCCTTTCCCAGGGGGTCCCCTGCCCCATTAGTCACAGAACCAAGCCGACCCGGCCTGTAAACCATCAGCCTGTGGGCCTGCTGTCCCCCTGTCACAGACACAGATAGATCTAGAGATAACTTGGTGACAACATGATAGGACTATTCACATAACTGGAATTCTGCCATGGATGGCTATGTCCTCTTTAGGAAAGACAGGCTGGCAAGGCAAGGTGGTGGAGTTGCTCTATGTGAGAGATTAACTATAATGCATCAACCTCCACTTGGGGGGGAATGATGAACAAGTAGAAAGCTTGTGGGTAAGAATTAAGGGGCAGGCTAACATAGGTGACACTGCTGTGGGTGTGTACTACAGGCCACTTAATCAGGAGGAGGAGGTGGATGAGACCTTCTACAAACAGATGGAAGTAGCCTCTCAATCCCCGGCACAGGTTCTTATGGGGGACTTCAACCATCCTGATATTTGTTGGATAAGCAATACATCCAGGCACACAAGGTCCAGGCAGTTCCTGCAATGTGTTGATGATAACTTTCTGACACGGGTGGTAGAGGAGCTGACAAGGAGGGGTGTGCTACTTGACCTTGTTTTTACTAACAAGGAGTAGTCGGGGATGTGAAGGTTGGGGGCAGCTTGGGATGCAGCGATCATGTGATAGTGGAGTTCAAGATCTTGTGTGGAAGAAGCAAATAAGTAGAATTGCTACCCTGGACTTCAGGAGAGCAAACTTTGACCTCTTTGAAGAACTACTTGGAGGTATCCCATGGGCTAGAGCATTAGAAGGTAACGGGGCCCATGAGAGCTGGTTGGTGCTTAAACACCACTTCTTCCAAGCTCAAGATCAGTACATATCTAAGAGTAAGAAATCAGGGAAACGTGGCAAGAGGCCTGTGTGGATGAGCAAGGAACACATGGATAAACTAAAAGGAAAGAAAGTTCATGAAATATGGTAAAAGGGCCTGTCCACCTGGGAAGAATATAGGAATGTTGTCAACGCCTGTAGGGATGCAACCATAGAATCATTGAATGGCTTGGGTAGGAAGGGACGCCAAAGATCATCAAGTTCCAACCTCCCTGCCACAGGCAGGACCACCAATTTCTAGATCTGGTACTAGAACAGGCTGCCCAGGGCCCCATCCAACCTGGTCTTAAATGCCTCCAGGGACGGAGCATCCACAACCTCTCTGGGCAGCCTGTTCCAGCACCTCACCACTCTCTCTGTAAAGAACTTCCCCCTGATGTCCAATCTAAATCATCCCTCCTTGAGATTAAAACCATTCCCCCTTGTCCTATCACTATCTATCCATGTAAAAAGTCGATTCTCCTCCTGTTTATAATCCATTTTTAAATATTGGAAGGCTGCAATGAGGTCACCCCGCAGCCTTCTCTTCTCTAGGCTCAACAAGCCCAGCTCCCTCAGCCTGTCTTTGTAGGGGAGGTGCTCCAGCCCTCTGAGCATCTGTCATGGTTTTGTGATTTTTGGTTATCGGTATTCCACATCATAACATCATGCAGTGTACTGGGAGTTAAAGAGCAAATGCTCTAGTTCCAGGTACTTGTCCAGAAGAGAAGAAGAACTACGTTCCCCAGAAGACTGTTCGAGTACTGTTATCATTCCTGCTCAGGGGAACAGATATGAGGCCTGTAGGTCTTTCCTTTCTTCTCGTCTCGTCGTGCTCGCTTTCAGATAGTCTCGCTGCTGCTCCCGACTGCACGCAAGGCTTCAGTATTAGTGTAAGGCCTTTAGCTCTCGGACAATCCTTCTCTCAATTATATTTGATTTTATTAACAATTATATTGAATTATATTGTATTATAGAGTGTTAGCGTGCATTCCGATACTATATTTAGTAAATTAGTTTGTTTCTCCTCACATCGTTGCCGCTGGTTTTTTTAATTATTCATTTTTTTTGGGGGGGGTCCCCTGTTTCCCTTTTCCGGAGGCGCGGATTTTGAAAAAAATCCCTCCTCCCCACTAGTCACGGAACCGGGCCGGACCAGCCCGTAAACCGGCGACAGCATCTTAGTGGCCCTCCTCTGGACCTGCTCCAAGAGCTCCACATCCTTCCTGTGTTGGGGGCCCCAGGCCTGGATGCAGTACTCCAGATGGGGTCTCACAAGGGCAGAGTAGAGGGGGACATTCACCTCCCTGTCCCTGCTGGTCACCCCTCTGCTGATGAAGCCCAGAACACAGCTGGCCTTCCAAGCTGCAAGCGCACACTGCTGGCTCATGTTAAGTTTTTCATCCACCAGGACCCCCAGGTCCTTCTCTGCAGGGCTGCTCTCAAGGACTTCTTCTCCCAGTCTGTATATGTATCTGGGATTACTCCGACCCAAGTGCAAAACCTCATTAGGTTCACACAGGCCCACTTTTTGAGTTTGTTGAGGTCTCTCTGAATGGCATCCCTTCCCTCTAGCATGTCAACTGCACCTCTCAGCTTGGTGTCATGAGCAAACTTGCTGAGGGTGCACTCAAGCTCGTCATCAATGTCATTGATGAAGATGTTGAAGAGCACCGGTCCCAAGACAGACCCCTGAGGGACACCAGCCTCCACCTGGACATTTTTCCTGTGTTCTTTTTTGTTTTTGTTTTTGTTTTAAAGTATGTTGATAGTAAAAGGAAGAATAGGAAAAAAACATGTTGCTGACATGAGCCAGCAGTGTGCACTTGCAGCCTGGGAGGCCAACTGTGTTCTGGGCTGCATTAAAAATGGGGTGGCCACCAGCCAGAGAGAGGTGATTGTGCCCCTCTACTCAGCTCTTGTGAGGCCCCATCTGCAGTACTGCATCCAGGCCTGGGGCCCCCAGTACAGGAAGGACATAGAGCTCTTAAAGCGGACCCAGTAGAGGGCCACTAAGATGGTCAGAGGGCTGGAGCAGCTCTCCTGTGAGGAAAGGTTGAGGGAACTGGGATTGTTTAGCTTGGAGAAGAGAAGGCTCCGGGGAGACCTCATTGTGGCCTTCCAGTACTTGAAGGGAGCACATAAACAGGAGGGGGAATGGCTGTTTATGAGGGTGGGTAGTGATAGGACAAGGGGGAATGGTTTTAAATTGAGACGGGAGGTTTAGGTTGGATATGAGGAGGAAGTTTTTCACCCAGAGGGTGGTGACGCACTGAACAGGTTGCCCAAGGAGGCTGTGGATGCCCCATCCCTGCAGGCATTCAAGGCCAGGCTGGATGTGGCTCTGGGCAGCCTGGGCTGCTGGTTGGCGACCCTGCACATAGCGGGGGGGTTAAAACTACATGAGCATTGTGGTCCTTTTCAACCCAGGCCGTTCTGTGATTCTGTTATATCAATATCTGAGGCTTTTTTAGTTTGTTTGGGATTTGTTTTTCCTTTTTGAAAAAGAATATGAATATTATGAAATCTATGATTCTATGATTCCATGAAAAAAGTAGGTCCCCTACTAAATGAGGTGGGTGCCATGGTAACAGGGGATGCTGAGATGGCAGAGATTCTAGATGCCTTCTTTGCTTCAGTCTTTAATGCTAAGACTAGCCATCAGGAATCCCAGATCCTGGAAGTAAGAGAGAGAGTCTGGGTAAAGGAAGACTTCCCTTTGATCAAGGAGGATCTGGTCAGAGAGCGTCTAGCCAAAAACCAACAAACACAAATCCATGGGCCCTGACAGGATGCTCTAATGTGCTGAGAGAACTGGCAAAGGTGATTGCTGAACTGCTCTCTATCATCACTGAAAGGTTTTGGTGAACAGGAGAGGTGCCTGAAGACTAGAGCCAATGTCACTACAGTCTTCAAAAAGTGCAAGAAGGAGGATCTAGGAAACTACAGGCCAGTCAGCCTCACCTCCATCCCTGGAAAGGTGATGGAATAGCTTGTTCTGGATACTCTCTCCAAGCAAGTGAAAGAGAACTTCCACTTTCAAGGTTGTGTACCTTGACTTCAGCAAGGTATTTGACACAGTCTCCCACAACATCCTTGTTATGAAACTTAGGAAGTGTGGGATAGATGAATGGATGATGAAGTGTATTGAGAACTGGCTGACTGGCAGAGCTCAGAGGGCTGTGATCAGCAGTGCAGAGTCTGGTTGGAAGCTGTAAGAAGCTGGAACAATTTTTGTCTCAAAGCTTGTTCAGTGGCACCCATCTGAGACATAACCTGCTCAACAAGCTTTTGGGGCTAATGGTTACCATGATCACAGCTGTAAGAGAAACATACGTGGCTGGGCGTATGTTTTAGGCTGTTGCTTCTTTTGGGCATTCAAGCTGACTTATGGGGGTCATCTTGGAAGAAAGGATCACCATGCAGTGTGCATACCCAGCAGCCCACCATGTGACAATCACGTGATCAACTGCTGATTACCCAATGGATACTATGGATATGCTGTTGCAAATACCATCACCCCTGACAAACTAAACAGAAATGCCCCTGGCAACCAGCTGCTGCCCCTGGCAACCAATAGGACACTATGGAAAGGATAAAAATCTGAAGAGTTACGAGGAAGAATGGGTACCCCCTGCACCGAACTGCAGCCGTGCAGGTCAACAAGATGTTGCTGACCAACTTGCTGCCTCCCCATGGACCAATGAGATGTTGCTCGATCCCTGATGGTGACTATCCCTGCTTTGTAAATGGTTTGCTAGGATTTCTCTCCTCGTTTGCTGCCTTAATCTTCCTCTGGGTATATATATATGTCGAACCATCTCCTCCAGTAATTGGATCGAGACAAAGGCCTGTAACTAGCAATGTTCCCCAGGGGTCATTGCTGGATCCGGTCTTTGTCATGATTTTATGGCTTTTGTTATTGGTATTCCACATCATAACATCCTGTAGTGCACTGTGAGTTACAGAGTTAATGCTCCAGTTCTGTGGATTGTTGAGAGTTATGGGTACCTGGTTCTCAGAAGAGAAGAAGAACTACATACCCCAGGGGACTTTGCATTTCCATTTTCCATTCAGAGGGAAAGATAAAACTCTTCACAGATCACAAGACATCTCTCTTTTTCCCTTTCTGCTCATCTCTGCAGTGTGTACTCCCTAGCCATCTCACCTTCAGAATTAGAGTAAGGCCTTTGGTTTTTGGACACTCTCTCTCTCATTTTATTTATTAGCTTCAATTCCAATTATATTGTATTATATTGTGTTACCTTGCATTCCATATCATATTAAGTAAATTAACTTTCCTCCTCAGATCATTGCTGCTGTTTTCCTTTTAGGCCCATCTCCCTACCCTTTCCCCTTTTTCCCCTTCCCCCTTTCCTGGGGCATGGGTCCATGGGTCCCCTTGCCCCATTAGTCACAAAACCAGGCCGAACCAGCGCATAAAGCAGTGACAACTTCTATTTCTGCTATTATAATTAGTAAATTCACTTTCCTCCTCACATCGTTTCCACTGTGGTATTTTTTCTTATTTATTATTATTACTTTTCCTTTTTGTTCCCTTCCCCCCTCCCTTTTCTGGCAAGTGCGCCTGTGAGTCTTCTGTCCCCCAGTCATGGACACAGATAGATTTAGAGATAACTCCCTGACAATAATAAACAGAGGGCCATACCAGACCAAGTAGCTTCCTAGCTATGTTTCTAACCCTGGCCCCAGGGAGGCAGCAGACTTCCCTGTGGATAGGGTCTGGTTTACATATTGGGCCCTCTGTTCCCCTCAGAAGGGAGTCATCTATGATTATCACCCTTCTTTTGTTCTTGACAAAGGCAGTCTTGAGGCACAGGGCTGACTGACTTGCTCTAGACAACCCCCTGGATGGACTGTAACCAACATCATCATTTGCTTGTCCCTCAAGTTACAGAGCCTCTTACACCTGTTGTGCAAGGGCACCTGGAAAGTTGAGGAAGGCCAGAAGGGGATTTGCCTGCCACCCCAAGCAAGAACCTGTTTTCACTACTCCCTGTCTCTTAGGTCCCCTCCTTCTGTCTGCTGGCAAGAAGGTAGTGAGATCAGGAGCTCAGGTGAGAGATTACAGCTGGACTTTGAATCTTAAGGACTGCCAGGAAAGAACTGTACATTCTCAGGAATGACAGGATGGTGCTGACTGTAGATACACAGCTACGGACTGTTGCGGAACTCCTGGAGAACCAGTAAGCATCGGACTGTTGCCAGTCGGACCTGAAGATGCAGAAGACACCTGGCTTACCGACAGAAGCGGTTTTGTGAGACAAGGAAACCGTAAGGCAGGATATGCAGTAACTGCTACTGACAAGGTAATCGAAGCACAACCATTACCTGTGGGGACTTTCCCTCAGAAGGCTGAAATAACTGCCTTGACAAGAGCCTGAAATATATGGACAGATGCTAATTATGTATTTGGGATGCTACACGCTCATAGCACCATCTGAAAAGAGCAAGGATTGCTCACACACAAGGAAAAACAGCGTAATGTAAATCTACCAAAGAGAGTGGCTATTATACATTGTGAAGAACATCAGAAAGGTAACACTGTACAGGAAACTGGAGATAAGATGGTGGATCAGGTGGCAGAACAGGTAGTTGAAGAGGGCTTTAATTACAGACGGTAAACTTAAAATCTCTGAACCTGAGTCAGAACCTGTAAAATATTCTAGAGAGGATAGCAATCTAATTAATGATTTAGAAGGGAAGAGAGCAGGCTGACAGATGGGTACATGCCCAGATGGACACACTGTTGTGCCCTTTAGTATTTTATGGAAATTGGTTCTAAGGGGGGATAAGAAAATGTATTGAGCAAACAGACACTACAAAGTACGATCCTAGTACCAGGAACAGGGTACAAGTGGGCCTATTGGGAAAGAGAACCTTCCAGGGCAACAATGGCAAATTGATTTCTCGGAAGAAAAGGGGGGTATCGCTGCATGTTGGTACTGATACCTATTTGGGATGGCCAGAGGTATTTCCCTGTAGTGAAGAGTGAGAAGAGGACCCTGCAGTTATAGAGAGAAGGGCCTCACAGCAAGAAAAGGGAAAGTAGCTTCACAAAGTAGAAATAAGAGGCAAATAGAGATAGTTTATGTAGAGAGTGTTAGAAAACAAGGGATTCCAAGCACTTTCACAGGCACTAGGTCCGAAATAACAAGGAGGATGAAGGCCATAAAGATAAGGACTGGAGAGCAGCTTGAAGACATTTGGCAGGGAGGTGATTCGATGTCTACAGGGCAAGATGAAACCGGTTCGGGGGATGCCCCTCCCCTTTGGGGTCACAAGTTTGCAGCAAGGAAGACTACGAGCCTTCATCATCACGACCTACTACGCACGCACAAGGGGGGGGGAGGGGCTGCATGCTAATGTGCTCTCGGGAATTTAATGAATATG
Organism: Gallus gallus; assembly: GCF_016699485.2. NCBI lineage: Eukaryota > Metazoa > Chordata > Aves > Galliformes > Phasianidae > Gallus > Gallus gallus. Next base: position 784,469 of record NC_052571.1, on the reverse strand, counting down.
TATCCAAATTCCTGTCAACTACTGATTATGTATGAGTTCAGCCTATATCTGTAGCAAGCTTTTTCCTGACAGTGTGCAAGTTAGGTGGAGCGATCCCCCTTGCACCAGGATGTACGCGCATCACCAATAAACACGTGCCTGCTCTATATCCTTACTGGCTATAGGGTCTGATTTCTGCATGTCAGTAGGACAAATAAGGCTCAGGAGGTAATGAAAATGCTGTTACATGCTGTTAATTCCAAGGTTCGGGGTTCCTGTAGCAATCTCATCAGATCGAGGCCCACATTCTTGCCAAGGTGGTCCAACAAATAAGCACATTATTGGGAATTGATTGGCAATTGCACACACCTTATAGACCGCAGTCAAGCAGACAGGTATAAAAATGAATCACCGGATCAAATTACAGATAGTAAGACTTGGCCAAGAGGCTGGGATTCCCTGGCCGCAGGCACTGCCTTTGGCACTGCTGAGAATTCGGACTAAACCCCGAACCAAGGAAGGATTAAGCCCACCTGAGATTCTTTATGGGCGACCTTATACTGTACAAAAGGAAATCTCTATGCAGGTGGGGGATGAGGTGCTTAGTGAGTATGATTATCAATCAGAGCTGTTGTGTATATATAGATGAGACTCAAAGAATAGAGACTGACCTGCGAGCTGTATGGGAGTGTACCAAGTTACGTCACCAAGTCTCATTGGATGATACTTCTTTCGGCTTTACAGAATTATGGAAAAGCTCACTAGTTGCTTACCTAATTTTGCATGGTTAAAGCAGCTCTTTATGGCTTGCATTATAGTAATTGCCTTGCTTATCTTAGTAAGTATTTCTCTGTGATACATGCTATGGCTGTGTAAGGGTTCAGAAAATAGCTACGAGGACTGGAAGAAACACAGTCTAAGACAGAAGATGGAAAATGCGAGTTATTTTAGGAATTCTTCCCGAAATGGGATCATCTAGCAAAAGGTTTTGCTAGACTTAAGAAAAGGGGGGATTGAGATCAGGAGCTCAGGTGGGCATAGGGTTTGAACGTATAGGGGTTAAATAAGCTAGCTTTAGAAACCAGGGAAGGAGGAGGACATCTCGACATTTCATGGTCAGCTGTGCAAACACAAAGAAAGGAACAATACAGAATGAATGGCTTTGACCGGTTTGAATGCACCATAAAAAGGTCAGACCGAGGAAGACGTGGAGCCTTCACGAGGAAGACTTCTGACTTCATCCCCACGACCACCAGAGGGAGACCCCTACTATGGACAGCGCATGCGCTGGGGGAAGGGCAGTATGTAAATGAGTTCCTGGAAGGATAATGAATATGTAGATGAGTTTCAAGAATTCTGCTGAATATGTATGGCCTTGGCTTACAAATTTGTAGCGTTTTTGCTTGCTGGTGTGCAAGTTTGGTGGAGTGATCCCCCTTGCACCCAACCCTTGCGTAATCGCCGAATAAACCATACCTGCTTTATAACCTAACTCTGGGTTATAGAGTTTGATTCCACATGTCAGTAGGAGATCCTCCACTTGTTGCAGAATCCCCCAGTGCACTTCTCGCAGGGATGGCAGGGTGTGGCTACACCAGTCTATCTCCCTTTCATAGTCCATGATATTCCTTAATCTTTCCACTTCCTACTCAGTCTGGTGGCAGAGCTGAAGGATCATCCACCTGCTCACAATGCACACAGGTGGTATCCCTGCTACCCTCCAGTATTTGTGACAGGCTCAGTCACTCCCTACAGCCAGAAACCTGTACAGATGCATGTTTGCGTGGGTGCTTAATCTGGGTTGTCACATTCTTCCTAGCAACAGCTTTCAGCCAAGTGGAGACCATGGCTAAGTCTAGCTCTTCCAGGAGAGCGACGACCACTAGGTGAGCTGCCCTCTTGAGTGGAGAGGGACTGTGACCTCCCTCACATACCACTGTGCCTGCATGAACTTCGGTGTAAGCTGTTGCACTACACTCAATGACACACCACACCCTGTTCACTGGGCTCCTAGTCCCACTCCCTAAGGGCTGCCTTTGTATGTGCAAGGGTTTAGTCACTATCACTCCTGGCTTCACCCATGGATCCTCAGAGTTGTCTCTTACCAGGAGAGGAAGGGACTGGCGCACAAGCCTCCAATCCAGAGCCAATCCCCTTCAAGTCTACATATTTACTTCAAACTCCAAAATTATTATACAGTAGCACATACCTGTATTACTTGTTTCTGTTGTTGTATTGGCTGCATGGTTGAAGTTTGCATTTTGTCCCGAGTGCCCCGGGTACGTTCACCGCCCACCGAAGTCATCATATACAGTATATACAAAACAATGTATGTACAAAATAGAAAATCTGAAAGAAAAAAAAAAGTATGAGTTAATTCACAGCACTGATTTAACACTCAGATAATATAAACACAGTATCTTCAACTTTACTTGCCTTTACCATGAATTCTATACAAAGATACCTGAGAAAGCAGCTTAAAAACACCATTATTGGATTTACCAGCCTTTATAGTAAAAGGGGGAATTAAGTAGATAAAAAGCATCCCTACCAGCTGATTGGGATCTGTCTAGATCTGTACTTCCAGACTACATCCACATTTCCCAGAATTTCCAGTTATTTAACATATACACTTTTTAATCTGCTACTCTGTTGAAATTCCAGCTTCATCTGGAATCCCCCATGCACATCAGTGCTATCCTTATCTGTGGCAGTCAGCTTTCATTTCAATTCATCCTCTGTCATTAAAATTACTTTGAAACAAGAAAAATAATAAAACAGCTTAAGTTGGAAAGAACCTAAAAGGTCATGGAGCTCCAACCTGCCTGTCATGGACAGGGCTGCCAACCACTAGACTAGGCTGCCCAAGGTGTTCCATCCAACCTGGCCTTGAATGCCACCAGGGACAGATGGGGCACCCACAACTTCAGTTGGCCTCTTCTCCCAGGTAACTAGCAATAGGACAAGAGGGAATAATCTCAAGTTGCATCAGGGGAGGTTCAGGTTGGATATAGATTGTAGCAAGTCAGGAAAGGAAGGCAAGAGTGGTGTGGCTGAATGGGGACCTACTGGTTAAACTGAAGAGCAAGAAGAAAACGCACAGGCAGTGGAAACAGGGACAGGTACTGTGGGATGTGTTTAAGGAAAGGGTAGATGAAGTACTTAGGGACATGGTTTAGTGGATAATATGGGTGGTAGGTGGATGGTTGGTTGGACTAGATTATCTTAGAGGCCTTTTTCAACTTTAATGATTATATTATTCCATTTTACCATTCTCTGGGCAGAAAACATACAGACAGTCCCTCATCAGCAGTTAATACTTGACCTTGTAAACATACTGCAACTCTAGCAAGCAGTCAAAACAGCTGTATTTTGAAGAAATAGATGCACATGTGAGTGAAGGCAGAGACCCTAGGATGGTCCCTGTACAGGGGGACCCCCTGTACCGGTACGGGGGGTTCCCGTCTAAGAAATTAAAGGGGGGAAGAACCCTTACTTCAGAGGCAAAGTTTAGGGAGTGGTTTACTAGGAATAGGCAGGACTTGGGAGGAGTTTGGTAGAAAGGGGACAAGGCTTTCACTTATCAGTAGCACACCGCAAAGGAGGAGGCTCCTGGAATTCCAGGTCTGAAGCCTTCAGATGAGAAACCGGACCAATTACCACAAAGGAAATCATATTTAAAAGACTTGACTAGACACTGCGCATGTCCAAGAAGGAGTGAAAAACAAGAAGACATTCACGGAATTAGTTAGTATAGGACAACCCACAGTCTAGAATGAGTTAGCATTACTTGCTTCGTGGAATTATGAGTGTGCATACTGTGTGGTATAAATATGACTGCTTGAGAGCCACTAGTTGTGCAGCTGGGGCAGTGCGAGCCCCCTGTGCGCCATGTATACACCTTAAATAAACTACCTTACATTCTGACTCTTGTGAGGCTGAGTGCTGTTTCACAGGTCACATGAACCAAAACAGACTTCCAGAATGCTAGCAGAAAGGCAGAAAGCATTACAGATTGGTCTTCCCAAAACTGTTGTGCAAAGAAAGTAGCCATGCTTTCTTTAATGACCAGAAAAACAAACAAACAAACAAACAAACAAAAAAAACAGCATGTTTACATCAGTGAGAAGAAAACATTCACAGCAATCTAGTTCCTCCAGAGGAAGATATCTTTATGTAAAGGAAAAAGCAAATTTAAAAAATAAAATCAGTATTTAACAAAATTGTTCACTTCAACTATGTTTAGCTTCTCAGGCACTAAAATTCAGAACTCAGCACTCCCTCCTAAAGCCAATAACTAGACTTAAAACTTTAAAGAAACAGTCATTTAAAAGGAAAATCATCCCAAACCCCAAAGTTGGTTGTTTTAGTTTCTGTCACTATGTAAAGTCTAGCCCAAGGACCTAATACAAGAGCAGATACATGACTACATAATAAGCCAGGACAAGATTGGTGATGGAATGGCAACAACTCTTCTTGTATTCAAAAGCAGTAACTAAATATTAGTATCTCAACAACAACTTTTTCTAAGATGACCAAATCCCACCCCCACAAGTCTCCACACAAGAAGTCATATTTATCACGACTGGATTTCTGCTCTGGATTTTAGAGAGAAAAGAAGGCAGCAAAGAATCAAAGAGTAACTGAATGCATTAACAATGCAAAAAGCAGGTTTATAAAGCTATCATAATGCTTTCTTTGATTGTTTGTTCAAATTTCCTTGGGCAAGAAATCTAGACTCCAGAAAGTCAGAAAAACCTCAAGATACACAAAATACAAATTGCCTTGACAGTGTAGCAGCAAATCTATTGTTGAACTTCCACGGAAAGACCTAGTGCTGCAAGGCCTTATCAGGCTCAGTATACCAGGAAGGACCTGCTGCAAGTGGACAAGGGCCTTCTTAGGGAATACCTACAAGCTTTAGGGAAACAAATTAAGGAAATCAGCAAAATAGTTGTAGCAACATGAGCAAGGGGACTGGATTCACCAATCCATTCATTTGAACCTGGGGATTGGGTTATGCTTAAAACTCTTTTTCTTGTTGGGAAAAGCAGTTTGGGTCCTTCCAGGCTCTGGGAAGGACAAACCTCTTTGTGGAACTGTTTTTGCCCAGGGACCTGGGTGCACTTGGTGGGTGATGCAGAAAAATGGGGATGTTTGATGTGTACCACGAGGGAATTTGATGTTGGGGGAATGCAGACAGTAATTCCATGTGTATATATATGTTTGTGTGTGCGTGTTTAATGCTTGTTAATTATTGCTTTTTGTTTGTATATATTAAGCATGATGTCGTGATGTGGAATAAGGGGTGGAATGTCATGGTTTTATGTTTAGTTGTCAGTATTCCGCATCATAACATCATGTACTGCACTGGGGGTTAAAGAGTTAATGCTCTGAATTCTTGTATTGCTGATTTTTCCAGGTACCTGGTTCTAAGAAGAGAAGAACTACATATCCCAGAAGATTTTCACTATTCTATTTTCCATTTAGAGGGAAAGATAAAACAGTTTGCAATCACGAGACTGCCTCTTCTTTTTCTGCTTGTCTCTGGATGGGTGGATAATTTGTTACGAACAATGGGATGGGTGTGGGGCACCTCAACCTGAATGGGGGGATAATTTGTTGTATATTGGAGTAGTTGAGCATAAATAATGGGAAGGAAGTGGGACCCTTCAACCTGAATAGGCATAGAATACTGTAATGAGTTTTTAATACTATGAACATGCATGTATCCTTTCTATAAATGAAGGTGTTTACCTGCATTCAGAGTACAGATTTGGAAGGGGCTACCCTATGTGCACCTGGTATGCGCGCAGTGCTGAATAAAAACATACCTGCTTTATAACTACTCTGTGGTTATAGGGTTTGATTCTACAAGTCATCTCTGTGGTGTGTGCTCCCCAGCCGTCTCACCTTCAGCATTAGAGTAAGGCCTTCATTTTTGGACACTCTCTCTCTCATTTATTAGCTCCAATTCAATTATATTGTATTATATTTTGCATTCCAATATCTTATTTAGTAAATTAACTTTCCTCCTCAGATTGTTGCTGCTGTTTTGCTTTTAAGCCCATCTCTCTACCTTTTCCCCTTTTCCCCCTTCCCCCTTTCCTGGAGCATGGGTCCATGGGTCCCCCTCACCCTATTAGTAATGGAACTGGGTCAAACCGGCCCATAAACTGCTGATACAAGGAAAACAGGATCTTATATTTCCTAGTTTCTGACACTGAGTCTCTCTTCTGTTTCTCATTAGCTGAGTACTCAGGTTCAAATTCTTTCCAATTCACCTATCATGTGCACATTCCCTCTTTGTAAAGTAAGCAGGTAGCTGTCAAAGTCCATCTCTCTTTGTCTCTCCAAGTAAGCAGAATTCACAAAGTAGTTGTGTAGAGCAAATGAAGGTAATGACAAAGCCTTTATTTAAGAAATAGGCACACGAGGGAAAGACATCAAAAAGAATCGACTCACCCCTCCCGGTAGCAGCGCGCAGGCAGAGCCGAGCTGAGGAATGTGTCCCTCCCCCGTTCGTACTGCCGCGCCGCCGCACTCACACACTCACAGAGCCCACCCATTGGTTCAGGCTGTGACCCTGGAATTCCACTACAAGTTGTCAAGCCATTATCTCCTGCCCAATATCTGCCAGGTAAGTTTCTTTCTTCTTGTGCAGTTCTGGGTGCAGATGTAATTTTAAACCATAACTTTTTCCTGCCACCCTCCCTCTCCAGCAATTTCTACAAGGAAGGACAGTATATAAATTAACACTCTGTAAGAGATTATTCTTTTGCACCTTTGTCTCAAAGCTTGTTGAGGACAAGTCCAGGCAAGTCCTGGTCAAAAATCTTTTGTCTGAAGATTTGCAGGCCAGGGGCAATGTGAGAGAGAGAGGGAGAGTGATGTGCGGAATCAGACTCTATAACCCAGAGTTAGGTTATAAAGCAGGTATGGTTTATTCGGCGATTACGCAAGGGTTGGGTGCAAGGGGGATCACTCCACCAAACTTGCACACCAGCAAGCAAAAACGCTACAAATTTGTAAGCCAAGGCCATACATATTCAGCAGAATTCTTGGAACTCATCTACATATTCATTATCCTTCCAGGAACTCATTTACATACTGCCCTTCCCCCAGCGCATGCGCTGTCCATAGTAGGGGTCTCCCTCTGGTGGTCGTGGGGATGAAGTCAGAAGTCTTCCTCGTGAAGGCTCCACGTCTTCCTCGGTCTGACCTTTTTATGGTGCATTCAAACCGGTCAAAGCCATTCATTCCTTATCGTTCCTTTCTTTGTGTTTGCACAGCTGACCATGAAATGTCAAGATGTCCTCCTCCTTCCCTGGTTTCTAAAGCTAGCTTATTTAACCCCTATACGTTCAAACCCTATGCCCACCTGAGCTCCTGATCTCAAGAGAGGGAGAGCAAGCCATGAGGGTAGGTGACTGACATCAGTTGCCTCATGATGTGATGCCTGCCTGCTGACGGTCCTGGGCCTGCTACCTGAGACTTGCCTCTTCCTCCTGGACTTACCCTGTTGCTGTACTTGCTTGCTGCCTAAGGCTGGCCACACTGCTGCAGCTATACCCCTGCACTTTTGCCTTGGACCATCAGAATGGCGTGCAATGGGACGCTGCTGGATCTCGGTGGTGACTAACCCTGCTTTACGCAATTCTTGCCTCTTTGCCATCTTTCTTATCGCCTACTTTCCCTTCCCCATCACCCTAATTCATAATAGCCGCTGGCCTCCCCCTCCCCATCTCCCTGATTAAGATTTGTAATAAACTGGTTGGACCAACATTTGAACCATTGTTTCTTAATCTCACGTCGGGTATACATATATCAAAGAACCTCCTCTCCCTCCTTTAAATTGGAGCGAGACACATGCCAGCCAGACTCTCCTGATTGAGCTAAAAACAACATTCTTCAACAGACTTGTACTATTCCTGTTGCCTCTAAAAAAATGCACATACTCTATTCTTTAACCACAGACAAAAGCTTATCTTGTATCATGGGTTCTGAGCTATGTCCCTTGTGTACAACATTCTATTACTTATGTAAAAACAATATTTTGTCTCCCACACAACTGTAAGGTACTGAAGTTAAAAACAAACTTACAGTGGATCACCTATTGATCGCTATCATTATAATCAAGTTAGCTACATACGCAACATTTATGCAACAATGAAAAAAACAAAATGTCAGCTGCTAAATCAAACAAGAAAAAAAATAAACCACTTAATAGGAAAGTAAATCACATTTAAACTGGTACCAATGAGATCAGGAGCTCAGGTGGGCCTAGGGTTTGAACATATAAGGGTTAAATAAGCTAGCTTTAGAAACTAGGGAAGAATGACATCTCAACATTCCATGGTCAGCTGTGCAAACACAAAGAAAGGAACGATAAGGAATGAATGGCTTTGACCGGTTTGAATGCACCATAAAAAGGTCAGACCGAGGAAGACGTGGAGCCTTCACGAGGAAGACTTCTGACTTCATCCCCATGACCACCAGAGGGAGACCCCTACTATGGACAGCGCATGCGCTGGGGGAAGGGCAGTATGTAAATGAGTTCCTGGAAGGATAATGAATATGTAGATGAGTTTCAAGAATTCTGCTGAATATGTATGGCCTTGGCTTACAAATTTGTAGCGTTTTTGCTTGCTGGTGTGCAAGTTTGGTGGAGTGATCCCCCTTGCACCCAACCCTTGCGTAATCGCCGAATAAACCATACCTGCTTTATAACCTAACTCTGGGTTATAGAGTCTGATTCCGCACATCACCAAAAGTAAGGGAAAAAAAAAGGTGCTGAACTGATACAGGTTGGTTTGTTTAGCAATAGGGATTAGTACATTAGTTTAAGAACCAATATATTAGTTTAGCAAAAGGAACCCTTAAGTGATAGTTTTGAAACTTTCCATTTCAGCTTTAGTGGATGAGCAGTCTTGTTTTTCCTCAATAATTTTGCACTGGGGACATAAAAGAATACTTTTATCTTCTGCCTCAGTGATTTTGCCTCATGAGAAATATTGGAGTCACAATAGAACACTTTCAGTTTTTGACTCAGAACTTGCAAGGACATTTTCCTCGAGTTCTACATACATTGTTTTTGCAAGGTGGTTCACTATGGCCTAATAAGCAATGGAAATCTTCCAAACGGGACAAAAGTGGATGAAAGTGAGTCAAAGGTTCCAGTGATGAAGCTGATGGTGAAAACAGAGGAATAAGTTAGTCAGCACTTGACCACCCTAGATAGCACTGTACATGCCCAAAGGTACATTAGCATATATTAATGTGTTCCTGGAAAAGAATGAATATGTATGCCAATGTACTGCATGTGTATTAACTGTTTAAATGTAGAAACTGAATTCTGACAGCATGTGCTTGTTTGTCAAGTTGCCTAGTACACACTGTAAGGAATAAAGGAATGCTGCTTTCTAACATCACATTGGAGTTAGAGAGTTTTCTTCCCAGATTATGGATGACAGAACTGCCAAGGGAGGGGGGAAAAAACAATTACTCGGGAGTACCAGCTTTGGCTACTGAACGGGATAAATACCTATTTCAACTATGCGATTTGCTCTGATGTAACTATTCCTATATAAACAGTCCCTAAAATTAACCCATTTATGCATTAAAACAAGCCCAATAAGATTCAGGCCGAAACCTGGATACTCCAAATGACAAACAAGCAGTTAACACAAGCTTAGAGCCAGGACAATATCCAGAGCAAAGAATTTGCTTTGACTAGTATAGCGGAAATGCTAAGTTATGGCCTGAAACAGTGATGGAGCACCTGGTGGGAAGGCAGGGCCAACCCAGGGGAGCTCAGGTGCATTCAATGCCACTGGGTTATTGGCAGGGGTGGAATCAGGATCCATCCCTTCCCAGACATCATTTAAGGGCTGGCAGTGGAGGTAAGGGTATCTTTTTAGAGATTCTTGCGTACTTGATGCCTTCTGAAGGTAAGCAGCTTCTTTTCCTTATTTCTGTGCCTCCTGCTGTTGTGCTTGAGTGAATCCTCACTTGCTGCAGCCTGGGATCTTGCTGTTCTACTGTCATTGTTGCTCTTTCCACTGTGTTACACTTGGTGAGCCAGGTGGATGTGACAGAAGCATACATATTTAGGATAGATTGTCTTAAAACAATAATGCTTTGGTCATCAGGACTCCTACTACCCCAAAGGATGAACTCCTGGGGAAAACCCTTGCACTGGAATGGGCTGCCCAGGGAGGTAGCAGAGTCATAGACCCTGGAGGTGTTCAAAGAACGTTCAGATGTTGTACTGAGGGACATGGATTAGTGGGAAATATTGGTGGTAGGTGGACGGTTGGACTGGATGATCAGACTGAATGATCTTGGAGGTCTTTTCCAACCTTGGTGATTCTCTGATCCCTGGGTTCCCCATGGCTGAGTACCACATGGATTATTGAAGAATGGGGGCCTGTGAGGGCCAGTGGTCCTGTTATTAAATCCCCTTCCAAGATGGCAGAATTTTTGAATAAATTAAAACAATTTTTTCTAACAACTGAGGAAAGAATAATAGTACCATTTGCTGTGGCATGGCTGCTACTACTATTAATTCATATCATTCCTCTGAGGAAGGATTCAAAAACAAAAACAAGCTTTTAAAAGCCCATATCAGACAACTGGAAAATAAAATTACACTTCTGATGGGGTAAACTGCCTCACCTTGAATGGCATTTACCCTCTAAAATTAAGAACTGTATCTGTACAAGGGGAAAAGGACTTAGATCAACAGGATCCTGGTTGAATTTAAAAATCAAGAAGACAGAAGTCCAACTAGAAGATCTAGGAACCTCAGATCTCTAGAATTAAGACCATAAATTATTCAAAAAACTAAGGAAGTCCAGGACAGGCCAGTGGGGTTGCCATACAAAGGAATGGCCCCCTGCCCACACTACATTACATGTGATGGCATGCCCATACATGGTTGCTGAACTCATGGATTTATTACAGTGATTTAAACAGAAACATGAGAGAACCAGCTTGGCTCTTTAGATCATGGGACATGGGGGATAAAAGTGTGGTTATTAATGGACCTGAGATTTCTTAACTTGCATCCATCACCATGCATCTGGCCCTTAGACTATATGAAGCTGTGATGTATAATGAGGAAAATCATTCTCTAATTCAATGGATGATGACTGCATGTAGGATCACATGGCCAAATAAAAGTGATGTCCCAATAAATACTCATCTGTGGACTTGAATGGAGGAACTTCAAAATTATATTAGAGAATTGGGAATGAAGGAGGCAACTTATGATGACACTTTTGAGAGTCCAGACCTGGTTAAGTTCTCAGCAGGGATGAGGGACCTCATCTTACAACAAGCTCCTCCCTACCAGTATGGCACACTAGTATCCATACTGAACCTTTTAGTGGCCTCAGAGGCCAATATCCAACAAGCTGCTCAACTGGTGGCTGATCTAGGGGAAACAAAGCACCTTTGGACCAGGCGCAATATCTGAACACTGTAAGGAGTACAGGTCCCCCTGTAACTAAAAATAGGAGACCTGCCTGGTGGACATCCCAATCAGGACCCATAAGGGCATCTCGAAAACAAATGTTTAATGACATAATCCAGGCTGGGGTTCCATTTGCAAAAATTGATTGCCAGACCAATCATGTTCTCCTCTAGCTATGGAGACAGTTGGAGGACAATCAAAAATTTCAAAATATGCCCAAAAAAGCAGGGGTAAGCATTATTGAACAAGTGTCAATGAGAACATGGAACCAAGAAGATTTCCTAGTTCCTAACAAAAGGAAAAAGCCTCCTCAAGTGACCCAGGTAACTATGCCCGAGCTACCTGAGGAAAAAGAATTGGAAATAGCACAGTTACTTGCATGACGGGGGATACCAGTCCTCCTGTACCTAGGGCCCTGTAGAGGAAACAAAGGCAATGACAGAGCCTTTATTTGAGAAATAGGCGCTATAGGAAAAGATATCAAAGAGGAATTAACTCACCCCTCCCAGCAAGAGTTTGGAGAAAGGGGCACGCTGAGCAATGCAGTCTTCTTCCACTTGTACTCTCGCACCGCAGGAGAAGGGCAGGGGGAGGGGAAAGCCGCACAGACTCAGATTCAGACTGCACACACACTCCCAGAAGCATCGCTGAGACAGAAAGGGTGACTCTAAGCCGCCCCCCGCTCCAGGCACTCACGTGCTCATGTATTGGTTCAGGCTGTGACAAAGGAATTCCACTGCAGGCCCCCAGATGGGACCAGAGGCCCTATATTGAATTGACCATTTTTTGGTCCCTGAAGAACATATAGAATGTGTTAAAACAATCATGATTTCAAATTGGCTGGGTATTTTTTTTTGTTATATGTTTGTTTTGTTGTTTTTTGTTGTTTGTTTGGTTTTTTTTTTGTGGGGTTTTGTTTGTTTCTGTTGTTTGGTTTTTTTTGTTTGTTGAGTCTAGCTTCAGAGCTCTGGGAGCAACAACAAAGAGCTCAGACACCATTCCTACAACTGTACAGATATTCCTGCTCCTTGAACTAGATATTCTGTGAAGAACAGAGAACAATACTTATAAAACACTGAATATTCAAAAAAAAAAACAAAACAAAACCAGAAGTCTTCCTGAAAAAAAACCTTTTCAATAAAGCAGAATTTTCTGTAATACATAGGTTGCTCCAGAAGTAATGCCACCTAATTATTTCCATAGGAACTACAACAGATACAAAGAGCACAATAACACTACTTGATAGAGCAAATTCTTAGCTACAATATACATTCTGTTATTGCCTGATTTCTTATTCTTAGGGATGCACTAATCTTGAGCTTGGAAAAAGCAGTGCTAGAGTGTCAACCAAGTCTCTTGGGCCCCCTTGTATTTACCTGCTCCTTTCTAGGGTGTTTTATTTTGGAAGTTGTAAAGAGCAGTAATTCTTCATTCTCCTGTAGTTTAGTATCATTTTGTTCTAGACAGGTAAGAACTGGCTTCACTTAAAATTCAAGAGTAACAGAACAAGTGTAAGCAAAATAGCACACAATACCAAGTTGACAAGTTGTGATTAGTGAGGGAAAAAAATGCTCAACATCAAATGGGAAAACACTGCAGTAAAACCAAGAATTCCAGTTCTCTGACTGAAGCAGGTCAAGATCAGGATTAATGTCACAGGAAACTATTCAAGCTAGACAAAATGTTAATACTGCTCATGACCATGTATAATGTGATGGAAAGTGCAACAAGATCCCAAGCTGCAGCAAATGAGAATCAACTCAGACACAACGGCAGTGGGCACAAAAAAAAAAAAAAAAAAAAAAAAAAAGCTGCTTACCTTCAGAAGGCCTGTAAGGACCTCAGGTATGCAGGGATCTCTAGATGAGATACCCTTACCTCCACTGCCCACCCTTAAATAAGGTCTGGGAAGGAGTGGATCCTGGCTCCAGCCCTTCCGGTCACCCAGTGGCATTGCATGCACCTGAACTCCCCTGGGTCGGCCCTGCCTTCCAACCAGGTGCTCCATCACTGTTTCAGGCCCTGTCTTAGCATTTCCGCTACACCATAGAAGGAACAATCCAGAATTGGCAGAAAAAATGAAAATGATCTTGTGTCCTTTTTAGTTCTTATTTCTGCAACTGCTCATCTCCAAGAACCCGACAAAGGTTGAAAAAAATAATTCCACTTCTTTTATTTGGGAAAACTAAACTGAACTAAGCGGCTGTGAGTTTTCATCATATTTTTTTTTGCACAGTAAAAACATAAGATTAAGGAAAGAAACTTTATTCTAATACTGTCTAACAGTCTATGATTTTATCTCTTCCTTCTGGAACTTCTTATTTAGTGGTATATGTTACTGGAAAAAAACAAGTTGCTTTTTTTATTTAAGCAGACTCTTCCCTCAATTAATATTAACTTTGGGAAACACTATGATCCTGAGGGAAATTACAGAAAGGTACCAGAGCTGCTCCAAAAGTACTGTCTCCTATTTTATTATGTAGGCCCACAACATCAGAAGCAGATGTTGGTGGTATGGCAGTAGAGGTTGAACCTTCCTGCCAATACTCCATTACATTTTATTGCTTTGTGACAGATGGCAGCAGAGGGGCAGTCTGACAAAACGGTGTCTGACATGGAGGTACTTATTGAGCACGGGTGCAGAATTGAATTCCTCCATGTGGAAAAAAATGTACCCACTGATATTCATTGAGGTTTGCTGAACATTCATGGTGACTAAATGATGGATGTGAGCACAGTGTGGTGGTGGGTGGTGCATTTCAGCAGAGGTGACAGTGGGCAGGTCACCTCTGGTAGCGCAGATTTTTTTACCAGTGAGAAATGAAGGCTCTTGTTCATCACTGGTGAAAATGCGTAACTAATGGCAGTATGTTAAAAAATGGTGTTTTGTAGATGAGAATTTGCTCAATCAAATACTCTTATCGTGCTCTTTGTAGCTTTTGTAGTTTTCATGGAAATAGGAGACATTACTTTCAGAGCACAGAGTCACAGAATGGCCTGGGTAGAAAAGGCCCACAATGCTCATGTAGTTCCAACCCCCCGCTATGTGCAGGGTCGCCAACCAGCAGCCCAGGCTGCCCAGAGCCACATCCAGCCTGGCCTTGAATGCCTGCAGGGATGGGGCATCCACAGCCTCCTTGGGCAACCTGTTCAGTGCGTCACCACCCTCTGGGGGAAAAACTTCCTCCTCATATCCAACCTAAACCTCCCCTGTCTCAGTTTATAACCATTCTCTCTTATCCTACATACTGTCATCCCCACAGGAAATACTATTTTCCCTCACATTGAGGCGGAGCTTCATATGTTCCAGACTGCACCATTGCCCCTTGTTCTGTCGTTGGGTACTGCTGAAAAGAGCCTGCCCCATCCAACTGACTCCCACCCACTCTTTAGATACTTTTAAGTGTCAGTAAGATACCCCTCAGTATCCTCCTCTCCAGGCTGAACAGCCTCAGCTCTCTCAGCCTTTCCTCATAGGAGAGGTGTTCCATCCCTGGGACCATTTTTGTGGCCCTCCTCTGGACGCACTCCAACAGCTCCATGTCTCTCCTGCACTGAACACTCTACATCTGGACACAGCACTCCAGGTGAGGCTTCACCGGCGCAGAGCAGAGGGGCAGGATCACCTCCCTCGCCCTGCTGGCCACCCTGCTTTGGATGCAGCCCAGGATACGGTTGGCTTTCTGGGCTGCGAGGGCACATTGCTGGCTCGTGTCCAGCTGCCATCCACCAGTACCCCCAAGTCCTTTTTGGCGGGGCTGTGCTCCATCCTTACATCTCCCAGCTTGTGTTGCTAGTGGGGATTGCCATTACCCAGATGGAAGACGTTGCCTCAACCCAGACCTCAACCCAGTTGCAGACCTTGCACTTGGCTTTGTTGAACCTCACGAGGTTCACGTGGGCCCACTGCTCAAGTCTGTATAGGCATCTCCTGTACTGAGGACTCCACATCTGGATGCAGCACTCCACATGAGGTGTTGAGTAGAGGGGCAGGATCACCTCCCTCAACCTGCTGACTACACTTCTTTTGATGTGACCCAGGATAGTTGCCTTATAAGAGAGATGCTCCAGTCCCCTAATCATCTTTGTATTCCTCTGCTGGACTCTCTCCAGAGGTTCCCTGTCCTTCTTGTACTGAAGAGCCCAGAATTGGATACTTCAGATGTGGCCTCACCTGGGCAGAATAGAGGGGGAGGATCACCTCTCTTGATCTGCTGGCCACACTCTTTTTAATGCATCCCAAGATACCACTGGCCTTCCTGCCCGCAGGGGCACACTTGATTGACAGTCAACCTGTTGTGCACCAGGATACCCAGGTCCTTCTCTGCATTTCTCCTTTCCAGCAGGTCAGCCCCTAACCTGTACTGGTGCGTGCAGTTATTTCTTACCAGATGCTGCTCCCTACACTTGTTCTTTTTGAACTTCATAAGGTTCCTCCCTGCCCAGCTCTCCAGCATGTCCAGGTCTTGCTGAGTGGGAGCACAGCTTTCTGGTGTGTCAGCCACTCCCCCCAGCTTTGTATTATATTCATAATCTTGTTCAACAACATAAAATATAGTACAATAAGTACATAATAAGTGCAATAAGAATTCAGCCTAGCCTTTCATGAATGCTATATGCACACTGAACTATAATTTACAAACCATCCAATTCCTAGACAGAACATACATAGGACTTGGGCAATTTTATTACTCAGATGATCAAACGTTTGACCTGTTTCCCTCACAGAACTACTGAATTACAGTCTCCAGTTCAGCTAGCATCAAGACAATTATCCCTTACTTACAAGCAAAGAAGTTACTCAGATTTAAAATATACATCTTACTGCATTTTCACTGAATTTTTCTATGAACATTTCCAAAACCCATTCACCTTTCCATCAATGAAGATCTATAAAAGTGTCTGTTACCACCACTCTTCTTAAATTCCATCTTTAATTCACTGTCTTCCCAGAGGGATGTAAGAGCATATGGCTTTGAGTTTCCCTAAAGGACTAAAAATTTGTCAAGTAGTTTAACCTAGAGAAAGAAGGCAAGGCTCGAGGAGAAGGGGTTCTAGTCACCACATGCAAATACCTGAAGGGAGGGTGCAAAGAGGACAGAGCCAGGCTCTTTACAGTGGTGCCCAGTGCAAAGACAAGAAGCAATGAGCACAAATTAGAACACAAGAGGTCCCCTCTGAACACCAGGAAGCATTTCCGTGCTGTGTAGGTGACCGAGCACCAGCAGAGGTCACCCAGAGAGGATGTGGGATCTCCTCCACAGAGATCTTCAAAAGCTGCCTGGACATGGGCTTGAGCAACTTGCTCTGGGTGGCCCTGTTTGATCAGTCTAGTGCTTACCACAGAAGAGCCATGATTCAGTTAACATTTAAAACCAAAAAGAAAGAGAAAACAAAAAAAGCTTTCAGAAGCCATATGCTCTACTCTGTTATACTGATCATATTATTATTATATATCATATTATTGCCTTTCCACCATGCTAATCTTTCTGACTGTAAGAGGGAGAAAAATGCTTTCATTGCTCAAGAGTAATCTCAATATGATCTCTAAAGCATTATTTTTTAAATATCTACTTCTATGAATAATATTGTAGTCATGTTTACCATCTAAAGAAGGTAAACTGAAGATGCTTCCACAAAGACAGTTGGACAAAAGATAATTTCCAGGGAACTGAGAGTTAAGAAACAACTCTAAGGGAGCTGTGCAGTTGTTCACATAACCTACCCTGCCAGTTTTATAATCTAGAGGGAATATCAATGGAACAATATGCTCAGCAAAAGTCATGATACAGTTGAAGCAAGATGAGCAAGCCATGAGATCTCAGGCATCAGATTGTATCACCTTTGGTATGTCTTTAGTAATTGTACACTCTTTGCAGGAAAAAGGCTGTAGGTAACCCACTTGTTAAAGGGATTTCAAGAGCCCCCAGGTGGATTGGGAGTCCTGACAGCTGGACGAAGTTCAAGAGTATGAACTTTCATGTTAGAGCAAACCAGAGAAACCTTTTGTACAATTTTTTGGAAATATGAACCTCCAGTAATTGCAGAGGAGCTACTTCACAATCTTTCATCCCAGTTCTCACTTTAATGAACATAACCTGTTTATGGAAACTGTATGAAAAACAGTATAAGTCCAAACTAGGTCTCTGAGAAGCAAAAAGGATGCAACAGGTTACAAATGAGCAGACTGTATCAGGAAAAAAACACACAAGGTAAGTAAAAATTAAGAAAACTCCAGCAAAAAATCAACACTGAAGTGGATATTACTTGGATTTCCTTTAACGCCTTCCATTCAATAGTTTTGAAATATACATACATAACACTAAGGTTCTTTTAAATTAGCATCTTATAAAGGGGAAAGTCACTCAACTTCTCTTTTACCCATGTCATATGAAGCTGTTGCAAATCTGAAGACAACACTGTTTCTTCCAGAGTCCTGCTCCTGTGCTTTTACCAAACAAGAGACCAAAAAAAAAAAAAAAAGTATAATTTTATTATTTCACAAAAAGCCTATTCCAAGTACTGGCACTAAACATTTCTAAAATTACAATTAAATATTATTAATAATTAGTATTAGTAGTATTCTATGATACAAACATTTCTCAAGCACTATTAATCAGCATATTATTTTGCTATGATTACTATCACTAGGGGGACACCAGCAACAAATACAGAACATACCAAAAATGGTGTTTTATGAGGAAAACATTAAATAAAAGTACATGGAAAAAAGATAAAACATTAGATAACTTATCCTTTTGGAACTGTAGCTAAGAAAAAAAAAACACATTATGGTAAGTGACAATATTTTGCTGTTGGGATTCTCCTTAGCTTCCCCTAGATTTTAGTAACTAATCTTGAACTCTAAAATCCTTGAACATTTCCAAGATATCATTAGTGCTGCAAACTGATTTAGCCTAGCTTGCTTTAAAGTTAAATAGCTGTCAACGGTTTATTGGGCCAGATCAGCCCGTTCCATGACTAATTGGGGCAAGGGGACCCATGGATCCACACCCTGGGAGAGGGGGAAGGGGGAAAAGGGGAGGAAAAAAAAAAAGTAGGGAGATGAGCCTAAAAACAAAACAGCAGCAATGAGCTAAGGGAGTAAAGTAATTTAGTAAATGAGAGATTGGAATGCAAGATAACACAATATAATATAATTGGAATTAAAGTCAATAAATCAAATAAAATGAGAGTGTCCAAAACTGAAGGCCTTACTCTAATGCTGAAGGTGAGATGACTGGGGAGCACACACCACAGAGACAAGCTGTGAAAGTCTTCTGGGAAATGTAGTTCTTCTCTTCTGAGAACCAAGTACCCAGAAAGATTGACACTCCACAAAATTGGAGCATTAACTCTTTAAGTTCCAGTGCTCTACATGATATTATGACGTGGAATACTGATAATAGAAATCATAAAACCATGACACTAGTATAAGGTTAAAAATAAATTCCTTAAACAAGTTAGGCCAAATCACCACAGAGAAATCAGGCTTAGGTATAAATACCAAGGCAGTCAGATAGGAACCCAAACCCATGTTCCACTGGACATTGTGATATAACTGCCAAAGGAATTGCTAAAGGAAAGTCTGATAAATATTAAAAGAGCAAGTCTCCAAAGGTTAAGTTGAAATCATTAGCTTTGAAGGGCAATTTCAATTTGCTCTGAAGGCCATTTCAATGCAAAGTCATCCTCCCTCCTCTAGGCCCGTATATCCTTCTCCTTTCCCTCACATCCAGCTCTTTTCTCTCCTTGAAACAAAAACAGCTGCTCTCAAGACAGGACAGCCTCTCCAATTCACCAGCCACTGCCACCCCAGAGGCTATTGTTTTGATCTGTTGCTTTACTATAAGCATTCAACACTTACCCAATTTGAGATAAGGCTAATCAGTAGCTAGAGAACTGAGCTGGCCCTTGTGAACTTTCCCTTACATAGTTCAATACAAAAAACCCCTAAGTTTCTGTTTCACAGGACTGCATATACCTTTGAACACAACCAAGAAAGCTCTGTAGAACTCATGCTCCTGATTTAATACAACTGTAAGAGGCTTCAAAGCAGGTTCACCAGAGTGACTCCCAGGTAGCATTAAATGGTATTGTAGACATCACATTGTTTTTTCTCTTGGTTATTTTTAAAGCATGTATTTCACATCACAGAGTTCAGATCCTTTCCATCAGACTTGAAGGTGCACCAGATCCCTCTCTACATTTGGTTGCTTCCAGAAGGGTTTCTACTACCAGTTCACCTCCCTGCTGTAATTTCTGTTTGCTCTTGTTGTTGAAGGAACTTCTTTTCATGCAATACAAGCAAGCCCAATAACAAAGCCCTGTCCCAGCTTCCCATTCTCAGCAGCCACCTAGCCAGGAGGTAAGGAAACTAGGAAGAGTAGGTTAACAGGCAGAAAGGTTGGTTTGTAGTCCTGTCCTCAAGTAACCTGTTGTTACCACTGTAACGCTTACTAATGGCAAGTCTTATGTAGCTGTGACTGTGACACATCTGGCCCACATCCTTTAACAGGAAAGGAGGAACCAGGATCAAGAGGCAATGTGGAAATAGACACAAACAGGACACAAAGCAGGAGTTACCCATACCAATAAATTCCTCTCCTGTGCCCAACTGCATATGAGGGCCTGTGAGCACAAACCCCTTAGCTGGCCTGCTCATATCTTCCCACCCTCCTCCTTTTGCTCCCTAGATGCCAACACTCCAGGCCTTGGCCACCTCAGCAAGAGTACCATGGCAGGGGATCACCCTGAAGAGGACAGGAAGCAACACACCTCAGGGCAGCTGATAGGTTGGGCCAGCTCCCCATCCCATGCAAAAGGATCGAGCATGGATGCGGGCTGGAGTCACTCCTGCTCTCCTTCCCTCTGCCCCAGAGAACACGGTCTGTGCCCTGCGGGTTGGGGGGGGAGAGGGGGGAGGAGCAGCAACATAGGGAAGGCCACAGCTGCCTACCAAGTGACTGGTAGTGGGGTGAACACCAGCAAAAGTAGGGCAGAGCTGCCTGGCCTTTAGTAGACGGGCCGCTGCCGCCAGACAAAAGCCACCGCCGGACCGGTGGGTAAGGGAATGATACAGCCATCAGGTTGGGGATGGACCGGTGGGCCTACTGCCCTCACGCAAGGTGAGACGGGGGGGAGGGGAAGAAAGACACGGCGCGCAGTCCGCACCCCCCCCACCCCCCTCCGAACTCGGTATTTGCCCAATGTGCTCACAAAGCAGCAACTGCGACCGACGCCATCACGTGGCAGCTCCTCACCTCGGTCGTTCGGTAAGTCGCCCTTCCTCACCTCCACGCGAAACTGCTTTCCCCACAACGTGACACAACACCACGCGCTCACCCACCGGCTTCTCACCCCCCCCCCCACCCACCACCAGCAACAGCAGACACAAATCCACCATCCTTTCCACCTACCCCAACACCAAATAAGCAGAGCGAAAGAAGCCAGCCTCTTCCCCTCTCACTTGACTGGAGCTCCGCCTCCTTGCGTGGCGGAAGTGGAGGGTTGGCCCCGCCCGCAGGCGGTGTCGTGCTAAGGGTACTGGCATTTCCTGACCTGTGACGGATATGCGAGTTCTGGGGCTGTCTAAGAGTTCTTGTCCTGGGAGAGGCTGCACTGCCCGCAGTACTAAAGGGCCACGGTGTGGCGTAGCCACCGCGCCCAGCAGTATGGGCTTAGAGAGAAGGAAAGTGTTCAAAATCATGACTCGGGCCCACCAGCAGGCTGAGCTGGGAGCTGTTTTTTTAAGTTTTCCTTCTGATTTCAAATTATCTTTTATCTGTTTCCCTATGGGTTTTTGGCAGAATTTGTGTATATCTGAGTATTTATACAATCATAGAATCATCTAGACTGCTTATTAGTAGAATAGGTATTTTGAGAATGATTTCATAATCACCTGGTAGTGTTCTTAAAACCATATACAAGTGGTATAATACAATTGCTAGGACTTGTTCTTCAAGAGTTCAAAAGCAGTTATAGCTTATATCAGTTCCCCATGGATTTGGTGGGTGGACTGTTCAGCGGATGAAGAATTGGCTGCAGGATCAAGTCCAGAGAGTGGCGGTCAGTGGCTCCATGTCTGGATGGAGATCAGTGACGAGTGGTGTCCCCCAGGGGTCGGTGCTGGGACCGATAATCTTTAAGATCTTCATCAGTGACATTGACAGTGGGGTTGAGTGCATCGTCAGCAAGTTTGCTGATGACACCAAGCTGTGGGGTGCGGTGACACACCAGAGGGATGGGAAGCCATCCAGAGGGACATGGACAGACTTGAGCAGTGTGCCCCGGTGAACCTCGTGAGGTTCAGCAAATCCAAGTGCAAGGTCTGCAACTGGGTCACGGCAACCCCCAATATCAATACAAGCTGGGGGATGTTAGGATAGAGCACAGCCCCACCGAAAAGGACTTGGGGGTACTGGTGGACGGCAACTGGACACGAGCCAGCAATGTGCCCTCACAGCCCAGAAAGCCAACCGTATCCTGGGCTGCATCCAAAGCAGGGTGGCCAGCAGGGCGAGGGAGGTGATCCTGCCCCTCTGCTCTGCGCCGGTGAAGCCTCACCTGGAGTGCTGTGTCCAGATGTAGAGTGTTCAGTGCAGGAGAGACATGGAGCTGTTGGAGTGCGTCCAGAGGAGGGCCACAAAAATGGTCCCAGGGATGGAACACCTCTCCTATGAGGAAAGGCTGAGAGAGCTGAGGCTGTTCAGCCTGGAGAGGAGGATACTGAGGGGTATCTTACTGACACTTAAAAGTATCTAAAGAGTGGGTGGGAGTCAGTTGGATGGGGCAGGCTCTTTTCAGCAGTACCCAACGACAGAACAAGGGGCAATGGTGCAGTCTGGAACATATGAAGCTCCGCCTCAATGTGAGGGAAAATAGTATTTCCTGTGGGGATGACAGTATGTAGGATAAGAGAGAATGGTTATAAACTGAGACAGGGGAGGTTTAGGTTGGATATGAGGAGGAAGTTTTTCCCCCAGAGGGTGGTGACGCACTGAACAGGTTGCCCAAGGAGGCTGTGGATGCCCCATCCCTGCAGGCATTCAAGGCCAGGCTGGATGTGGCTCTGGGCAGCCTGGGCTGCTGGTTGGCGACCCTGCACATAGCGGGGGGTTGGAACTACATGAGCATTGTGGGCCTTTTCTACCCAGGCCATTCTGTGACTCTATGATTCTAGCCTGCTCCACTTCCTTAGAGTTGTTGAAGAGCTGTAATGCATGCCTGACCGAGAAAGGGCAGACTTGTGCTGAGGAAAATTGGAAATCTCACACAGTGTTTGCCAGATGGATAGAGGACTTGGCAAAAGACAATAGATTTAATTCTGATAAAGGCAAGGCTATTGCTTGTGGTGACTTGCAGAATCAAACTCTCTAACCACAAAGCAGTAATAAAATCAGGTATGTTTAATCAACGCTGCGCAGACGCTGGATGCAAGGGGGATAGCTCCTCCTAACTTGCACACCGTAGGACCAAAGCTTGGTACAGATAGAGGCAGAACTAATACATAATCAGTGGTTTTCCCGGAATCTGTATACATATTCATTACATTTCTGAGAACCCCTTAGCATACGGTCCCTCCCCATCGCGCATGCGTCATGAGCAGTGGGGGTCTCCTCCTGGTGGTCGTGGGATGAAGGCCCATCGTCTTCCTCACGAAAGCTCGTAGTCTTCCTCACTGTAAACTTCTGACCCAGCGGGAGGGGTAGCCCCCGAACCAGTTCCAACTTGCTCTGTGGACATCTTATCACCTCCTCACTGGGTGTCCTCAAACACTTGAGCTGTTCTCAAACCCTCATCTTTATCTCTTCCACCCCCCACATTGTCCTAATCCCAGCTTGTTACTATCCCATTCTTCTAGCAGCCTCCACATATTTGCTTCTATAAACTATCTCTAACTCTCTTTTACCCTTAGTTTCTGTGGACCCTTTCTTACTGAACCCTTTCTTACTCTTCAGTGGGGTGTTAGGCCAGAAACTAAACTAACAGTGTAGGAAAGTGGGGTATATCAACTCCTCCACAGTCAGATCCAGCAAGGAAAGCAACAGTTCTCCCCCCACCTCCTCCGATTAAACCACAAGACCAGGAGAACAAAGAGTAATGCCTGGAAGGCATTGGGTCTGCCTGACTGCCTGAGAAAAAAACTTATCAGCACATGAACAATAATAGCCCATATATATGTATATTCCAATTCATCCAAGTACAGATGGTGAAGTTTCTTCGTTGTTGTCTTTATGTTTTATGAGTGTTTTAATAAATACAGGAGTGCAATTTTACTGCTAACACACCTAGGTTCTGAGAAGCTCAGCATGCAACTCAGACAGCAAAGAGTTAAGATTACCAATGGAAACAGAACAAAATGTTGTGTGCCAAATTGCCAAACTAATTTCTGTCACCCAAGCAAGAAATGTATGACAACCACTTGCCCTGCCATTATAAATTGTTCTGAGAAATATTTTGAGTTTCAGTGTTTTAAATGGATGACCTTGGTGCCCAGTCTTTTGGTTCAAACGTTGGACCCAAGCCCCATAGAAATAGGGAGGCTGTAATGCATGTATTTTGCACAGACCTTACACTCTTTTAATGTAGAAATTACCAGTATTCCACAATATCCAATTTCTGCTGCAGCATGGGGTGGAATTTCTGAAGTTATAGCAAATTTAGAAAACAACGAATTATCTCTTTCACCCACAATGTTTGTCATGGTTTTATGATTTTTGTTATCAGTATTCCACATCATAACATCATGTAGAGCACTGGGACTTAAAGAGTTAATGCTCCAGGTCCATGGACTGCTGATTGTTCCAGGTACCTGGTTCTCAGAAGAGAAGAAGAACTACATATCCCAGAAGACTTTGCGATTCAGTTTTCCATTCAGAGGGAAAGATAAAACTGTTTGCAGATCATGAGACGTCTCCTTTTCCCTTTGTGCTCATCCCAGCAGTGTGTGTGCTCCCTAAGTTGTCTTGCCTTCAGCATTAGAGTAAGGCCTTCAGTTTTTGGACTCGCCCTCTCTCATTTTATTTGATTTATTAGCTTCAATTCTAATTATATTGTATTATAGTATGTTACTTTGCATTCCAATATCTTATTTAGTAAATTAACTTTCCTCCTCAGATTGTTGCTGCTGTTTTCCTTTTAGGCCCATCTCCCTACCGTTTCCCTTTTCCCCCCTTCCCCTTTCCTGGGGCATGGGTCCATGGGTCCTCCCACCCCATTAGTCATGGAACTGGGCCAAACCAGCCTGTAAAGTGCTGACATTTTCGGTAGAGAAAGTGGGCATAGGCTGCGTTGGCCGGGAAAATATGTACTTTTAGAATGAATCTGTCTCTACTCTCGGAGAGATTTGTTAGAAAGTTTATCAGTATAGCAGGTGCTGTACTGAAAACAAGGCCTAGAAGTCCAGGCAGACTGCCAATATTCTGGGATATTTGTAAACTTTCTAGGTGCTGCTAGCTTGCTTTGCTGAAGAAAAGAAATGATTTTGCTTTCTCTTGTCAAACTGTTTGCAGAGGGAGCTGCTAATTTTACAGAACTTGTGACTTTTAAACAGTCTCCCAGTCTCTCCCTTGAATCTGTTATGCGTTCTTTGAATGCTCATATGATGATCATGTAGTCAGTCTCTCTGAATGTACTCCTCATCATTTCACTCAGTACCTGTATTTATAATATTTGAGGAAGCCTTCCCAGAACCAGAGAATACTGAGTGGCAGGGAGTGTGGAGAGGCTTGGCAGAGACTTTAGAGAGAAGGGCATCCCGGTGTCATGGGACTTTACTCCTGAACACCTGCAAGATCCTGAGAACCTAAATAGATATTTGAGACAGAGATGTTGTGACTCAGGCAGATCTGAGGAGGTACAAATTATTTGGGGCCTGGCTTATGCTTATTGGGCCTTATTCAGTGCTATCCCAGACAGGGAGAGAGCTTCTGAAACTGAGAGAGTCTCTGAGCCGAGAGGGAGAATCTCCAGGTCTGGAAAGAGAGTCTTTTTGCTGAGAAACAGAATCACCAGACTGAGGGAAGCTTCTCCAACTGACTTCTCCAAGCTGAGAAGGAAAGTCTCTAAGCTGAAAGGGAAAACCTCCAATCTGAGTCAGACACCCTCTGAACCAAGCAAGACAGTCTCCAAACAGAACAAGACAGCCTTCAATCTGTCATGGAGTTATCTCTAGATCTACCTGTGTCTATGACAGGGGGACAGCAGGCCCACAGGCCTGAGGGAAAAAACAAAGGAAGGGAGGGGGGGGTGTCAACAGTTTACAGGCCGTTTCAGCCCGACTTTGTGACTAATGGGGCACGGGACCCACGGACCCACACCCTGGGAAAGGGGAAAGGGAAAGGGGGAATGGTAGGGAGATGGGAGATGGGCCTAAAAATAGAATAGCAACAACGATCTGAGGAGGAAAGTTAATTTACTAAATACGATATTGGAATGCAAAATAACACACTATAATACAATATATAATTGGAACTGAGGCTAATAAATCAAATAAAATGTGAGAGAAAGAAGTGTCCGAAACCAAAGGCCTTACTCTGAACTGAAGGCGCACAGCTGGGGAGCAGACCCACACACTGCCAGGCAGTGAGAGAGAGCGAGTCCCGTCACTTGAAGGTCTTATCTTCCCCTCTGAATGCAAAGTCCCCTGGGATATGTAGTTCTTCTTCTCTTCTGAGAACCAGGTATCCGGAAAGTTGTCAGCCCATGGAACTGGAGCATTAACTCTTTAATTCCCAGTCCCACTGGGACTTACTCTCGGTTCAGAGGTGTCTCTCTCAGATTGGAGGATGTCCTGTGGTAGCAGAGGATGGTTAACTCCCAGTGCACTAAATGATGTTATGATGTGGAATATCAATAACCAAAAATCATAAGACCATGACATTGGGCACATGAGCATCTACATGACACACCTTTAGGACCATATTCTTTATTTGGGCAGCAATGTCTTTCCACAGTTCAGCAGCCCAAATAGTTTTACCCCTCCATTGCCAGTTGTTTTCTTCCCACTGCTGCAACCACCCCCATAAGGCATTCACCACCATCCATGAGTCAGTATAAAGATAAAGCATTGGCCACCTCTCCCGTTCAGCAACATCTAAGGCCAGCTGGACAGCCTTTACCTCTGCAAATTGGCTTGATTCTCCTTTTCCTTCAGTGGCCTCTGCAACTTGTCGTGTGGGGCTCCACACAGCAGCTTTCCATCTGCGATGCTTCCCCACAGTACGACACGATCCATCTGTGAACAGGGCATATTTCTTTTCATTTCCTGGTAGTTCATTGTATGGTGGGGCCTCTTTGGCACGTGATACCTCTTCTGCTGGTGACATTCCACACTTTTTGCCTTCAGGCCAGGCCATGATCACCTCCAGGATTCCTGGACGACTGAGGTTCCCCATCCGAGTTCATTGTGTAATCAGCGCAATCCACTTGCTCCAAGTGGCATCAGTAGCATGATGGGTGGAGGGAACCTTTCCCTTGAACATCCAGTTCAGCACTGGCAATCGAGGTGCCAGAAGGAGCTGTGTTTCAGTGCCAGTTACTTCAGAAGCAGCTCAAAGCCCCTCATACGCAGCTAAGATCTCCTCCTCAGTTGGAGTGTAGCACTCTTCAGACCCCCTGTATGCTCGAAAACTTCCCTTGCTATGTTGCCCCACACAACCATATCATCAGTGTATTGCAGGTGCTCAGGAGCACTGCCCTGTTCCAATACAGCTTGAATCAACCCATGGAAGTGGTTGGGCTGTGTTTCCACCCCTGGGGCAAACAGTTCCAGGTATTCTGAACGCCCCTCCAGGTGAAAGCAAACTGCGGCCTGCATTCTGCAGCCAAAGGAATGGAAAAGAAGGCATTAGCGATGTCAGTGGTGGCATACCACTTGGCTGCTTTTGACTCCAGTTCATATTGGAGTTCTAGCATGTCCAGCACAGCAGCACTCCGCGGGGGTGTGACTTCATTCAGGCCACGGTAGTCTACCGTCAGCCTCCATTCTCCACTGGCTTTACGCACTGGCCATATGGGGCTGTTAAAAGGTGAATGGGTTCTGCTGATCACTCCCTGACTCTCTGGCTGACGAATCAACTTCAGAATGGGGAGCAAGGAGTCCCTGTTAGTGCGGTACTGCCGTCTGTGCACCATTTTTGTGGCAATTGGTACCTGCTGCTCTTTTACTCGTAGCAATCCCACAACAGACGGATCTTCTGACAGGCCAGGCAAAACAGACAGCTGCTTAATGTTGTCTGTATCTACAGCAGCTATTGCAAAGGCCCATTAATACCCCTTGGGATCCTTGAAATGACCCCTTCTGAGGTAATCAACACCCAGTATGCATGGAGCCCCTGGGCCAGTCACAATAGGATGTTTTTGCCAGTCTTTACCAGTCAGGCTTATTTTGGCCTCCAACACAGTCGATTCTTGAGAACCCCCAGTCACTCCAGAAATATGGACTGATTCTGTCCCTTCATGATTTGAGGGCATTAGAGTGCACTGTGCACCGGTATCCACCAATGCCTTATATTTCTGTGGTTCTGATGTGCCAGGCCGTCGGATCCACACAGTCCAATAAACTCTGTTATCCCTCTCCCCCCCCGACTGAGGGCAGGGCCCCTCTATTCATTACCTGTGGTAACTGGAGCAACTGCACTGGTGGTTGGTCTGTTCTGTAATTCTCTCACCCGTGCTCACAGTACAGGAGTAGCTTGGTCATGCCACTTCCTCATGTCTTCTCCATGGTCACGGAGGTAACATCACAAGGCAATACGCGATGTAATCTTACTATTGTTCCTCGCTTGAGCAGGAAAGCGTTTGCTTTTAATAGCTGAGATTTCTGATGATACAGGTGAGGAGGGGGATCCATCCTCTTTAATTAATTGGATTTTCATTAGTTTGATCAGTTCTTTCATTAGGCCCCTTTGCTTATCCTGATCTTCGTCAAACGTTTCTGATACTACTACGGGTTCATCATGATTAATCAGTAGAGACACTTGCTCTTGTACTTCACCCAGTCTGTTTGCTACTTCTGAGATGGCTGAAATGGAAACATGAGTTGGGGGTAGATGTTGCTCATAGTTTTGGAGTGTAAGAATCAATTCGAAAACTGGGGGTCTTCTCTGTTGGTCCTCGTATCTGTGGAATGTGGCTACTAGTGTGGGGGCGTATCTGTCTGGTGCTGCTCTTGTAAGTTTTTGCCATATTTCAGGTGTTGTCCTCACTCTCTCTGGATCATGGTTTTGGCGTGGATCATTAGGAGCAAAATGAGGGTCATACAACATTTCCACTAGGGCTATTTCCCTCAAGTACTGGATACCTTTCTCAATTGTATCCCACGTTTTCATCACAGGCTTCAGACTGTTTGTAGGGATACCTTTCCCTCACAGCTATTAATATTCGGTCCCAGAAGGTTGCAGCTCCATCCAAGCATCTACTAATTCCCCTGTAAATAGATTTGTCTCTGGCAATGCCTCCTAGTTGGCGTGCTTCGTTACCATCTAGAGACAAGCTACTGGCCCCGCCATCCCAACAGCAAAGCAACCAGGTGACAACAGTTTCATTTGGGCACTGTGTAAACTCCTTCCTTGAGCCTTGGATTTCAGTTATCTTCAGAGGTTGACGAACAGTAATAGAGATTTCCTGTTCATCGCTCTCCTCTCCATGTCTCTTGGTTTTTGCTTTTGTCTTTCTTGGTTCTGAGGAAGTCCCCTTGCCTGGATCTTCCTCTACCTCCTCCTCTGCTGCTGCTGCTTCTTCTTTTTTCTGTTCTAGATGCGAGGACACCCACTTCCATTTCTTGCCTTCCACAGGGGCAACTGACACTGTTACTGGTGTCTCCTGTGACTGATCAGATTCCACTTGGAGATTTCCCCCTTTGGCTTGCACCTCCGCTCGGAAACTCTCTCTCTCCAGAATAGTACTATACAGAGTGTGGTAGGCACAAGGCAAGCCCCAAATAAGCTGTACCTCCTTTGATCTATGTAAGCCGCACCATCCCTGACTCAAATTCTGGCTCAGTTTCTCGGGATCCCACAGGTGTTCAAGAGTGAAATCCCATGACATTGCGGGTCCCCACGCTTCTAAGATTCTTCCTAAACCTCTCCATATTCCCTGCCAGTCAGCATTCTCTGGTTTTGGAGGAGACTTCTTGCACATAGCACAAATGGAGAGGAATACATTCAGGGAGATTGATAACATGCACACGAGTATGAGCACTAGCTCGGCATTCGAAAAGCGTGTGACAAACTGAGAAGAAAGTCTGGAAACCGGTTTGAACATCGTGGTGTTTGTAAAGTTAGCTCTTCCATCTGGGATGTAATTGTTTGTAAAATTAGCTATTCCATCTGGGATGTAAGCATCAAAATTCAAATTATACCACATTGCATATAAGTACCAGGCAGGTGTCTCCATCAGTGCCCTGATTTGGTTACATATGAACACAATTCCATGACAAGAAATCGTGATGTTAACTATAGGCCAGTAACTGGCAAAGAACATGGTAGCTTTTAATCCCTTATACAGCGCTCCTACAATAAGAGCAGACTCAGAGCTATTAGCTGCTAAAAGGGAGGGAAAAACAAACAAACAAACAAAAAAACCACTCGGTACAGTGTCCAGAGTTTGGCAGACTGCCCGGACTATAATCTAATCTATGAATGTCACTGTAACAATGCCTTGGAGTCTCGCAGTCTTCGGCTTATAGAAATCCTTTTTTTTTTTTTTTTTCCTCTGCTAACGTTAAAAGCTTCAGAATGCCTGCATTCTCCACCAAAAACTGTCACGGAGTTATCTAGATCAATCTAGATCAATCTATGCCCGTGACAGGGGGGCAGTAGGCCCGTGGGCCCCCTGGCTCCCAGAAATTGGAAGGGAAAAGGGAAAGGGGTAGGGGAATGGGAGCTGGGCTCAGTGAGGGAAAAAGAACGGAGCAGAATGCAAGATAACACAATATAATACAATCTAATTGAAATTAAGGGTAATAAATCAAATAAAATAAGACAGAGAGAGTTTCCGAAACCAAAAGGCCTACTTGAATGAAGGCGCATGGCTTGGAAGCACACCCACCCCTCTGCCTGGCTGCCAGAGGGAGAGCCAAAAGAGCCAGATCCCGTGACTTCCATGACGTATCTTCCTTCTCTAACCGTGAGGTCCCCTGGGATATGTAGTTCTTCTCTTTTGAGAAGCAAGTATCTGGAAGGTTGTCAATCCATGGAACCGCAATATTAACTCTTTAAGTACCTGGGCTGTACATGATGTTATGATGTGGAATACCAGTAGCAAAATTACAAAACCATGACACGCTCAGACGGGGTGGACGCGGGTGGCAGAGCCGCGCGGCCCCAGGAGCCGTTTGGGAGCGTTTCAGGTCGCAGCGACAGCCCGCAGTGTGGGTCGGGGCTCCCCGTGCCCACGGATGGGGCTGAGGGCTGCCGCGGCTCCGTGCTGGAGAGGGGCGGATGGAAACGGGAGGGGACCGGAACGACCCAGGCCCCCCATTGCCCCCCATTCCCTCCCATTGCCCCCCATTGCCCCCCATTGCCCCCCATTGCCCCCCATTGCCTCCCATTGCCTCCTATTCCCCCCCATTGCCCCCCATTCCCTCCCATTGCCCCCCATTGCCCCCCATTGCCTCCCATTGCCTCCTATTCCCCCCCATTGCCCCCCATTCCCTCCCATTGCCCCCCATTGCCCCCCATTGCCTCCCATTGCCTCCTATTCCCCCCCATTGCCCCCCATTCCCTCCCATTGCCCCCCATTGCCCCCCATTGCCTCCCATTGCCTCCTATTCCCCCCCATTGCCCCCCATTCCCTCCCATTGCCTCCCATCGTCCCCCATTGCCCCCCATTGCCTCCCATTGCCTCCCAGTCCTCCCACTGCTTCCCATTCCCTCCCATTCCCTCCCATTGCCCCCCACTGCCTCCCAGTGCCTCCCAGTCCTCCCATCATCCCCCATTGCTCCCCATTGCCTCCCATTGCCTCCCATTGCCCCCCATTGCCCCCCATTGCCCCCATTCCCTCCCAGCGCTCCCCATTGCCCCCCATTGCCCCCCATTCTCTCCCATTCCCCCCATTGCCTCCCACTGCTTCCCATTGCCCCCCATTGCCTCCCAGTGCTTCCCATTCCCTCCCATTGCCTCCCATTGCCCCCCATTCCCTCCCATTGCCCCCATTGCCCCCCCATTGCCCCCCATTCCCTCCCATTGCCCCCCATCGCCCCCCATCGCCTCCCATTGCCTCCCACTGCTTCCCATTGCCTCCTATTCCCTCCCACTGCTTCCCATTCCCTCCCATTGCCTCCCAGTCCTCCCAGTTCCTCCCAGTCCTCCCATTGCCCCCCATTGCCCCCCATTCCCTCCCATTCCCTCCCACTGCCTCCCAGTGCTTCCCAGTATTCCCATTGCCTCCCATTGCCTCCTATTCCCTCCCAATGCCCCCCATTGCCTCCCATTGCCTCCCAGTGATTCCCATTGCTTCCCATTCCATCCCAGTTCTCCCACTGCTTCCCGTTGCCCCCCATTGCCCCCCATTGCCTCCCATTGCCCCCCATTCCATCCCATTGTCTCCCGTTCCCTCCCATTGCCCCCCATTGCCCCCCATTCCCTCCCATTGCCCCCCATTCCATCCCATCGCCCCCCATTGCCTCCCACTGCTTCCCATTGCCTCCCAGTGCTTCCCATTCCATCCCAGTTCTCCCATTGCCTCCCATTCCCTCCCATTGCCTCCCATTGCCCCCCATTGCCTCCCATTGCCCCCCATTCCCTCCCATTGCCCCAAATTGCCTCCCATTGCCCCCCATTCCCTCCCAGTGCTTCCCATTCCATCCCAGTCCTCCCAGTGCCTCCCATTCCCTCCCATTCCCTCCCATTGCCCCCCATTCCCTCCCATTGCCCCCCATTGCCCCCCATCGCCCCCCATTGCCTCCCAATGCTTCCCATTGCCTCCCAGTGCTTCCCATTCCATCCCAGTTCTCCCATTGCCCCCCATTCCCTCCCATTGCCTCCCATCGTCCCCCATTTCCCCCCACTGCCTCCCATTGCCTCCCAGTGCTTCCCATTGCCTCCTATTCCCTCCCACTGCTTCCCAGTATTCCCATTGCCCCCCATTGCCCCCCATTCCCTCCCATTGCCCCCCATTCCATCCCATTGTCTCCCGTTCCCTCCCACTGCTTCCCATTGCCCCCCATTCCCTCCCATTGTCCCCCATTGCCCCCCATTCCCTCCCATTCCCTCTCATTCCCCCCCATTGCCCCCCATTGCCCCCCATTCCCTCCCAGCGCTCCCCATTGCCCCCCATTGCCTCCCAGTGCTTCCCAGTCCTCCCACTGCCTCCCAGTATCCCCATTGCCCCCCATTCCCTCCCATTGCCCCCCATTGCCCCCCATTACCTCCCATTCCCTCCCATTCCCTCTCATTCCCCCCCATTGCTCCCCATTGCTCCCCATTGCCCCCCATTGCCTCCCATTCCCTCCCATTGCCTCCCATTGCCTCCCAGTGCCTCCCATTGCCCCCCCATTCCCTCCCATTCCCTCCCATTACCTCCCAGTGCCTCCCATTGCCCCTCATTCCCTCCCATTGCCCCCCATTGCCCCCCATCACCCCCCATTGCCTCCCACTGCTTCCCATTGCCTCCCAGTCCTCCCAGTGCCTCCCAGTTCTCCCATTGCCCCCCATTGCCTCCCACTGCCTCCCATTCCATCCCATTGCCTCCCATTGCCCCCCATTGCCTCCCAGTCCTCCCAGTGCCTCCCAGTTCTCCCATTGCCCCCCATTGCCTCCCAGTTCTCCCAGTTCTCCCACTGCTTCCCATTCCCTCCCAGTGCCTCCCAGTTTTCCCATTGCCCCCCATTCCCTCCCATCGCCCCCCATTGCCTCCCACTGCTTCCCATTGCCTCCCATTGCCTCCCAGTCCTCCCAGTGCCTCCCAGTGCCTCCGATTCCCTCCCATTGCCTCCCATTGCCTCCCAGTATTCCCATTGCCCCCCATTGCCCCCCATTGCCTCCCATTGCCTCCCATTCCCTCCCATTCCCTCCCAGTCCTCCCAGTGCCTCCCAGTTCTCCCATTGCCCCCCATTGCCTCCCACTGCCTCCCATTCCATCCCATTGCCTCCCATTGCCCCCCATTCCCTCCCATTCCCTCCCATTGCCCCCCATTACCCCCCAATGCCTCCCATTGCCCCCCATTGCCCCCCATTCCCTCCCATTGCCCCCCATTGCCCCCATTGCCTCCCAGTGCTTCCCATTCCATCCCAGTTCTCCCATTGCCCCCCATTCCCTCCCATTGCCTCCCATCGCCTCCCATTGCCCCCCATTGCCCCCCATTGCCTCCCATTGCCCCCCATTCCATCCCATTGTCTCCCGTTCCCTCCCATTGCCCCCCATTGCCCCCCATTCCCTCCCATTGCCCCCCATTCCATCCCATTGCCCCCCATTGCCCCCCATCGCCCCCCATTGCCTCCCAATGCTTCCCATTGCCTCCCAGTGCTTCCCATTCCATCCCAGTTCTCCCATTGCCCCCCATTCCCTCCCATTGCCTCCCATCGTCCCCCATTTCCCCCCACTGCCTCCCATTGCCTCCCAGTGCTTCCCATTGCCTCCTATTCCCTCCCACTGCTTCCCAGTATTCCCATTGCCCCCCATTCCCTCCCATTGCCCCCCATTGCCTCCCAGTGCTTCCCATTCCATCCCAGTTCTCCCATTGCCCCCCATTCCCTCCCATTGCCTCCCATCGCCTCCCATTGCCCCCCATTGCCCCCCATTGCCTCCCATTGCCCCCCATTCCATCCCATTGCCTCCCATTCCATCCCATTGCCTCCCATTGCCCCCCATTCCCTCCCATTCCCTCCCATTGCCCCCCATTCCCTCCCAGTTCCCTCCCATTGCCCCCCATTGCCTCCCACTGCCTCCCATTCCCTCCCATTCCCTCCCAGTTCCTCCCAGTGCCCCCCTCGCGTCGCCATGCGCTCTGTGGGCCGCTGAGCGGCCCGTCCGCTCTCAATTAGCGCTCGGTGCTAACGACGAACCCTTCCCGTCCTCACTGTCCGTGGGGGAACGTTCTGGAAAGGGTCCGCCATCTGGTTGGGATGGGGGCGTAATGGCAGGTTGTGCGTGGGTGGGATTTCCTTCCGGAACGTTCTAAGCTGGACGCCATGATCCGCACCCACACGTGGTCCCAATTAGGGCCGGCCAATCGGGAAGGGCGGCTGCTTTTCATTGCGGGCTCATTAAGGGTGGGAAAGTCCTCCAGGATCCCCCAGTCCTCCCAACAACCCCGAGGCCTCCAAGGTCACCAAGTCCTCCAACAACCCCAAGTCCTCCAACAACCTCAAGTCCTCCAACAACCCCAAGTCCTCCAAGATCCTTTAGTCCTCCAAGGTCCCACAGTCCTCCAACAACCCCAAGTCCTCCAACAACCCGCAGTCCTCCAAGGTCCTTAAGTCCTCCGAGGTCCCACAGTCCACCAACAACCCCAGGTCCTCCAACAACCCCACGTCCTCCAAGATCCTTAAGTCCTCCAAGGTCCCCCAGTCCTCCAACAACCCCAAGTCCTCCAAGGTCCTCCAAGGACCTTAAGTCCTCCAAGGTCCCCAGGTCCTCCGACAACCCCGAGGCCTCCAAGGTCCTTAAGTCCTCGGAGGTCCACAAGTCCTCCAACAACCCTCAGTCCTCCAAGGTCCCCCAGTCCTCCAACAACCCTCAGTCCTCCAAGGTCCCCCAGTCCTCCAACAACTCCAAGTCCTCCAACAACCCCATGTCCTCCAAGGACCTTAAGTCCTCCAAGGTCCACAAGTCCTCCAACAACCCTCAGTCCTCCAGCAACCCTCAGTCCTCCAACAACCCTCAGGCCTCCAACAACCCTCAGTCCTCCAACAACCCTCAGGCCTCCAAGGTCCTCCAAGGACCTTAAGTCCTCCAAGGTCACCACGTCCTCCAACAACCCCGAGGCCTTCAAGGTCCTTAAGTCCTCCGAGGTCCACAAGTCCTCCAACAACCCTCAGTCCTCCAAGGTCCTTAAGTCCTCCAACAACCCTCAGGCCTCCAACAAACCCAGTCCTCCAACAACCCCACGTCCTCCAAGGTCACCAAGTCCTCCCAACAACCCTCAGGCCTCCAAGGTCCTCCAAGGTCCTTTAGTCCTCCAAGGTCCCCAAGTCCTCCAACAACCCTCAGTCCTCCAAGGTCCCCCAGTCCTACAACAACCCCACGTCCTCCAAGGTCCTCCAAGGTCCTCAAGTCCTCCAAGGTCCCCAAGGCCTCCCAACAACCCTCAGTCCGCCAAGGTCCTTAAGTCCTCCAAGGTCCTCAAGTCCTCCAACAACCCCACGTCCTCCAA
Organism: Gallus gallus; assembly: GCF_016699485.2. NCBI lineage: Eukaryota > Metazoa > Chordata > Aves > Galliformes > Phasianidae > Gallus > Gallus gallus. Next base: position 748,694 of record NC_052571.1, on the reverse strand, counting down.
GATCCTTAAGTCCTCCAAGGTCCCCAAGTCCTCCACCAACCCCAAGACCTCCAAGGTCCCCAAGTCCTCCGTGACCCCCAACACCTCCGAGACCCCCAAGTCCTCCAAGGTCCCAGGTCCTCTGAGACCCCCAAGATCCCCAAGTCCTCCAAGGTCCTCCGAGACCCCCAAGTCCTCCACCGACCCCAAGACCTCCAAGTCCCCAAGTCCTCCAAGCTCCCAGGTCCTCCGAGCCCCCCAAGACCCCCTGAGCCCTCCGAGCCCCCCAAGCCCTCCGAGACCCCCAAGACCCCCAAGTCCTCCAAGGTCCTCCGAGACCCCCAAGTCCTCCAACGACCCCAAGTCCTCCAAGCTCCCAGGTCCTCCGAGCCCCCCAAGCCCTCCGAGACCCCCAAGATCCCCAAGTCCTCCAAGGTCCTCCGAGACCCCCAAGTCCTCCAACGACCCCAAGTCCTCCCAGGTCCTCCGAGCCCCCCAAGACCCCCCAAGCCCTCCGAGCCCCCCAAGCCCTCTGAGACCCCCAAGTCCTCCAAGGTCCTCCAAGACCCCCAAGTCCTCCAACGACCCCAAGTCCTCCAAGCTCCCAGGTCCTCCGAGCCCCCCAAGACCCTCTGAGCCCCCCAAGTCCTCTGAGACCCCCTAGTCCTCCAAGGTCCTCCAAGACCCCCAAGACCTCCAAGTCCCCAAGTCCTCCAAGCTCCCAGGTCCTCCGAGCCCCCCAAGACCCTCCGAGCCCCCCAAGTCCTCTGAGACCCCCAAGTCCTCCAAGGTCCTCCAAGACCCCCAAGACCTCCAAGGTCCCCAAGTCCTCCACCAACCCCAAGACCTCCAAGAGCCTAGGTCCTCCAAGACCTCCAAGGTCCCCAAGTCCTCCAAGCTCCCAGGTCCTCCGAGCCCCCCAAGACCCCCCGAGCCCTCCGAGCCCCCCAAGCCCTCCGAGCCCCCCAAGTCCTCCTTCACCCCGCCCCACTCTCACCGCCGTGCCTTCTCCCCCCTGCAGGTGTATGCCCCGTCAGCCAGCACTGCCGACTACAACCGCGACTCCCCCGGTTACCCGGCCTCCAAACCAGCAGCCAGCACTTTCCCCAGCTCCTTCTTCATGCAAGGTACCCCCCCCACCTCTATTTCCCCCTCCGTTAATTAACCGCCGTTAATTAGCCCTTAACGAAACCTCCACCAACCCGTGGCCGCGGGGTTCTTCTTTAGATGGGCACCACAGCGGAGACCCGTGGAGCTCCTCCAGCGGGATGAACCAATCGGGTTACGGGGGGATGCTGGGCAACTCCTCGCACCTCCCCCAGTCCGGCAGCTACTGCAGTCTGCACCCCCACGACCGCCTGGTAATGGGACGGCATGGGAAGGTCCTGGAAGGTCACAAAAGGGGTGGGCTGGGCGGGTCCTGGAAGGGGAAAGAGGTGTGGGAGGGTTGGGTTGGGTTGGAAGGGGTCTTCTGGATCCTATATGTGTGGTGTGGTTGTAGTTGGATGGGTCCCGAAAGGTGAAAACGCCTTTGGATGGTGATATTGGTTGGGAAGGTCCTGGAAGGTCACAAAAGGGGTGGGCTGGGCGGGTCCTGGAAGGGGAAAGAGGTGTGGGAGGGTTGGGTTGGGTTGGAAGGGGTCTTCTGGATCCTATATGTGTGGTGTGGTTGTAGTTGGATGGGTCCTGAATAGTGAAAGAGGCATGGGGGGATGAAATGGGTTGGGAAGGTCCTGGAAGGTCACAAAGGAGAGGGGCAGGGAGGTCCTGGAAGGGGAAAGAGGTGTGGGAGGGTTGGGTTGGGTTTGTAGGGTCCTTAAAGAGGAGAGGGTCAAAGGATGGTTGGGTTGGATGGGTCCCGGAAGGTTAAAAAGGCTTTGGATGGTGATGTTGGATGGGAAGGTCCTGGAAGGTCACAAAAGGGGTGGGGTGGGTGGGTCCTGGAAGGTCAAAGAGGTGTGGGAGGGTTGGGTTGGGTTGGAAGGCGTCTTCTGGATCCTATATGTATGGGGTGGTTGTGGTTGGATGGGTCCTGAAAGGTGAAAAAGGCTTTGGATGGTGAAATGGGTTGGGAAGGTCCTAGAAGATCACAAAAGGGGAGGGGCGGTTGGGTCCTGGAAGGTCAAAGAGGTATAGGATGGTTGGGTTGGGTTTGTAGGGTCCTTAAAGAGGAGAGGGTCAAAGGATGGTTGGGTTGGATGGGTCCCGAAAGCTTAAAAAGGCTTTGGATGGTGATGTTGGTTGGGAAGGTCCTGGAAGGTCACAAAAGGGGAGGGCTGGGCGGGTCCTGGAAGGTCAAAGAGGTATAGGATGGCTGTGTTGGGTTGGAAGGGGTCTTATAGGTCCTAAATGCATGGGGTGGTTGTGGTTGGATGGGTCCTGAAAGGTTAAAAAGGCTTTGGATGGTGATATTGGTTGGGAAGGTCCTGGAAGGTCACAAAATGGGAGGGGCGGTTGGGTCCTGGAAGGGGAAAAAGGTATAGGATGGCTGTGTTGGGTTGGAAGGGGTCTGATAGGTCCTATATGTGTGGGGTGGTTGGGTTGGATGGGTCCTGAAAGGTGAAAAAGGCTTTGGATGGTGATATTGGTTGAGAAGGTCCTGGAAGGTCACAAAAGGGGTGGGGTGGGTGGGTCCTGGAAGGTCAAAGAGGTGTGGGAGGGTTGGGTTGGGTTGGAAGGAGTCTTCTGGATCCTATATGTATGGGGTGGTTGTGGTTGGATGGGTCCTGAATAGTGAAAGAGGCATGGGGGGATGAAATGGGTTGGGAAGGTCCTGGAAGGTCACAAAGGGGAGGGGCAGGGAGGTCCTGGAAGGGGAAAGAGGTGTGGGATGGTTGGGTTGGGTTGGAAGGGGTCCTATAGATCCTATATGCATGGGGTGGTTGTGGTTGGATGGGTCCTGAAAGGTTAAAAAGGCTTTGGATGGTGATATTGGTTGGGAAGGTCCTGGAAGGTCACAAAGGGGGAGGGGCGGTTGGGTCCTGGAAGGGGAAAAAGGTATAGGATGGCTGTGTTGGGTTGGAAGGGGTCTTCTGGATCCTATATGTATGGGGTGGTTGGGTTGGATGGGTCCTGAAAGGTTAAAAAGGCTTTGGATGGTGATATTGGTTGGGAAGGTCCTGGAAGGTCACAAAAGGGGAGGGCTGTGTTGGGTCCTGGAAGGTCAAAGAGGTGTGGGAGGGTTGGGTTGGGTTGGAAGGGGTCTTCTGGATCCTATATGTGTGGGGTGGTTGTGGTTGGATGGGTCCCGAAAGGTTAAAAAGGCTTTGGATGGTGATATTGGTTGGGAAGGTCCTGGAAGGTCACGAAAGGGGAGGGCTGGGCGGGTCCTGGAAGGTCAAAGAGGTGTGGGAGGGTTGGGATGGGTTGGAAGGGGTCTTATAGGTCTTATATGTATGGGGTGGTTGTGGTTGGATGGGTCCTGAAAGGTTAAAAAGGCTTTGGATGGTGATATTGGTTGGGAAGGTCCTGGAAGGTCACAAAAGGAGAGGGGTAGGGAGGTCCTGGAAGGGGAAAGAGGTGTGGGATGGTTGGGTTGGGTTTGTAGGGTCCTTAAAGAGGAGAGGGTCAAAGGATGGTTGGGTTGGATGGGTCCCGAAAGGTTAAAAAGGCTTTGGATGATGATTTTGGTTGGGAAGGTCCTGGAAGGTCACAAAATGGGAGGGGTGGGTGGGTCCTGGAAGGGGAAAGAGGTATAGGATGGTTGGGTTGGGTTGGAAGGGGTCTTACAGGTCCTATATGCATGGGGTGGTTGTGGTTGGATGGGTCCTGAAAGGTGAAAAAGGCTTTGGATGGTGATTTTGGTTGGGAAGGTCCTGGAAGGTCACAAAGGGGAGGGCTGGGTGGGTCCTGGAAGGGAATAGAGGTATAGGATGGCTGTGTAGGGTTGGAAGGGGTCCTATAGGTCTTATATGTATGGGGTGGTTGGGTTGGATGGGTCCCGAAAGGTTAAAAAGGCTTTGGATGGTGATATTGGTTGGGAAGGTCCTGGAAGGTCACAAAAGGGGTGGGGTGGGTGGGTCCTGGAAGGTCAAAGAGGTGTGGGATGGTTGGGTTGGGTTTGTAGGGTCCTTAAAGAGGAGAGGGTCAAAGGATGGTTGGCTTGGATGGGTCCCGGAAGGTTAAAAAGGCTTTGGATGGTGATATTGGATGGGAAGGTCCTGGAAGGTCACAAAGGGGAGGGGCGGTTGGGTCCTGGAAGGGGAAAGAGGTATAGGATGGCTGTGTTGGGTTGGAAGGGGTCTTATAGGTCCTATATGTATGGGGTGGTTGTGGTTGGATGGGTCCTGAAAGGTTAAAAAGGCTTTGGATGATGATTTTGGTTGGGAAGGTCCTGGAAGGTCACAAAGGGGAGGGGCAGGGAGGTCCTGGAAGGGGAAAGAGGTGTGGGATGGTTGGGTTGGGTTTGTAGGGTCCTTAAAGAGGAGAGGGTCAAAGGATGGTTGGGTTGGATGGGTCCCGAAAGCTTAAAAAGGCTTTGGATGGTGATGTTGGTTGGGAAGGTCCTGGAAGGTCACAAAAGGGGAGGGCTGGGCGGGTCCTGGAAGGTCAAAGAGGTATAGGATGGCTGTGTTGGGTTGGAAGGGGTCTTATAGGTGCTAAATGCATGGGGTGGTTGTGGTTGGATGGGTCCTGAAAGGTTAAAAAGGCTTTGGATGGTGATATTGGTTGGGAAGGTCCTGGAAGGTCACAGAAGGGGAGGGGCGGTTGGGTCCTGGAAGGGGAAAGAGGTATAGGATGGCTGTGTTGGGTTGGAAGGGGTCCTATAGGTCCTATATGTATGGGGTGGTTGGGTTGGATGGGTCCCGAAAGGTTAAAAAGGCTTTGGATGGGGATATGGGTTGGGAAGGTCCTGGAAGGTCACAAAATGGGAGGGGCGGTTGGGTCCTGGAAGGGGAAAGAGGTATAGGATGGCTGTGTTGGGTTGGAAGGGGTCCTATATAGGTCCTATATGTATGGGGTGGTTGGGTTGGATGGGTCCCGAAAGGTTAAAAAGCCTTTGGATGGTGATATTGGTTGGGAAGGTCCTGGAAGGTCACAAAAGGGAGGGGCGGTTGGGTCCTGGAAGGGGGAAGAGGTATAGGATGGCTGTGTTGGGTTGGAAGGGGTCTTATAGGTCCTATATGTATGGGGTGGTTGTGGTTGGATGGGTCCTGAAAGGTTAATAAGGCTTTGGATGGTGATATTGGTTGGGAAGGTCCTGGAAGGTCACAAAGGGGGAGGGGCGGTTGGGTCCTGGAAGGGGAAAAAGGTATAGGATGGCTGTGTTGGGTTGGAAGGTGTCTTCTGGATCCTATATGTATGGGGTGGTTGGGTTGGATGGGTCCCGAAAGGTTAAAAAGGCTTTGGATGATGATTTTGGTTGGGAAGGTCCTGGAAGGTCACAAAGAGGAGGGGCAGTTGGGTCCTGGAATGGGAAAGAGGTATAGGATGGCTGTGTTGGGTTGGAAGGGGTCCTATAGATCCTATATGCATGGGGTGGTTGTGGTTGGATGGGTCCTGAAAGGTTAAAAAGGCTTTGGATGGTGAAATGGGTTGGGAAGGTCCTAGAAGATCACAAAAGGGGAGGGGCGGTTGGGTCCTGGAAGGTCAAAGAGGTATAGGATGGTTGGGTTGGGTTTGTAGGGTCCTTAAAGAGGAGAGGGTCAAAGGATGGTTGGGTTGGATGGGTCCCGAAAGCTTAAAAAGGCTTTGGATGGTGATGTTGGTTGGGAAGGTCCTGGAAGGTCACAAAAGGGGAGGGCTGGGCGGGTCCTGGAAGGTCAAAGAGGTATAGGATGGCTGTGTTGGGTTGGAAGGGGTCTTATAGGTCCTATATGTATGGGGTGGTTGTGGTTGGATGGGTCCTGAAAGGTTATAAAGGCTTTGGATGGTGATATTGGTTGGGAAGGTCCTGGAAGGTCACAAAAGGGGTGGGGCGGTTGGGTCCTGGAAGGGGGAAGAGGTATAGGATGGCTGTGTTGGGTTGGAAGGGGTCTGATAGGTCCTATATGTATGGGGTGGTTGTGGTTGGATGGGTCCTGAAAGGTTAAAAAGGCTTTGGATGGTGATATTGGTTGGGAAGGTCCTGGAAGGTCACCAAAGGGGAGGGCTGGGCGGGTCCTGGAAGGGGAAAGAGGTGTGGGAGGGTTGGGTTGGGTTGGAAGGGGTCTTCTGGATCCTATATGTGTGGGGTGGTTGTGGTTGGATGGGTCCTGAAAGGTGAAAGAGGCATGGGGGGATGAAATGGGTTGGGAAGGTCCTGGAAGGTCACAAAGGAGAGGGGCAGGGAGGTCCTGGAAGGGGAAAGAGGTGTGGGATGGCTGTGTTGGGTTTGTAGGATCCTTGAAGGGAAAAGGGCCACAGGATGCAGAAATGGGTTGGAAAGGTCCTTGAAGGTGTGTAAAACATGGAAGGGTTGGCCTGGCCAGGTCCTTGAAGGTTAAAAAGCTATTGGATGAGAAAATGGGTTGGAAAGGTCCTTGAAGGTGTGTAAAACATGGCAGGGTTGGCTTGGCAAAGTCCTTGAAGGTTAAAAAGCTATTGGATGCTAAAATGGGTTGGCAAGGTCCTTGAAGGTGTGTATAACATGGAAAGGCTGGGTTGGCAAGGTCCTTGAAGGTTAAAAAGCCATTGGATGATGGAGTTGGAAGGGTCCTTGAAGGTTAAAAAGCCTTTGGATGCCAAAATGGGTTGGAAAGGTCCTTGAAGGTGTGTAAAACATGGCAGGGTTGGGTTGGCAAGGTCCTGGAAGGTTAAAAAGCAATTGGATGAGAAAATGGGTTGGAAAGGTCCTTGAAGGTGTGTAAAACATGGCAGGGTTGGCTTGGCAAGGTCCTTGAAGGTTAAAAATTCACTGGATGATTGGTATGGCAAGGTCCTTGAAGGTTAAAAAGCCATTGGATGCCAAAATGGGTTTGAAAGGTCCTTGAAGGTGTGTAAAACATGGCAGGGTTGGGTTGTCAAGGTCCTTGAAGGTTAAAAAGCTATTGGATGCCAAAATGGGTTGGAAAGGTCCTTGAAGGTGTGTATAACATGGCAGGGTTGGCCTGGCCAGGTCCTTGAAGGTTAAAAAGCCATTGGATGGTTGGATTGGAAAGGTCCTTGAAGGTTAAAGAGGCACGGGATGCAAAAATGGGTTGGAGAGGTCCTTGAAGGTGTGTAAAATACAGAAGGGTTGGCTTGGCAAGGTCCTTGAAGGTTAAAAAGCTATTGGATGCCAAAATGGGTCGGAAGGGTCCTTGAAGGTGTGTAAAACACGGAAGGGTTGGGTTAGCAAGGTCCTTGAAGGTTAAAAAGCCATTGGATGATGGAGTTGGAAGGGTCCTTGAAGGTTAAAAAGCCTTTGGATGCAAAAATGGGTTGGAAGGGTCCTTGAAGGTGTGTAAAACATGGAAGGGCTGTGTTGGCAAGGTCCTTGAAGGTTAAAAAGTGATTGGATGATTGGGTTGGAAGGGTCCTTGAAGGTTAAAAAGCCATTGGATGCTAAAATGTGTTGGAAAGGTCCTTGAAGGTGTGTAAAACATGGTAGGGTTGGTGTGGTAAGGTCCTTGAAGGTTAAAAAGTCATTGGATGCCAAAATGGGTTGGAAAGGTCCTTGAAGGTGTGTAATACATTGGAAGGTTTGGGTTGGCAAGGTCCTTGAAGGTTAAAGAGCTATTGGATGCCAAAATGGGTTGGCAAGGTCCTTGAAGGTGTGTATAACATGGCAGGGTTGGGTTGGCCAGGTCCTTGCAGGGTCATAGTTGAATCCCACCCTCGTTGCAGAGTTACCCATCCCACTCCTCAGCCGACATCAACTCCAGTCTTCCTCCGATGTCCACCTTCCACCGCAGCGGCACCAATCACTACAGCGCGTCGTCCTGCACCCCTCCAGCCAATGGGACGGAAGGCATCATGGGTGAGCGGCCGATATGTTAATTTATGCAAATGAGCCGGAATCTGCGATCGGTTTTGGGGTGGGAGGTTGTAGACGGAGGGTCCCGGAAGGTGCAAATAAGGGGTCGAGGTGGGTTGGAAGGGTCAGTTTGAAGGACAGAGGTGTGGGGTGGGTGGGTTGGAAAGGTCCTGGAAGGGAAAAGGGCTGAAGGGGAATCAAAGGGTTTGGATTGGAAAGGTCCTGGAAGGTGAAAGAGGCAATGAGAGATGAAATGGGTTGGAAAGGTCCTTTAAGGTGAAAGAGTCAAAGAATGATAGAATGGGTTGGGTTGGAAAGGTCCTGGAAGGGAAAAGGGCTGAAGGGTAAGCAAAGGATTTGGATTGGGAAGGTCCTGGAAGGTGAAAGAGGCAAAGAGAGATGAAATGAGTGGGGTTGGAAAGGTCCTGGAAGGTGAAAGAGGCAACGAGAGATGAAATGGGTTGGAAGTGCTGTTTATGGGTGTAGAGGCGTTGGGTGGTTGGGTTGGAAAGGTCCTGGAAGGGAAAAGGGCTGAAGGGTAAGCAAAGGATTTGGATCGGGAAGGTCCTTGAAGGTGAAAGAGGCAAAGGGAGATGAAATGAGTGGGGTTGGAAAGGTCCTGGAAGGTGAAAGAGGCAACGAGAGATGAAATGGGTTGGAAGGGTTCATTGTGGTTGTAGAGGCGTTGGATGGTTGGGTTGGAAAGGTCCTGGAAGGGAAAAGGGTTGAAGGGGAATCAAAGGGTTTGGATTGGTAAGGTCCTGGAAGGTGAAAGAGGCAATGAGAGATGAAATGGGTTGGAAAGGTCTTTTAAGGTGAAAGAGTCAAAGAATGATAGAATGGGTTGGGTTGGAAAGGTCCTGGAAGGGAAAAGGGCTGAAAGGGAATCAAAGGGTTTGGATTGGAAAGGTCCTGGAAGGTGAAAGAGGTGAAGAGAGATGAAATGAGTGGGGTTGGAAAGGTCCTGGAAGGTGAAAGAAGAGTAGGGTGATGGAATGGGTTGGAAGGGTTGTTTATGGGTGTAGAGGCACTGGATGGTTGAGTTGGAAAGGTCCTGGAAGGGAAAAGGGCTGAAGGGGAAGCAAAGGGTTTGGATTGGGAAGGTCCTGGAAGATGAAAGAGGCAATGAGAGATGAAATGGGTTGGAAAGGTCCTTGAAGGTGAAAGAGTCAAAGAATGATAGAATGGGTTGGGTTGGAAAGGTCCTGGAAGGGAAAAGGGCTGAAGGGGAATCAAAGGGTTTGGATTGGAAAGGTCCTGGAAGGTAAAAGCAGTATCGGATGATGAAATGGGTTGAAAGGGTCCTTGAAGGGAAAAGAGCAGAAGGTGATCCAATAGGTTGGGTTGGAAAGGTCCTAGAAGGTAAAGGAGTCCAAGGATGATAGGATGGGTTGGGTTGTAAAGGTCCTGGAAGGTAAAAGCAGCATTGGATGATGAAATGGGTTGAAAAGGTCCTTGAAGGTGAAAGAACTGACGGTGATGGAACGAGTTGGGTTGGAAAGGTCCTGGAAGGTAAAAGCAGCATCGAATGACGAAATGGGTTGAAAGGGTCCTTGAAGGGGAAGGAGCTGAAGGTGATCCAATGGTTTGGGTTGGAAAGGTCCTGGAAGGTAAAAGCAACATCGGATGATGAAATGGGTTGAAAAGGTCCTTGAAGGGGAAAGAGCAGAAGGTGATGGAATGAGTTGGGTTGGAAAGGTCCTGGAAGGGAAAAGCAGCATCGAATGACGAAATGGGTTGAAAGGGTCCTTGAAGGGGAAAGAACAGAAGGTGATGGAATGGGTTGGGTTGGAAAGGTCCTGGAAGATAAAAGCAACACCGGATGATGAATTGCGTTGAAAGGGTCCTTGAAGGTGAAAGGGCTGAAGGTGATGGAATGGGTTGGGTTGGAAAGGTCCTGGAAGGTAAAAGCAGCATCGGATGATGAAATGGGTTGAAAGGGTCCTTGAAGGTGAAAGAGCAGAAGGTGGTGGAATGGGTTGGGTTGGAAAGGTCCTGGAAGGTAAAAGCAGTGTGGGATGATGAAATGGGTTGAAAGGGTCCCTGAAGGTGAAAGAGCAGAAGGTGATGGAATGAGTTGGGTTGGAAAGGTCCTGGAAGGTAAAAGCAACATCGGATGATGAAATGGGTTGAAAGGGTCCTTGAAGGGGAAGGAGCTGAAGGTGATCCAATGGGTTGGGTTGGGAAGGTCCTGGAAGGTAAAAGCAGCATCAAATGACGAAATGGGTTGAAAGGGTTCCTTGAAGGGGAAAGAACAGAAGGTGATGGAATGGGTTGGGTTGGAAAGGTCCTGGAAGGTAAAAGTAGCATTGGATGAAGAAATGGGTTGAAAGGGTCCTTGAAGGGGAAAGAACAGAAGGCGATGGAACGGGTTGGGTTGGAAAGGTCCTGGAAGATAAAAGAGTCAAAGAATGATGAGATGGATTGGGTTGGAAAGGTCCTGGCAGATAAAAGAGTCAAAGGATGATGGAATGGGTTGGGTTGGAACGGTCCTGGAAGGTAAAAGCAGCATCGGATTTGAAATGGGTTGAAAGGATCCTTGAAGGGAAAAGAGCAGAAGGTGATCCAATGGGTTGGGTTGGAAAGGTCCTGGAAGGTAAAAGCAGCATCGAATGACGAAATGGGTTGAAAGGGTCCTTGAAGGGGAAAGAGCAGAAGGTGATGGAACGAGTTGGGTTGGAAAGGTCCTGGAAGGTAAAAGAGTCAAAGGATTATGAAATGGGTTGGGTTGGAAAGGTCCTGGAAGGTAAAAGCAGCATCGGATTTGAAATGGGTTGAAAGGATCCTTGAAGGGAAAAGAGCAGAAGGTGATCCAATGGGTTGGGTTGGAAAGGTCCTGGAAGGTAAAAGAGTCAAAGGATTATGAAATGGGTTGAGTTGGAAAGGTCCTGGAAGGTAAAAGCAGCATCGAATGACGAAATGGGTTGAAAGGGTCCTTGAAGGTGAAAGAGCAGAAGGTGATGGAATGAGTTGGGTTGGAAAGGTCCTGGAAGATAAAAGAGTCAAAGAATGATGAGATGGATTGGGTTGGAAAGGTCCTGGGAGATAAAAGAGTCAAAGGATGATGGAATGGGTTGGGTTGGAGCGGTCCTGGAATGTAAAAGCAGCATCGAATGATGAAATGGGTTGAAAGGGTCCTTGAAGGTGAAAGAGTAGAAGGCGATCCAATAGGTTGGGTTGGAAAGGTCCTGGAAGGTAAAAGCAGCTTCAGGTGACAAAATGGGTTGAAAGGGTCCTTGAAGGGGAAAGAGCAGAAGGTGATCCAATAGGTTGGGTTGGAAAGGTCCTGGCAGATGAGTCCGTGTGCCATTTTTCTCCCTCTTTTCACACGGCATCTCTTGTTTTGCAGCCACCAGAGGAAGCGGGGCGGCCGGCAGCTCGCAGACCGGCGACGCGTTGGGGAAAGCACTCGCATCTGTAAGGACCTGTCGCTTTCAGCACCCCAATTAACCCAGCGGCGCGAGCGTGTTAATTAGGATGGGGGCGCCTGGAGGTTGAGAAGCTGAGCAGCAAACGGGACCTTGGAGGTCCCCGATGGTTATTTTCTGGGCACAGTGGGTTCCATTGAGTTCTCATGAGAGCCTCTTTGCTTTGGCTTTCCATTTGGGCCGCTCCGTTGGGCAAAGCGAGCTTCATTAGCAGCGGGTTGTGTTGCTTAACGAACCCGGCGTCGCCTCGGCCTCCCATCGAGCCCCATTTGCATAACGAGGCGGCCCGTTCTCGCCCTGCCTCACCAATTAACTCCTATCGTCTCTTATTCAAGATCTATTCTCCAGATCACACCAACACCAGCTTCCCATCCAACCCTTCAACTCCTGTCGGTTCTCCCCCTTCTCTCTCAGGTACCGTGGTTCCAAATGTTCTCCCCCCCCACCCCCCCCTTCATTTTCCGGTTGCTTATATCTCTTTAATTGCCCTTTTTTTTTGGGGGGGGGGTGGGAGGGTGGGAAATATGGGGGGGGGTTTGACCCCGAGCCCATCCGCCCCGCCGCCGCCCCCACCCCGTAGCGCCGCCGCTCAGTCGCCAGCTTGGATGGCTGCCACCCCCCCGCCACCCTTTTTCCCCCCTCCCCCCCATCTCCAGCCCTATAAATCCCCCCTTTTGGAGGCAAAACAAAACCAAAACCCCCCCCAAAAAATAAAGGCTCGATTGGGTTTTCCCCCCCCCGCGACGTTTCTAACGGTAACTCCGATTTTGCTGTTAGCAGGCACAGCTGTTTGGTCTAGAAATGGAGGTCAAGCGTCATCATCTCCCAATTATGAAGGTCCCTTACACTCTTTGGTACGTTTCCGTGGCTGAATCCCTTCTCCGATCCCGGCCTTCAATCAGCGCTCTCTTTTCCGTTCCGTTTCTCATCCGTTTCCCCCCCCAAAAGCGAAGTGAAGGTGGTAGAAATAAATGGAGGCTTCGGTGGCCAAAGGTTGAGACAGGCCGGATAGGGGATGGGCATAGAACCAAGATGGCGGCTGCTCATTGGTCGAGGATAGGGGCCGGGTCGCCAGCCACTATGGGTGCTGCTCATTGGCCCAAGATGGGTGCTGGTTGCTGATCTAAGATGGCTGCTGCTCTTTGACCCAAGATGGCGGCTGCTCGTTGGCCAAGGGTGGATTCAGGTCACTGAGCTAAGATGGCTACTGCTCATTGGTCCAGGATGGCTGATGGTCATAGAACCAAGATGGCGGCTGCTCATTGGTCGAGGATAGGGGCCGGGTCGCCAGCCACTATGGGTGCTGCTCATTGGCCCAAGATGGGCGCTGGTTGCTGATCTAAGATGGCTGCTGCTCATTGACCCAAGATGGCTGCTGTTCATTGGCCATATATGGATTCAGGTCACTGACCCAAGATGGCTGCTGCTCATTGACCCAGGATGGGTGATGGTTGTTGAGCCAAGATGGCGACTGCTCATTGGTCGAGGATAGGGGCTGGGTCGCCAGCCAGTATGGGTGATGCTCATTGGCCCAAGATGACTGCTGGTTGCTGATCTAAGATGGCTGCTGCTCATTGGCCCAAGATGGGTGATGCTCGTTGGCCAAGGATGGATTCAGGTCACTGAGCTAAGATGGCTGCTGCTCTTTGACCCAAGATGGCTGCTGCTCATTGGCCCAGGATGGCTGATGGTCATAGACCCAAGATGGCGGCTGCTCATTGGTCGAGGATTGGGGCCGGGTCGCCATCCAGTATGGGTGCTGCTCATTGGCCCAAGATGGGTGCTGGTTGCTGATCTAAGATGGCTGCTGCTCTTTGACCCAAGATGGCGGCTGCTCGTTGGCCAAGGGTGGATTCAGGTCACTGATCTAAGATGGCTGCTGCTCGTTGGCCAAGGATGGATTCAGGTCACTGACCCAAGATGGCTGCTGCTCATTGGCCCAGGATGGCTGATGGTCATAGACCCAAGATGGCGGCTGCTCATTGGTCGAGGATAGGGGCCGGGTCGCCAGCCACTATGGGTGCTGCTCATTGGCCCAAGATGGGCGCTGGTTGCTGATCTAAGATGGCTGCTGCTCATTGACCCAAGATGGCTGCTGTTCATTGGCCATATATGGATTCAGGTCACTGACCCAAGATGGCTGCTGCTCATTGACCCAGGATGGGTGATGGTTGTTGAGCCAAGATGGCGACTGCTCATTGGTCGAGGATAGGGGCTGGGTCGCCAGCCAGTATGGGTGATGCTCATTGGCCCAAGATGACTGCTGGTTGCTGATCTAAGATGGCTGCTGCTCATTGGCCCAAGATGGGTGATGCTCGTTGGCCAAGGATGGATTCAGGTCACTGAGCTAAGATGGCTGCTGCTCTTTGACCCAAGATGGCTGCTGCTCATTGGCCCAGGATGGCTGATGGTCATAGACCCAAGATGGCGGCTGCTCATTGGTCGAGGATTGGGGCCGGGTCGCCATCCAGTATGGGTGCTGCTCATTGGCCCAAGATGGGTGCTGGTTGCTGATCTAAGATGGCTGCTGCTCTTTGACCCAAGATGGCGGCTGCTCGTTGGCCAAGGGTGGATTCAGGTCACTGATCTAAGATGGCTGCTGCTCGTTGGCCAAGGATGGATTCAGGTCACTGACCCAAGATGGCTGCTGCTCATTGGCCCAGGATGGCTGATGGTCATAGACCCAAGATGGCGGCTGCTCATTGGTCGAGGATAGGGGCCGGGTCGCCAGCCAGTATGGGTGCTGCTCATTGGCCCAAGATGGGTGCTGGTTGCTGATCTAAGATGGCTGCTGCTCTTTGACCCAAGATGGCGGCTGCTCGTTGGCCCAGGATGGATTCAGGTCACTGAGCTAAGATGGCTGCTGCTCTTTGACCCAAGATGGCTGCTGCTCATTGGCCAAGGATGGATTCAGGTCACTGATCTAAGATGGCTGCTGCTCATTGGCCAAATATGGACGCAGGTCACTTATTCAAGATGGGTGCTGCTCATTGGCCAAGGATGGGTGCTGGTCCTTAACCCATAATGGGTGCTGCTCATTGGCCGAGGATGGGTTCTGGTTCTCCATCCAGTATGGGTGCTGCTCATTGGCCAAGGATGGATTCAGGTCACTGACCCAGGATGGGTGCTGCTCATTGGCCGAGCATGGGTGCTGTTCATTGACCCAATATGGGTGTTGCTCATTGGCCCAGGATGGATTCAGGTCACTGATCTAAGATGGGTGCTGCTCATTGGTCGAGGATGGGTGCTGGTTCATAATCCAGTATGGGTGCTGCTCATTGGCCCAGGATGGATTCAGGTCACTGACCCAAGATGGGTGCTGCTCATTGGCCAAGGATGGACTCAGGTCGCTGATCTAAGATGGGTGCTGCTCATTGGCCCAGGATGGGGGATGGTCATAGAACCAAGATGGGTGCTGCTCATTGGCCAAGGATGGGTGCTGCTCATTGGTGAAGGATGGGTGCTGGTTCTTGATCCAGTATAGGTGATGCTCATTGGCCCAGGGTGGGTGCTGCTCATTGGTCGAGGATGGGTGCTGGTTCTTGATCCAGTATGGGTGCTGCTCATTGGCCAAGGATGGATTCAGGTCCCTGACCCAAGATGGGTGCTGCTCATTGGCCAAGGATGGATTCAGGTCCCTGACCCAAGATGGGTGCTGCTCATTGGCCGAGGATGGGTGCTGCTCATTGGTCGAGGATGGGTGCTGTTCATTGACCCAATATGGGTGTTGCTCATTGGCCAAGGATGGATTCCGGTCACTGATCTAAGATGGGTGCTGCTCATTGGTCGAGGATGGGTGCTGGTTCTCTATCCAGTATGGGTGCTGCTCATTGGCCCAGGATGGATGCAGGCCTCTAACCTAGGATGGGTGCTGGTTCATAATCCACTATGGGTGCTGCTCATTGGCTAAGGATGGATTCAGGTCACTGACCCAAGATGGGTGCTGCTCATTGGCCAAGGACGGATGCTGGTTCTCCATCCAGGATGGGTGCTGCTCATTGGCCCAGGATGGGTGCTGCTCATTGGCCAAGGATGGGTGCTGGTTCTTGATCCAGTATAGGTGATGCTCATTGGCCCAGGATGGGTGCTGCTCATTGGCCAAGGATGGGTGCTGGTCCTTAACCCATAATGGGTGCTGCTCATTGGCCGAGGATGGGTGCTGGTTCGTCATCCAGTATGGGTGCTGCTCATTGGCCAAGGATGGGTGCTGCTCATTGGCCAAGGATGGATGCAAGTCTCTGATCTAAGATGGGTGCTGCTCATTGGTCGAGGATGGGTGCTGTTCATTCCCCAAGGATGGGTGCTGCTCATTGGCCCAAGAAGGGTGCTTCTCATTGGTCAAGGATGGGTGCTGGTTCTCTATCCAGTATGGGTGCTGCTCATTGGCCAAGGATGGATGCAGGTCGCTGATCTAAGATGGGTGCTTCTCATTGGTCAGGGATGGATTCAGGTCACTGACCCAAGATGGGTGCTGCTCATTGGCCAAGGATGGGTGCTGGTTCTTGATTCAGTATGGGTGCTGCTCATTGGTCAAGGATGGATTCAGGTCACTGACCCAAGATGGGTGCTCCTCATTGGTCGAGGATGGGTGCTGGTTCGCCGTCCAGTATGGGTGCTGCTCATTGGCCAAGGATGGATGCAGGACACTGACCCAAGATGGGTGCTGCTCATTGGTCAAGGATGGGTGCTGCTCATTGGCCGAGGATGGGTGCTGGTTCGTCATCCAGTATGTGTGCTGCTCATTGGCCAAGGATGGATTCAGGTCCCTGACCCAAGATGGGTGCTGCTCATTGGCCGAGGATGGGTGCTGCTCTTTGGCCAAGGATGGGTGCTGTTCATTGACCCAATATGGGTGCTGCTCATTGACCCAATATGGGTGCTGCTCTTTTACCCAAGATGGGTGCTGCTCATTGGTCGAGGATGGATTCCGGTCACTGATCTAAGATGGGTGCTGCTCATTGGTCGAGGATGGGTGCTGGTTCTCTATCCAGTGTGGGTGCTGCTCATTGGCCCAGGATGGGTGCTGCTCATTGACCCAAGATGGTTGCTACTCATTGGCCAAGGATGGATGCAAGTCTCTGATCTAAGATGGGTGCTGCTCATTGGCCAAGGATGGGTGCTGCTCATTGGTCAAGGATGGGTGCTGGTTCTTGATCCAGTATAGGTGATGCTCATTGGCCCAGGATGGATTCAGGTCACTGAGCCAGGATGGGTGCTGTTCATTGGCCAAGGATGGACTCAGGTCGCTGATCTAAGATGGGTGTTGCTCATTGGCCCAAGATGGGTGCTGGTTCGCCATCCAGTATGGGTGCTGCTCATTGGCCAAGGATGGGTGCTGGTCATTGGCCAAGGATGAATTTAGGTCACTGATCCAATATGGGTGCTGCTCATTGGCCGAGGATGGGTGCTGGTTCTCTATCCAGTATGGGTGCTGCTCATTGGCCCAGGATGGGTGCTGCTCATTGGCCAAGGATGAATGCAGGTCACTGATCTAAGATGGCTGCTGCTCATTGGTCGAGGATGGGTGCTTGTTCTCCATCCAGTATGGGTGCTGCTCATTGGCCAAGGATGGATGCAGGCCTCTAACCTAGGATGGGAGCTGGTTCGTTTTCCAGTATGGGTGCTGCTCATTGGCTAAGGATGGATTCAGGTCACTGACTTAAGATGGGTGCTGCTCATTGGCCACGGATGGATGATGGTCGTTAACCCAAGATGGATGCTGCTCATTGGTCAAGGATAGGGGCCGGGTCGCCAGCCAGTATAGGTAATGCTCATTGGCCCAAGATGGGTGTTGGTTGCTGATCTGAGATGGCTGCTGCTCATTGGCCCAAGAAGGGTGCTTCTCATTGGTCAAGGATGGGTGCTGGTTCGCCAGCCAGTATGGGTGCTGCTCATTGGCCAAGAATGGATTCAGGTCACTGATCTAAGATGGCTGCTGCTCATTGGCCACGGATGGATGATGGTCGTTAACCCAAGATGGATGCTGCTCATTGGTCAAGGATAGGGGCCGGGTCGCCAGGCAGTATAGGTAATGCTCATTGGCCCAAGATGGGTGTTGGTTGCTGATCTGTGATGGCTGCTGCTCATTGGCCCAAGAAGGGTGCTTCTCATTGGTCAAGGATGGGTGCTGGTTCGCCAGCCAGTATGGGTGCTGCTCATTGGCCAAGAATGGATTCAGGTCACTGATCTAAGATGGCTGCTGCTCATTGGCCACGGATGGATGATGGTCGTTAACCCAAGATGGATGCTGCTCATTGGTCAAGGATAGGGGCCGGGTCGCCAGCCAGTATAGGTAATGCTCATTGGCCCAAGATGGGTGTTGGTTGCTGATCTGAGATGGCTGCTGCTCATTGGCCCAGGATGGCTGATGGTCATAGAACCAAGATGGCTGATGCTCATTGGTCGAGGATAGGGGCCGGGTCGCCAGCCAGTATGGGTGATGCTCATTGGCCCAAGATGGGTGCTGGTTGCTGATCTAAGATGGCTGCTGCTCATTGACCCAAGATGGCGGCTGCTTGTTGGCCCAGGATGGATTCAGGTCACTGATCTAAGATGGCTGCTGCTTTTTGACCCAAGATGGCTGCTGCTCATTGGCCCAGGATGGGTGATGGTCATAGAACCAAGATGGCGGCTGCTCATTGGTCGAGGATAGGGACTGGTTCGCCAGCCAGTATGGGTGCTGCTCATTGGCCCAAGATGGGTGCTGGTTGCTGATCTAAGATGGCTGCTGCTCATTGACCCAAGATGGCTGCTGTTCATTGGCCATATATGGATTCAGGTCACTGATCTAAGATGGCTGCTGCTCTTTGACCCAAGATGGCTGCTGCTCATTGGCCTAGGATGGCTGATGGTCATAGAACCAAGATGGCGGCTGCTCATTGGTCGAGGATAGGGGCCGGGTCGCCAACCAGTATGGGTGCTGCTCATTGGACCAAGATGGGTGCTGGTTGCTGATCTAAGATGGCTCCTGCTCTTTGACCCAAGATGGCTGCTGCTCGTTGGCCAAGGATGGATTCAGGTCACTGATCTAAGATGACTGCTGCTCATTGGCCAGATACGGATGCAGGTCACTGACCCAAGATGGCGGCTGCTCATTGGTCGAGGATAGGGGCTGGGTCGCCAGCCAGTATGGGTGCTGCTCATTGGCCCAAGATGGGTGCTGGCTGCTGATCTAAGATGGCTGCTGCTCATTGACACAAGATGGCGGCTGCTCGTTGGCCAAGGATGGATTCAGGTCACTGAGCTAAGATGGCTGCTGCTCTTTGACCCAAGATGGCTGCTGCTCATTGACCCAGGATGGGGGATGGTCATAGAACCAAGATGGCGGCTGCTCATTGGTCGAGGATAGGGGCCGGGTCGCCAGCCAGTATGGGTGCTGCTCATTGGCCCAAGATGGGTGCTGGTTGCTGATCTAAGATGGCTGCTGCTCTTTGACCCAAGATGGCTGCTGCTCATTGGCCAAGGATGGATTCAGGTCACTGATCTAAGATGGCTGCTGCTTTTTGACCCAAGATGGCTGCTGCTCATTGGCCTAGGATGGCTGATGGTCATAGAACCAAGATGGCGGCTGCTCATTGGTCGAGGATTGGGGCCGGGTCGCCAGCCAGTATGGGTGATGCTCATTGGCCCAAGATGGGTGCTGGTTGCTGATCTAAGATGGCTGCTGCTCATTGACCCAAGATGGCGGCTGTTCATTGGCCATATATGGATTCAGGTCACTGATCTAAGATGGCTGCTGCTCTTTGACCCAAGATGGCTGCTGCTCATTGGCCTAGGATGGCTGATGGTCATAGAACCAAGATGGCGGCTGCTCATTGGTCGAGGATAGGGGCCGGGTCGCCAGCCAGTATGGGTGCTGCTCATTGGCCCAAGATGGGTGCTGGTTGCTGATCTAAGATGGCTGCTGCTCATTGACCCAAGATGGCTGCTGTTCATTGGCCATATATGGATTCAGGTCACTGATCTAAGATGGCTGCTGCTCTTTGACCCAAGATGGCTGCTGCTCATTGGCCTAGGATGGCTGATGGTCATAGAACCAAGATGGCGGCTGCTCATTGGTCGAGGATAGGGGCCGGGTCGCCAACCAGTATGGGTGCTGCTCATTGGACCAAGATGGGTGCTGGTTGCTGATCTAAGATGGCTCCTGCTCTTTGACCCAAGATGGCTGCTGCTCGTTGGCCAAGGATGGATTCAGGTCACTGATCTAAGATGGCTGCTGCTCATTGGCCAAAGATGGCTGCTGCTCATTGGCCCAGGATGGGTGATGGTCATAGAACCAAGATGGCGGCTGCTCATTGGTCGAGGATAGGGGCTGGGTCGCCATCCAGTATGGGTGCTGCTCATTGGCCAAGGATGGATTCAGGTCCCTGACCCAAGATGGCTGCTGCTCATTGGCCCAAGATGGGTGCTGGTTCGCCATCCAGTATGGGTGATGCTCATTGGCCAAGGATAGATTCAGGTCACTGATCTAAGATGGCTGCTGCTCTTTGACCCAAGATGGCTGCTGCTCGTTGGCCAAGGATGGATTCAGGTCATTGAGCTAAGATGGCTACTGCTCATTGGCCCAGGATGGGGGATGGTCATAGAACCAAGATGGCGGCTGCTCATTGGTCGAGGATGGGGGCTGGGTCGCCAGCCAGTATAGGTGATGCTCATTGGCTCAAGATGGGTGTTGGTTGCTGATCTAAGATGGCTGCTGCTCTTTGACCCAAGATGGCTGCTGCTCGTTGGCCCAGGATGGATTCAGGTCACTGAGCTAAGATGGCTACTGCTCATTGGCCCAGGATGGGGGATGGTCATAGAGCCAAGATGGCTGCTGCTCATTGGTCGAGGATTGGGGCCGGGTCGCCAGCCAGTATGGGTGATGCTCATTGGCCCAAGATGGGTGCTGGTTGCTGATCTAAGATGGCTGCTGCTCATTGACCCAAGATGGCTGCTGCTCATTGACCCAGGATGGGGGATGGTCATAGAACCAAGATGGCGGCTGCTCATTGGTCGAGGATTGGGGCCGGGTCGCCAGCCAGTATGGGTGCTGCTCATTGGCCCAAGATGGGTGCTGGTTGCTGATCTAAGATGGCTGCTGCTCATTGACCCAAGATGGGTGATGCTCGTTGGCCAAGGATGGATTCAGGTCACTGATCTAAGATGGCTGCTGCTCTTTGACCCAAGATGGCTGCTGCTCGTTGGCCAAGGATGGATTCAGGTCACTGATCTAAGATGGCTGCTGCACATTGGCCCAGGATGGGTGATGGTCGTTGAGCCAAGATGGCGGCTGCTCATTGGTCGAGGATAGGGGCCGGGTCGCCAGCCAGTATGGGTGATGCTCATTGGCCCAAGATGGGTGCTGGTTGCTGATCTAAGATGGCTGCTGCTCTTTGACCCAAGATGGCGGCTGCTCGTTGGCCCAGGATGGATTCAGGTCACTGAGCTAAGATGGCTGCTGCTCTTTGACCCAAGATGGCTGCTGCTCATTGACCCAGGATGGGGGATGGTCATAGAACCAAGATGGCGGCTGCTCATTGGTCGAGGATTGGGGCCGGGTCGCCAGCCAGTATGGGTGCTGCTCATTGGCCCAAGATGGGTGCTGGTTGCTGATCTAAGATGGCTGCTGCTCTTTGACCCAAGATGGGTGATGCTCGCTGGCCAAGGATGGATTCAGGTCACTGATCTAAGATGGCTGCTGCTCGTTGGCCAAGGATGGATTCAGGTCCCTGACCCAAGATGGGTGCTGCTCATTGGTCGAGGATGGGTGCTGGTTCTCTATCCCGTATGGGTGCTGCTCATTGGCCCAGGATGGGTGCTGCTCATTGACCCAAGATGGTTGCTACTCATTGGCCAAGGATGGATGCAAGTCTCTGATCTAAGATGGGTGCTGCTCATTGGCCAAGGATGGGTGCTTCTCATTGGTCAAGGATGGGTGCTGGTTCTTGATCCAGTATAGGTGATGCTCATTGGCCCAGGATGGATTCAGGTCACTGAGCCAGGATGGGTGCTGTTCATTGGCCAAGGATGGACTCAGGTCGCTGATCTAAGATGGGTGTTGCTCATTGGCCCAAGATGGGTGCTGGTTCGCCATCCAGTATGGGTGCTGCTCATTGGCCAAGGATGGGTGCTGGTCCTTAACCCAAGATGGGTGCTGCTCATTGGACAAGGATGAATTTAGGTCACTGATCTAAGATGGGTGCTGCTCATTGGCCGAGGATGGGTGCTGGTTCTCTATCCAGTATGGGTGCTGCTCATTGGCCAAGTATGAATGCAGGTCACTGATCTAAGATGGCTGCTCCTCATTGGTCGAGGATGGGTGCTTGTTCTCCATCCAGTATGGGTGCTGCTCATTGGCCAAGGATGGATGCAGGCCTCTAACCTAGGATGGGAGCTGGTTCGTTTTCCAGTATGGGTGCTGCTCATTGGCTAAGGATGGATTCAGGTCACTGACTTAAGATGGGTGCTGCTCATTGGCCACGGATGGATGATGGTCGTTAACCCAAGATGGATGCTGCTCATTGGTCAAGGATAGGGGCCGGGTCGCCAGCCAGTATGGGTGCTGCTCATTGGCCCAAGATGGGTGTTGGTTGCTGATCTGAGATGGCTGCTGCTCATTGGCCCAGGATGGATGATGGTCATAGAACCAAGATGGCGGCTGCTCATTGGTCGAGGATAGGTGCTGGTTCTTGATCCAGTATGGGTGCTGCTCATTGGCCAAGGATGGATTCAGGTCCCTGACCCAAGATGGCTGCTGCTCATTGGCCCAAGATGGGTGCTGGTTCGCCATCCAGTATGGGTGATGCTCATTGGCCAAGGATGGATTCAGGTCACTGATCTAAGATGGCTGCTGCTCTTTGACCCAAGATGGGTGCTGCTCATTGGCCAAGTATGAATGCAGGTCACTGATCTAAGATGGCTGCTCCTCATTGGTCGAGGATGGGTGCTGGTTCGCCGTCCAGTATGGGTGCTGCTCATTGGCCAAGGATGGATGCAGGCCTCTAACCTAGGATGGGTGCTGGTTCGTCATCCAGTATGGGTGCTGCTCATTGGCCAAGGATGGATGCAAGTCTCTGATCTAAGATGGGTGCTGCTCATTGGTCGAGGTTGGGTGCTGGTTCTCTATCCAGTATGGGTGCTGCTCATTGGCCCAGGATGGATTCAGGTCACTGACCCAGGATGGGTGCTGCTCATTGGCCAAGAATGGATGCAAGTCTCTGATCTAAGATGGCTGCTGCTCAATGGCCAAGGATGGGTGCTGGTCCTTAACCCATAATGGGTGCTGCTCATTGGCCGAGGATGGGTGCTGGTTCGTCATCCAGTATGGGTGCTGCTCATTGGCCAAGGATGGATTCAGGTCCCTGACCCAAGATGGGTGCTGCTCATTGGCCAAGGATGGGTGCTGCTCTTTGGCCAAGGATGGGTGCTGTTCATTGACCCAATATGGGTGTTGCTCATTGGCCCAGGATGGATTCAGGTCACTGATCTAAGATGGGTGCTGCTCATTGGCCAAGGATGGGTGCTGGTTCGTCATCCAGTATGGGTGCTGCTCATTGGCCAAGGATGGATTCAGGTCTCTGATCTAAGATGGGTGCTGCTCATTGGCCCAAGAAGGGTGCTTCTCATTGGTCAAGGATGGGTGCTGGTTCTCCATCCAGTATGGGTGCTGCTTATTGGCCAAGGATGGATTCAGGTCACTGATCTAAGATGGGTGCTGTTCATTGGTCAGGGATGGATTCAGGTCACTGATCTAAGATGGCTGCTGCTCATTGGCCAAGGATGGGTTCTGGTTCTCCATCCAGTATGGGTGCTGCTCATTGGCCCAGGATGGATTCAGGTCACTGACCCAGGATGGGTGCTGCTCATTGGCCAAGGATGGGTGCTGTTCATTGACCCAATATGGGTGCTGCTCATTGGCCCAGGATGGGTGCTGCTCATTGGCCAAGGATGGGTGCTGGTCCTTAACCCAAGATGGGTGTTGCTCATTGGCCAAGGGTGGATTCAGGTCACTGATCTAAGATGGCGGCTGCTCATTGGTCGAGGATGGGTGCTGGTTCTCTATCCATTATGGGTGCTGCTCATTGGCCAAGGATGGATTCAGGTCCCTGACCCAAGATGGGTGCTGCTCATTGGCCGAGGATGGGTGCTGCTCTTTGGCCAAGGATGGGTGCTGTTCATTGACCCAATATGGGTGTTGCTCATTGGCCCAGGATGGATTCAGGTCACTGATCTAAGATGGGTGCTGCTCATTGGTCGAGGATGGGTGCTGGTTCTCTATCCATTATGGGTGCTGCTCATTGGCCAAGGATGGATTCAGGTCCCTGACCCAAGATGGGTGCTGCTCATTGGTCAAGGATGGGTGCTGCTCATTGGCCGAGGATGGGTGCTGGTTCGTCATCCAGTATGTGTGCTGCTCATTGGCCAAGGATGGATTCAGGTCCCTGACCCAAGATGGGTGCTGCTCATTGGTCAAGGATGGGTGCTGGTCCTTAACCCATAATGGGTGCTGCTCATTGGCCGAGGATGGGTGCTGGTTCGTCATCCAGTATGGGTGCTGCTCATTGGCCAAGGATGGATGCAGGTCGCTGATCTAAGATGGGTGCTTCTCATTGGCCAGGGATGGATTCAGGTCACTGACCCAAGATGGGTGCTGCTCATTGGCCAAGGATGGGTGCTGGTTCGCCATCCAGTATGGGTGCTGCTCATTGGCCGAGGATGGGTGCTGTTCTCTCCCCCAGAGATGGAAGCACTCCTCATTGCGTGCAGGGAACGATTCCATTCGTCGTCGTGTCGAGTCGTGCGGCCTTCAGGTTCCTTCCATGTGCCCTCCCGTAGGCAGGCAGGGGGCGGATTCGAGTTCCAACGGCTCCTTTTCCTTCTCTTTGGTTGTCTTCTTCTTCTTTTCCGGCATTCTTGGGGTTATTTTTTTTTTTAATTATTTTTCTTTTCATTTTTCTTTTCATTTTTTTTTTTTTTTTTTGCTCATCGGTCCCACTTTTGCGAGGCCTTCAGGGTCGCTTTTGTCTCGGAATGCTTTGACGGTCATGAGGAATCATTTGAACCTGTTTTGCCCATGAAAATGGAAGCCATGCTCTCTCCTTCCCCCCCGACGCTGTTTGAAAGGAAGGGGAGAGGAAATGTGGGGAAGGAATGGGGAAAGGAAGGAAAAATGAGGGAAATTGGGGGGCAAACGGGGGGGAAATAAGGAGGGAAGGGGAAAAATGAGGAAAAAAATGAGGAAAAATGGGGAAAATGGGGAAAAAATAAGAGAAAAGGGGGGAAATAAGGGAAAAAATAAGAGGAAAAGGGGGAAATAAGGGAAAATAAAGGAAAAGGAAAAGGAAAAACAAAGGGAAATGAGGGGAAGGAATGGGGAAAGGAAGGAAAAAAGGGGGGGAAAACCGGGGGAAATGGGGGGGAAATAAGGGGAAAATAAGGAGAGAAGGAGAAAAATGAGGAAAAATGAGGAAATGTGAGGAAAAATGGGGGAAAATAAGGGAAAAATGAGAGAAAAGGGGGAAATAAGGGAAAATAAAGGAAAGGGAAGGAAAAAGAAAGGGAAATGTGGGGAAGGAATGGGGAAAGGAAGGAAAAAAGGGGGGGGGAAACCGGGGGAAATGGGGGGGAAATAAGGGGAAAATAAGGAGAGAAGGAGGAGAAATGAGGAAAATGGGGAAAAATGGGGGAAAAAGAAGGGAAAAAAAATAAGAGAAAAAGGGAAATAAGGGAAAATAAAGGAAAAGGAAAAGGAAAAACAAAGGGAAATGAGGGGAAGGAATGGGGAAAGGAAGAAAGTGGGGGGAGATCGGGGGGAAATGGGTGGGGAAGTAAGGGGGAAATAAGGAGAGAAGGAGAAAAATGAGGAAAATGGGAAAAATAGAGAAAAAATAAGAGAAAAAGGAGGAAATAAGGGAAAAATAAGAGAAAAAGGGGGAAATAAGGGAAAAAAAGGAAAAGGAAAAGGAAAAACAAAGAGAAATGAGGGGAAGGAATGGGGAAAGGAAGGAAAAATAGGGAGAAATGGGGGGGAAATAAGGGGGAAATAAGGAGAGGGAGGAAAATGAGGAAAAATTGGGGAAAAATAAGGGGAAAATAAGAGAAAAGGGAGGAAATAAGGGAAAATAAAGGAAAAGGAAGGAAAAACAAAGGGAAATGTGGGGGGAGAAGGAGGAAAATGAGGAAAATGGGGGAAAAATAAGAGAAAAAGGGGGAAATAAGGGAAAATAAAGGAAAAGGAAGGAAAACAGAGGGAAATGTGGGGAAGGAATGGGGAAAGGAAGGAAAAATGAGGGAAAATGGGGGGAATGGGGGGGAAATAAGGGGAGAAGGAGAGAAATGGGGGGAAAATGAGGAAAAATGAGGAAATAAGGGAAAAATAAGAGAAAAAGGGGGAAATAAGAGAAAATAAAGGAAAAGGAAGAACAAAGGGAAGTGAGGGGAAGGAATGGGGAAAGGAAGGAAAAAAGGGGAGGGAAACCGGGGGAAATGGGGGGGAAATAAGGGGAAAATAAGGAGAGAAGGAGGAGAAATGAGGAAAATGGGGAAAAATGGGGGAAAATAAGGGAAAAATGAGAGAAAAAGGGGGAAATAAGGGAAAATAAAGGAAAAAGAAGGAAAATAAAGAGAAATGTGGGGAAGGAATGGGGAAAGGAAGGAAAAATGAGGGAAAATGGGGGGAAATGGGAAATAAGAGGAAAATAATGGGAGAAGGAGAAAAATGTGGAAAAAATGGGGGGAAAATGGGGGAAAAAGAAGGGAAAAATTAGAGAAAAAGGGAAATAAGGGAAAATAAAGGAAAAAGAAGGAAAAACGGAAATGCGGGGAAGGAATGGGGAAAGGAAGGCAAAATGGGGGGAGATCGGGGGGAAATGAGGGGGAAATAAGGAGAGAAGGAGGAAAATGAGGAGAAATGAGGAAAATGGGGGGAAAAGAGGGGAAAAATAAGAGAAAAGGGGGGAAATAAGGGAAAATAAAGGAAAAGGAAGGAAAAAGAAAGGGAAATGCGGGGAAGGAATGGGGAAAGGAAGGAAAAATGGGGAGAAATGGGGGGGAATAAGAGGAAAATAAGGGGAGAGGGAAAAATAAGGGAAAATAAAGGAAAAATAAGGAAAAATAATGGATAAATAAGTAAAAATAAGGAAAAATAGAAAATATAGGGGAAAGGGAAAAATAAGGAAAATAAGGAGAAAATAAGGAAAAAATATGGAGGAAAATAAGGAGAAAAAAAGGAAAAATGGGAAAAAATAAAGGAAAAATAAGGGCAAAGAAGGAAAAATGAGGAAAACTGGGAGAAAATAAGGAGGAAAAGGAAAAATGGGTGGAAAAAGGGAAAAATAAAGAAAAATAAGGGGAAAAAAGAAAAGTGTGAAAAAATATGGGAAAAAATAAGGGAAAGTAAGGGGAAATAAGGAAAAATAAGGGGAAAATGAAGAAAAATAAGGGGGAAACGGAAAAATAGGTGGAAAAAAGGAAAAAAGTGGGGAAAATAAGGAGGAAAAAGAGGGAAAATTAGGGGAAAAAAAGAAAAATGGGGGGGAAAAGGAGAAATAAGGGAAAAATATGGGGAAAAAAAAGGAAAAGTGGGGGGGGGAAAGGGAAAAATAGGAAAAAAAAGGAAAAATGAAGGCGAAATACAGAAAAATAAGGGAAAAGGGGGGAAAGTAAGGGAAAAATAAAGAAAAATAAGGACAAATACGTGGAAGAAAAGGGAAAAATAAAGAAAAATACGGAAATAAAGTAAAAATAAGGGAAAAAATTAAGGGAAGAGTAAGGGAAAATATAGAAAATTAACGGAAAAATAGGGGAAAAATAAGGGAAAATTAGGAAAATAAAGAAAAAGAAGAAAAAATAAGGGGAATAAATGGGAAAATAAGGAAAAATTGGGGAAAATTAGGGAAAAATTAGGGAAAAAATAGGGAAAGTAAGGGGGAAATGGGAAAATAAGAGAAAATAAGAGGGAAAAAAAGGAAAAATAAGGGAAAAATAACGAGGAAAAGGAAAAATAAGAGAAAATAAGGAAAAATAAGGAGAAATACGGGAAAATAATGGAAAATAAGGAAAAAATAAGAGGAAAATAAAGAAAAATAAGAGGAAAAAGGGAAAATAAGGAAAATAAAGGGAAAGTAAGGGAAAAATAAAGGAAAATAAGGACATGTAGGTGGAAGAAGGGGGAAAAATAAAGAAAAATAAGGAAATAAAATAAAAGTAAGAGGAAAAATTAAGGGAAGAATAAGGGAAAATATAGAAAGTAACGGAAAAATTGGGGAAAAATAAGGGAAAATTAGGAAAATAAGGAAAAATAAGAAAAATAAGGGGAATATGAGGGAAAATTAGGGAAAATAAGGGAAAATTAGGGAAAAGTTGGGGAAAAAATAGGGAAAGTAAGGGGGAAATGGGAAAATAAGAGAAAATAAGAGGAAAAATAAGGGAAAAATAACGAGGAAAAGTAAAAATAAGAGAAAATAAGGAAAAATAAGGAGAAATACGGGAAAAATAATGGAAAATAAGGGAAAAATAAGAGGAAAATAAAGAAAAATAAGAGGAAAAGGGGAAAATAAGGAAAATAAAGGAAAAATAAGAGAAAAATAGGGAAAAATAAGGAAAAATGCGGGAAGAATAAGGAAAGTGGGGGAGAAGTATGGGAAAATAAGGAAAAATACGGAAAAAAAACGGAAAAATAAGGAAAAAATAAGGGAAAATAAGAGAAAAGTAAGCGTAAAGAAAGTTAAGTAGAAAATAAGGAAAATAACAGGAAAGTAAGGGGAAAATAAGGAAAAATAAAGAAAAATAAGAGAAAAATAAGGTAAAAATAAGGAAAAATAAGAAAAATGAAAGAGAAATAAGGGAGAAAAAGGGAAAATAAGGAAAATAAGGGAAAATAAGGAGAATAAGTGGAAAATAATGGAAAAATAAGAGAAAAATAAAGGAAGATAAGGGGGAAATAAGAGGAAATAAAGGAAAAATATGGAAAAATAAGGGAAAATAAGGAGAATAAGAGGAAAATAAGGGAAAAATAAGTGAAAAATAAAGGAGGATGGAAGGGAAATAAGGGTAAATAAGAGGAAATAAAGGAAAAATCAGGGAAAATAAGGGAAAAATAAGAGAAAGAAAAATAAGAGGAACGTATGGAAAATAATGGAAAAGTAAGGGAAAAATATGGGAAAAATAAAGGGAAAATAAGGGAAAAAATAAGGAAAAAGAAAGAGAAGTGAGGGGAAAAAGGAAAATAAGGAAAACAATGGGAAAATTAGGAAAAATAAGGGAAAATTAGCAACAAATACGGGAAAATAAGGAAAAATATGGGAAAAATATGGGAAAAATCAGTGAAAAAAAGAAAAAAAGGGGAAAAATAAGGAAAAACATGGGAAAAATCATGAAAAATAAGAGGAGTGTAAGGAAAATAAGGGAAAAACAAGGAAAAATAAAAAAGAAAAATGAGGGGGGAAAAGGGAAAATAAAGAAAACAACGGGAGAATAAGGAAAAATAAGGGAAAATAAGGAACAAATACTCGAAAAGTAAGGAAAAAATAATGGAAAAATCAGGGAAAAAAGGAAAAATACGAAAAAATAGGGAAAAATAATAAAAAAATAAGAAACAAAGGAAAATAAGAGGAACGTCAGGAAAATAAGGGGAAAATAAGGGAAAAATAAGGGAAAGAATAAGGAAAAAGAAAGAAAAATGAGGGGGGGAAAGGGAAAATAAGGAAAACAACGGGAGAATAAGGAAAAATAAGGAACAAATACTCAAAAAGTAAGGAAAAATAATGGAAAAATCAGGGAAAAAAAGGAAAAAAAAATAAGAAAAAAAAGGGGAAAAATAAGATAAACGAAAAATAAGAGGAACGAAAAGGAAATAATGGAAAAGTAAAGGAAAAATAAGGGAAAACAATGGAAAAGTAAGGGAAAAATAAGGAAAAATAAGGGAGAATAAGGGAAAAAAGGAAAAACATGAAAAATAAGAAAAATATGGGAAAAATAAGGAAAAATAAAGGAAAAATAAGGGAAAAAATAAGGAAAAAGAGAAATGAGGGAAAAAAGGAAAATAAGGAAAACAATGGGAAAATAAGGGAAAATAAGGAACAAATACGGGTAGAATAAGGGAAAATAAGGAACAAATATGGGAAAAATAAGGAAAAATACGGGAAAAATAAGGGAAAATAAGGAACAAATACGGGAAAAATAAGGAAAAATATGGGAAAAAATAAGGGAAAATAAGGAAAAATACAGGAAAAATAAGGGAAAATAAGGAACAAATACGGGAAAAGTAAGGAAAAATATGGGAAAAATCAGGGAAAAAAGGAAAAATATGAAAAATAAGGAAAAATAAGGGAAAATAAGTAACAAATATGGGAAAATAAGGAAAAATATGGGAAATATCAGGGAAAAAAGGAAAAATAAGGGAGAAATAAGGAAAAATAAAGGGAAAATACGAGAAACAAAAAAATAAGAGGAAGATAAGGAAAATAATGGAAGTAAGGGAAAAAACAAGGGAAAATAAAGGAAAAATAATGAAAAATACAGGGAAAAGGGGGGAAAGTATAGGAAAAAAAGGAAAAATACGAAAAAATAAGAAAAAATAAGGGGAAAATAAGGAAAAAGAAAGGAAAAAGAGGGGGAAAAGGGAGAATAAGGAAAACAACGGGAGAATAAGGGAAAATAAGGAACAAATACAGGAAAAGTAAGGAAAAATACGGGAAAAATCAGGGAAAAAAGGAAAAATACGAAAAAATAAGAAAAAATAAGGGGAAAATAAGGAAAAAGAAAGGAAAATGAGGGGGGGAAAGGGAAAATAAGGAAAACAACGGGAGAATAAGGAAAAATAAGGGAAAATAAGGGACAAATGCTCAAAAAGTAAGGAAAAATAATGGAAAAATCAGGGAAAAAAAGGAAAAAATAAAAAAGAAAAAAAAGGGGAAAAATAAGATAAACGAAAAATAAGAGGAACAAAAAGGAAATAATGGAAAAGTAAAGGAAAAATAAGGGAAAACAATGGAAAAGTAAGGGAAAAATAAGGAAAAATAAGGGAGAATAAGGGAAAAAGAGGAAAAACATGAAAAATAAGAAAAATATGGGAAAAATAAGGAAAAATAAGGGAAAAAATAAGGAAAAAGAGAAATGAGGGAAAAAAGGAAAATAAGGAAAACAATGGGAAAATAAGGGAAAATAAGGAACAAATACGGGAAAAATAAGGAAAAATATGGGAAAAAATGGGAAGAAGTATGGGAAAAAAGGAAAAACATGAAAAATAAGGAAAAATATGGGAAAAAATAAGGGAAAATAAGTAACAAATACGGGAAAATAAGGAGAAATATGGGAAAAAATCAGGGAAAAAAGGAAAAATATGAAAAAAAAGGAAAAAAAACGGGAAAAATAAGGGAAAATAAGGAACAAATATGGAAAATAAGGAACAAATAAGGAAAAATATGGGAAAAAATCAGGGAAAAAAGGAAAAATACGAAAAAATAAGGAAAAATACGGGAAAAATAAGGGAAAATAAGGAACAAATATGGAAAATAAGGAACAAATAAGGAAAAATATGGGAAAAAATCAGGGAAAAAAGGAAAAATACGAAAAAATAAGGAAAAATACGGGAAAAATAAGGGAAAAAAAGGAACAAATACCGGAAAATAAGAAAAATATGGGAAAAATCAGGGAAAATATGGGAAAAATATGAAAAAAACAAGGAAAAATACGGGAAAAATAAGGGAAAATAAGGAACAAATATGGGAAAAGTAAGGAAAAATATGGGAAAAAATCAGGGAAAAAAGGAAAAATATGAAAAATAAGGAAAAATAAGGGAAAATAAGTAACAAATATGGGAAAATAAGGAAAAATATGGGAAAAATCAGGGAAAAAAGGAAAAATAAGGGAGAAATAAGGAAAAATACAGGGAAAATGAGGGAAAAAAAGGGGAAAAAAGGGGAAAATGGGGCCAGGAAGGCAGGAGGAACGGGGCTGAGGTGGCCGACGTGGCTGCTGAGGCCCCTTTGGTTTGGTGTCCCCCCAGCAGAGCCGCATCGAGGACCGCTTGGAGAGGTTGGACGACGCCATCCACGTGCTGAGGAACCACGCGGTCGGAGCCGGGACGGCCATCGGGGGTGGCCACGGGGATATGCACGGCTTGATAGGAGCTGCTCACAACGGGGCCATGGCGGGCTTGGGGTCCGGCTACGGGACCGGGTTGCTGTCGGCCAACAGGCATTCGTTGATGGTAAGGTGGGGTCGGGGGGGTTGGGGTGGGAAACGGGGGCGTGGGGTGGGAAATGGGGGTGTAGGGTGGGAAATGGGGGGGTGGGAGGGTTGGGCGTGAAGGGAGAGGGGTGGTTGGGGGAAGAGAAGGGGGTATGGGGTAGGAAATAGGGGTATAGGGTGGGAAATGGGGGTATGGGGTAGGAAATGGGGGGGTGGGGTGGGAAATGGGGGTATGGGGTGGGAAATGGGGGTGTGGGGTGGGAAATGGGGGGGTGGGGAGGTTGGGTGTGAAGTGAGAGGGGTGGTTGGGTGGGAAATGGGTGTATAGGGAAGGAAATGGGGGTATGGGGTAGGAAATGGGGGTATGGGGTAGGAAATGGGGGTGTGGGGTGGGAAATGGGGGGGTGGGGAGGTTGGGTGTGAAGGGAGAGGGGTGGTTGGGGTGGGAAATGGGGGTATAGGGTGGGAAATGGGGGTGTAGGGTGGGAAATGGGGGGGTGGTTGGGGTTGGGTGTGAAGTGAGAGGGGTGGTTGGGTGGGAAATGGGGGTATAGGGTAGGAAATGGGGGTATGGGGTAGGAAATGGGGGTATAGGGTGGGAAATGGGGGTGTGGGGTGGGAAACGGGGGTGGGGAGGTTGGGTGTGAAGGGAGAGGGGTGGTTGGGGGAAGAGAAGGGGGTATGGGGTAGGAAATGGGGGCATGGGGTGGGAAATGGAGGTATGGGGTGGGAAATGGGGGTATAGGGTGGGAAATGGGGGGGTGGAGGGGTTGGGTGTGAAGGGAGAGGGGTGGTTGGGGTGGGAAATGGGGGTATGGGGTAGGAAATGGGGGTATAGGGATGGAAATGGGGGTATGGGGTAGGAAATGGGGTATAGGGTGGGAAATGGGGGGGTGGGGGGGTTGGGTGTGAAGGGAGAGGGGTGGTTGGGGGAAAAGAAGGGGGTATAGGGTAGGAAATGGGGGTATGGGGTAGGAAATGGAGGTATAGGGTGGGAAATGGGGGTGTGGGGTGGGAAATGGGGGGGTGGGGAGGTTGGGTGTGAAGGGAGAGGGGTGGTTGGGGGAAGAAAAGGGGGTATGGGGTAGGAAATGGGGGTATAGGGTAGGAAATGGGGACGTGGGGTGGGAAATGGGGGTATAGGGTGGGAAATGGGGGGGTGGGGAGGTTGGGTGTGAAGGGAGAGGGGTGGTTGGGGGAAGAGAAGGGGGTATGGGCTAGGAAATGGGGGTATGGGGTAGGAAATGGGGGTATGGGGTAGGAAATGGGGTATAGGGTGGGAAATGGGGGTGTAGGGTGGGGTTGGGTGTGAAGTGAGAGGGGTGGTTGGGTGGGAAATGGGGGTATAGGGTAGGAAATGGGGGCATGGGGTGGGAAATGGATGTATAGGATGGGAAATGGGGGTGTGGGGTGGGAAATGGGGGGGTGGGAGGGTTGGGTGTGAAGGGAGAGGGGTGGTTGGGGTGGGAAATGGGAGTGTGGGGTAGGAAATGGGGGTATAGGGATGGAAATGGGGGTATGGGGTAGGAAATGGGGGTATAGGGTGGGAAATGGGGGTGTAGGGTAGGAAATGGGGGGGTGGGGTGGGAAATGGGGGTATGGAGTAGGAAATGGGGGGATAGGGTGGGAAATGGGGGGGTGGGGGGGTTGGGTGTGAAGGGAGAGGGGTGGTTGGGGGAAGAGAAGGGGGTATGGGGTAGGAAATAGGGGTATAGGGTGGGAAATGGGGGTGTGGGGTAGGAAATAGGGCTATAGGGTGGGAAATGGGGGTATGGGGTAGGAAATGGAGGTATAGGGTGGGAAATGGGGGGGTGGGAGGGTTGGGTGTGAAGGGAGAGGGGTGGTTGGGGGTAGAGAAGGGGATCTGGGGTAGGAAATGGGGGTATAGGGTGGGAAATGGGGGTATGGGGTAGGAAATGGGGATATAGGGTGGGAAATGGAGGTGTGAGATGGTTGGGTGTGAAGGGAGAGGGGTGGTTGGGTGGGAAATGGGGGTGTGGGGTGGGTAGTGGGGGTATAGGGTGGGAAATGGGGATATGGGGTAGGAAATGGGGTATAGGGTGGGAAATGGGGGTGTAGGGTGGGGTTGGGTGTGAAGGGAGAGGGGTGGTTGGGGTAGGAAATGGGGGTATGGGGCGGGAAATGGAGGTATAGGGTGGGAAATGGGGGTATGGGGTGGGAAATGGGGGTATGGGGTAGGAAATGGGGGCATGGGGTGGGAAATGGGGGGGGTGGGAAATGGGGGGGTGGGAGGGTTGGGTGTGAAGGGAGAGGGGTGGTTGGGGTGGGAAATGGGGGTTGGGGTGGGAAATGGGGGTATGGGGTAGGAAATGGGGGTATAGGGTGGGAAATGGTGGGGTGGAGGGGTTGGGTGTGAAGAGAAAGGGGTGGTTGGGGTAGGAAATGGGGGTATGGGGCAGGAAATGGGGGTATAGGGATGGAAATGGGGATATGGGGTAGGAAATGGGGTATAGGGTGGGAAATGGGGGTGTAGGGTGGGTTGGGTGTGAAGGGAGAGGGGTGGTTGGGGGAAGAGAAGGGGGTATGGGGTAGGAAATGGGGGTATAGGGATGGAAATGGGGGTATGGGGTAGGAAATGGGGATATAGGGTGGGAAATGGAGGTGTGAGATGGTTGGGTGTGAAGGGAGAGGGGTGGTTGGGTGTGAAATGGGGGTGTGGGGTGGGAAATGGGGGTATAGGGATGGAAATGGGGGTGTGGGGTAGGAAATGGGAGTATAGGGTGGGAAATGGGGGTGTAGGGTAGGAAATGGGGGGGTGGGGTGGGAAATGGGGGTATGGAGTAGGAAATGGGGGGATAGGGTGGGAAATGGGGGGGTGGGGGGGTTGGGTGTGAAGGGAGAGGGGTGGTTGGGGGAAGAGAAGGGGGTATGGCGTAGGAAATAGGGCTATAGGGTGGGAAATGGGGGTATGGGGTAGGAAATGGGGGTATAGGGTGGGAAATGGAGGTGTGAGATGGTTGGGTGTGAAGGGAGAGGGGTGGTTGGGTGTGAAATGGGGGTGTGGGGTGGGAAATGGGGGTATAGGGTGAGAAATAGGGGTATTTGGTAGGAAATGGGGGTATAGGGTGGGAAATGGGGGTGTAGGGTGGGAAATGGAGGGATTGGGGGGGTTGGGTGTGAAGGGAGAGGGGTGGTTGGGGTAGGAAATGGGGGTATGGGGCAGGAAATGGGGGTATAGGGATGGAAATGGGGGTATGGGCCAGGAAATGGGGTATAGGGTGGGAAATGGGGGGGGTGAGATGGTTGGCTGTGAAGGGAGAGTGGTGGTTGGGGGAAGAGAAGGGGGTATGGGGTAGGAAATGGGGGTATAGGGATGGAAATGGGGATATGGGGTAGGAAATGGGGTATAGGGTGGGAAATGGGGGTGTAGGGTGGGGTTGGGTGTGAAGGGAGAGGGGTGGTTGGGGTAAGAGAAGGGGGTATGGGGTAGGAAATGGGGGCATGGGGTGGGAAATGGAGGTATAGGGTGGGAAATGGGGGTGTGGGGTGGGAAATGGGGGGGTGGGAGGGTTGGGTGTGAAGGGAGAGGGGTGGTTGGGGGAAGAGAAGGGGGTATGGGGTAGGAAATGGAGGTATAGGGATGGAAATGGGGGTGTGGGGTAGGAAATGGGGGTATAGGGTGGGAAATGGGGGTGTAGGGTAGGAAATGGGGGGGTGGGGTGGGAAATGGGGGTATGGAGTAGGAAATGGGGGGATAGGGTGGGAAATGGGGGGGTGGGGGGGTTGGGTGTGAAGGGAGAGGGGTGGTTGGGGGAAGAGAAGGGGGTATGGGGTAGGAAATAGGGGTATAGGGTGGGAAATGGGGGTATGGGGTAGGAAATGGGAGTATAGGGTGGGAAATGGGAGGGTGGTTGGGGTTGGGTGTGAAGGGAGAGGGGTGGTTGGGGTGGGAAATGGGGGCGTGGGGTAGGAAATGGGGGTATAGGGATGGAAATGGGGGTGTGGGGTAGGAAATGGGGGTATAGGGTGGGAAATGGGGGTGTAGGGTAGGAAATGGGGGGGTGGGGTGGGAAATGGGGGTATGGGGTGGGAAATGGGGGTGTGGGGTGGGAAATGGGGGGGTGGGGAGGTTGGGTGTGAAGGGAGAGGGGTGGTTGGGGGAAGAGAAGGGGGTATGGGGTAGGAAATGGGAGTATAGGGTGGGAAATGGGGGTATTTGGTAGGGAATGGGGGTATGGGGTAGGAAATGGGGGTATAGGGTGGGAAATGGGGGTATAGGGTGGAAAATGGAGGTATAGGGTGGGAAATGGGGGTATAGGGTGGGAAATGGTGGGGTGGGGGGGTTGGGTGTGAAGGGAGAGGGGTGGTTGGGTGGGAAATGGGGGCGTGGGGTGGGAAATGGGGGTATAGGGTGAGAAATAGGGGTATTTGGTAGGAAATGGGGGTATAGGGTGGGAAATGGGGGTGTAGGGTGGGAAATGGGAGGATTGGGGGGGTTGGGTGTGAAGGGAGAGGGGTGGTTGGGGTGGGAAATGGGGTGTGGGGCGGTTGGGAGTGATGGGAGAGGAAGGAAGGGAGGAAGGGAAAGAGTGGAGGAAAGAAGGAAGGAAGGGGAAAATAGATGAAAAGAAAGGCGAAGAAGGGAAGGAGGAAAGAAAGGAAGGAGGAAGAAAGAAGGGAAGAAAGGAAAAGAAGGAAGGAAGGAAGGAAAGGAGAATAGGGAAGCAGAAAAGAAAGAAAAGGGGAAGAAGAGGGGAGGGAAGGAAAGGGAAGGATGAGGGGAAAGGGAAGGGAAGCCATTATGGGGTCATGGTGGGGTTGGGGTCCGGCTACGGGACCGGGTTGCTGTCGGCCAACAGGCATTCGTTGATGGTAAGGTGGGGTCGGGGGGGTTGGGGTGGGAAACGGGGGCGTGGGGTGGGAAATGGGGGTGTAGGGTGGGAAATGGGGGGGTGGGAGGGTTGGGTGTGAAGTGAGAGGGGTGGTTGGGTGGGAAATGGGTGTATAGGGTAGGAAATGGGGGTATGGGGTAGGAAATGGGGGTGTGGGGTGGGAAATGGGGGGGTGGGGAGGTTGGGTGTGAAGGGAGAGGGGTGGTTGGGGGTAGAGAAGGGGGTATGGGGTAGGAAATGGGAGTATAGGGTGGGAAATGGGGGTATGGGGTAGGAAATGGGAGTATAGGGTGGGAAATGGGAGGGTGGTTGGGGTTGGGTGTGAAGGGAGAGGGGTGGTTGGGGGAAGAGAAGGGGGTACGGGGTAGGAAATGGGGGTATAGGGATGGAAATGGGGGTATGGGGTAGGAAATGGGGATATAGGGTGGGAAATGGAGGTGTGAGATGGTTGGGTGTGAAGGGAGAGGGGTGGTTGGGTGGGAAATGGGGGTGTGGGGTGGGAAGTGGGGGTATAGGGTGGGAAATGGGGGTATGGGGTAGGAAATGGGGGTATAGGGTGGGAAATGGGGGTGTGGGGTGGGAAATGGGGAGGTGGGGGGGTTGGGTGTGAAGGGAGAGGGGTGGTTGGGGTAGGAAATAGGGGTTGGGGTGGGAAATGGGGGTATGGGGTAGGAAATGGGGGTATAGGGTGGGAAATGGGGGTGTAGGGTGGGAAATGGGGGGGTGGGAGGGTTGGGTGTGAAGGGAGAGGGGTGGTTGGGATAAGAAAAGGGGGTGTGGGGTAGGAAATGGGAGTATAGGGTGGGAAATGGGGGTATGGGGTAGGAAATGGGGTATAGGGTGGGAAATGGGGGTATAGGGTGGGAAATGGGGACGTGGGGTGGGAAATGGGGGTATAGGGTGGGAAATGGGGGTGTGAGATGGTTGGGTGTGAAGGGAGAGGGGTGGTTGGGGTGGAAAATGGAGTGTGGGGTGGTTGGGAGTGATGGGAGAGGAAGGAAGGGAGGGAGGGAGGAAGGGAAAGAGGGGAGGAAAGAAGGAAGGAAGGGGAAAATAGATGAAAAGAAAGGCGAAGAAGGGAAGGAGGAAAGAAAGGAAGGAGGAAGAAAGAAGGGAAGAAAGGAAAAGAAGGAAGGAAGGAAGGAAAGGAGGATAGGGAAGCAGAAAGGAAAGAAAAGGGGAAGAAGAGGGGAGGGAAGGAAAGGGAAGGATGGGGGGAAAGGGAAGGGAAGCCATTATGGGGTCATGGTGGGGTTGGGGTCCGGCTACGGGACCGGGTTGCTGTCGGCCAACAGGCATTCGTTGATGGTAAGGTGGGGTCGGGGGGGTTGGGGTGGGAAACGGGGGCGTGGGGTGGGAAATGGGGGTGTAGGGTGGGAAATGGGGGTGTGGGGTAGGAAATAGGGCTATAGGGTGGGAAATGGGGGTATGGGGTAGGAAATGGGGGTATAGGGTAGGAAATGGGGGGGTGGTTGGGGTTGGGTGTGAAGTGAGAGGGGTGGTTGGGTGGGAAATGGGGGTATAGGGTAGGAAATGGGGGCATGGGGTGGTAAATGGAGGTATAGGGTGGGAAATGGGGGTGTGGGGTGGGAAATGGGGGGGTGGGAGGGTTGGGTGTGAAGGGAGAGGGGTGGTTGGGGTGGGAAATGGGAGTGTGGGGTAGGAAATGGGGGTATAGGGATGGAAATGGGGGTGTGGGGTAGGAAATGGGGGTATAGGGTGGGAAATGGGGGTGTAGGGTAGGAAATGGGGGGGTGGGGTGGGAAATGGGGGTATGGAGTAGGAAATGGGGGGATAGGGTGGGAAATGGGGGGGTGGGGGGGTTGGGTGTGAAGGGAGAGGGGTGGTTGGGGGAAGAGAAGGGGGTATGGGGTAGGAAATAGGGGTATAGGGTGGGAAATGGGGGTGTGGGGTAGGAAATAGGGCTATAGGGTGGGAAATGGGGGTATGGGGTAGGAAATGGAGGTATAGGGTGGGAAATGGGGGGGTGGGAGGGTTGGGTGTGAAGGGAGAGGGGTGGTTGGGGGTAGAGAAGGGGATCTGGGGTAGGAAATGGGGGTATAGGGTGGGAAATGGGGGTATGGGGTAGGAAATGGGGATATAGGGTGGGAAATGGAGGTGTGAGATGGTTGGGTGTGAAGGGAGAGGGGTGGTTGGGTGGGAAATGGGGGTGTGGGGTGGGTAGTGGGGGTATAGGGTGGGAAATGGGGATATGGGGTAGGAAATGGGGTATAGGGTGGGAAATGGGGGTGTAGGGTGGGGTTGGGTGTGAAGGGAGAGGGGTGGTTGGGGTAGGAAATGGGGGTATGGGGCGGGAAATGGAGGTATAGGGTGGGAAATGGGGGTATGGGGTGGGAAATGGGGGTATGGGGTAGGAAATGGGGGCATGGGGTGGGAAATGGGGGGGGTGGGAAATGGGGGGGTGGGAGGGTTGGGTGTGAAGGGAGAGGGGTGGTTGGGGTGGGAAATGGGGGTTGGGGTGGGAAATGGGGGTATGGGGTAGGAAATGGGGGTATAGGGTGGGAAATGGTGGGGTGGAGGGGTTGGGTGTGAAGAGAAAGGGGTGGTTGGGGTAGGAAATGGGGGTATGGGGCAGGAAATGGGGGTATAGGGATGGAAATGGGGATATGGGGTAGGAAATGGGGTATAGGGTGGGAAATGGGGGTGTAGGGTGGGTTGGGTGTGAAGGGAGAGGGGTGGTTGGGGGAAGAGAAGGGGGTATGGGGTAGGAAATGGGGGTATAGGGATGGAAATGGGGGTATGGGGTAGGAAATGGGGATATAGGGTGGGAAATGGAGGTGTGAGATGGTTGGGTGTGAAGGGAGAGGGGTGGTTGGGTGTGAAATGGGGGTGTGGGGCAGGAAATGGGGGTATAGGGATGGAAATGGGGGTATGGGGTAGGAAATGGGGTATAGGGTGGGAAATGGGGGTGTAGGGTGGGGTTGGGTGTGAAGGGAGAGGGGTGGTTGGGAGGGAAATGGGGGTATAGGGTGGGAAATGGGGGTATGGGGTAGGAAATGGGGTATAGGGTGGGAAATGGGGGGGTGGGGGGGTTGGGTGTGTAGGGAGAGGGGTGGTTGGGGTAAGAGAAGGGGGTATGGGGTAGGAAATGGGGGCATGGGGTGGGAAATGGAGGTATAGGGTGGGAAATGGGGGTGTGGGGTGGGAAATGGGGGGGTGGGAGGGTTGGGTGTGAAGGGAGAGGGGTGGTTGGGGGAAGAGAAGGGGGTATGGGGTAGGAAATGGAGGTATAGGGATGGAAATGGGGGTATGGGGTAGGAAATGGGGTATAGGGTGGGAAATGGGGGTGTGAGATGGTTGGGTGTGAAGGGAGAGGGGTGGTTGGGGGAAGAAAAGGGGGTATGGGGTAGGAAATGGAGGTATAGGGATGGAAATGGGGGTATTTGGTAGGGAATGGGGGTATGGGGTACGAAATGGGGGTATAGGGTGGGAAATGGGGGTATAGGGTGGAAAATGGAGGTATAGGAATGGAAATGGGGGTATGGGGTAGGAAATGGGTGTATAGGGTGGGAAATGGGGGTGTAGGGTGGGAAATGGGGAGGTGGGGGGGTTGGGTGTGAAGTGAGAGGGGTGGTTGGGTGGGAAATGGGTGTATAGGGAAGGAAATGGGGGTATGGGGTAGGAAATGGGGGTATGGGGTAGGAAATGGGGGTGTGGGGTGGGAAATGGGGGGGGTGGGGAGGTTGGGTGTGAAGGGAGAGGGGTGGTTGGGGGTAGAGAAGGGGGTATGGGCTAGGAAATGGGGGTATAGGGTAGGAAATGGGGGTATGGGGTAGGAAATGGGGTATAGGGTGGGAAATGGGGGTGTAGGGTGGGGTTGGGTGTGAAGGGAGAGGGGTGGTTGGGGGAAGAGAAGGGGGAATGGGGTAGGAAATGGGGGCATGGGGTGGGAAATGGAGGTATAGGGTGGGAAATGGGGGTGTGGGGTGGGAAATGGGGGGGTGGGAGGGTTGGGTGTGAAGGGAAAGGGGTGGTTGGGGTAGGAAATGGGGGTATGGGGCGGGAAATGGAGGTATAGGGATGGAAATGGGGGTATGGGGTAGGAAATGGGGCTATAGGGTGGGAAATGGGGGTATGGGGTAGGAAATGGAGGTATAGGGTGGGAAATGGGGGGGTGGGAGGGTTGGGTGTGAAGGGAGAGGGGTGGTTGGGGGAAGAAAAGGGGATATGGGGTAGGAAATGGGTGTATAGGGTGGGAAATGGGGGGGTGGTTGGGGTTGGGTGTGAAGTGAGAGGGGTGGTTGGGGGAAAAGAAGGGGGTATAGGGTAGGAAATGGGGGTATGGGGTAGGAAATGGAGGTATAGGGTGGGAAATGGGGGTGTGGGGTGGGAAATGGGGGTGTAGGGTGGGGTTGGGTGTGAAGGGAGAGGGGTGGTTGGGGGAAGAGAAGGGGGTACGGGGTAGGAAATGGGGGTATAGGGATGGAAATGGGGGTATGGGGTAGGAAATGGGGATATAGGGTGGGAAATGGAGGTGTGAGATGGTTGGGTGTGAAGGGAGAGGGGTGGTTGGGTGGGAAATGGGGGTGTGGGGTGGGAAGTGGGGGTATAGGGTGGGAAATGGGGGTATGGGGTAGGAAATGGGGGTATAGGGTGGGAAATGGGGGTATAGGGTGGGAAATGGGGGGGTGGGGGGGTTGGGGGCGATGGGAGAGGAAGGGAAGGAAGGAAGGAAGGGAGGGAGGGAGGAAGGAAGTAGGGAAGGAGGGAAGGAAGGAAGGAAAGGACGGAAGGAAGGAAGTAAGGACTGAAGGAGGGAAGGAAGGAAGGGAGGGAGGGAGGAAGGAAGGAAGGAAAGAAGGAAGGAAGGAAGGAAGGAAGGGAGGAAGGACTGAAGGAGGGAAGGAAGGAAGGAAGGAAGGAAGGAAGGAAGGAAGGAAGGAAGGAAGGAAGGAAGGAAGGTTGGAAGGAAGGCAGGAAGGAAGGAAGGGAGGGAGGAAGGAAGGAAGGAAGGAAGGAAGGGAGGAAGGAAGGGAGGAAGGAAGGGAGGAAGGAAGGAAGGAAGGAAGGAAGGAAGGAAGGAAGGAAGGAAGAAAGGACGGAAGGAAGGAGGGAAGGAAGGAAGGAGGGAAGGAAGGAAGGAAGGAAGGAAGGGAGGACGGAAAGAAGGAGGAAGGAAGGAAGGAGGGGAGGAAGGAGGGAAGGAAGGAGGGAAGGAAGGAAGGAAGGAAGGAAGGAAGGAAGGAAGGAAGGAAGGAAGGGAGGAAGGAAGGAAGGAAGGAAGGAAGGAGGGTAGGATGGAAGGGAGGAAGGAAGATGGAAGGAAGGGAGGGAGGAAGGAAGGGAGGAAGGAAGGAAGGAAGGAAGGAAGCAAAGGGAAGTCGGAAGGGCGCTCCGGCTTTGCAACCGTGCAACGCCTTTCGCCTTTGCAACCCCGCTGCTCGTTTTCCTTGCAAGCTCGCAGTCGTCCCGCCCTTTGCAAAGCAGCTTTGCAACTCGTCCTCCTTTGCAGGTCGGTGCTCACC
Organism: Gallus gallus; assembly: GCF_016699485.2. NCBI lineage: Eukaryota > Metazoa > Chordata > Aves > Galliformes > Phasianidae > Gallus > Gallus gallus. The sequence continues at coordinate 706,900 of NC_052571.1, read as the reverse complement.
GCGAGGACGGCGTCGGGCTGCGCTCTGCTCACTCTCTGGTGCCCAATCAGGTTGCGGTGCCGCAGCTCCCCGTGCAATCGGCCACGTCCCCGGAGCTCAACCCGAGCCAGGATCCTTATAGGGGTGAGTTGCAACGGGGCTGCTGCGGTTGCGTTGCATTGTCGCGTTGCAGTGAGGTTGCATTGCATTGTTGCGTTGCGGTGTGGTTGCATTGCGGTGTGGTTGCATTGAGTTGTGGTTGCATTGCATTGCATTGTTGCATTGCAGTGTGGTTGCATTGTGTTGTTGCATTGAGGTGTGGTTGCATTGCATTGCATTGTTGCATTGCAGCGTGGTTGCATTGCATTGCATTGGGGCTGCATTGCATTGCATTGCATTGCATTGTTGCATTGCGGTGTGGTTGCATTGCGTTGAGGCTGCATTGCATTGCATTGCATTGTGGTGTGGTTGCATTGCATTGTTGCGTTGCAGTGTGGTTGCGTTGCATTGCAGTGTGGTTGCATTGCATTGCATTGCAGTGAGGTTGCATTGCATTGTTGCGTTGCGGTGTGGTTGCATTGCATTGTGGTGTGGTTGCATTGCATTGCATTGGGGCTGCATTGCATTGCATTGTTGCATTGCAGTGTGGTTGCATTGCATTGTTGCATTGCGGTGTGGTTGCATTGCATTGCAGTGTGGTTGCATTGCAGCGGGGCTGCATTGCATTGCATTGCATTGTTGTGGTGCAATGTGGTTGCATTGCGGTGTGGTTGTGTTGCGGTGTGGTTGCATTGCGTTGCGGTGTGGTTGCATTGAGTTGTGGTTGCATTGCATTGCATTGTTGCATTGCGGTGTGGTTGCATTGCATTGCATTGTTGCATTGCAGTGTGGTTGCATTGCAGTGGGGCTCCATTGCGGTGCATTGGGGCTGCATTGCGTTGCATTATTGGGTTGCATTGCGTTGGGGCTGCATTGCATTGCATTGCATTGTGGTGTGGTTGCATTGCATTGCATTGTTGCATTGTGGTGTGGTTGGGTTGCATTGAGTTGTGGTTGCATTGCATTGCATTGTTGCATTGCAGTGTGGTTGCATTGCGTTGTGGTGTGGTTGCATTGCATTGCATTGGGGCTGCATTGCATTGCATTATTGCATTGCTGTGTGGTTGCATTGCAGTGAGGTTGCATTGTGGTGTGGTTGCATTGCTTTGCATTATTGCATTGCAGTGTGGTTGCATTGCAGTGGGGCTCCATTGCGGTGCATTGGGGCTGCATTGCGTTGCATTATTGGGTTGCATTGCAGTGTGGTTGCATTGCATTGCATTGCGGTGTGGTTGCATTGCATTGCAGTGTGGTTGCATTGCATTGCATTGTGGTGTGGTTGCGTTGCATTGCAGTGGGACTGCTTTGCATTGCATTGCATTGTTGCATTGCGGTGTGGTTGCATTGCATTGCATTGCACCGCGGTCAAATTGCAGCGGCGTTGCATTGCAGTGGTGTTGCATCGCGTCGCTCGGGCGGCCCTTTGCAGCTGCACTGCAATGCATTTGCATCCCGTTGCATTGCATCATTGCAATTGCAATGCACTTGCAAGCCATGGCGTTGCTCAGGCCTCGCTTTGCACTCCCATCGCCTTGCATTGCTCTCAGGGCTCGCTTTGCTCCCAGATCCCCTTGCATTGCACTCCCATTGCCTTGCATTGCACCCAGCTTGCATTGCATCGCTCCCAGCTCCCATTGCATCGCACAGGGCCGGCCTTGCAAGCTCTCAGGCCTCGCTTTGCTCTCAGATCCCCTTGCATTGCTCTCAGATCCCCTTGCATCGCTCCCAGATCCCCTTGCATTGCTCTCAGGGCTCTCTTTGCTCTCAGATCCCCTTGCATTGCCCTCAGATCCCCTTGCATCGCTCCCAGCTCCCCTTGCATCGCTCCCAGCTCCCATTGCATCGCACAGGGCCGGCCTTGCAAGCTCTCAGGCCTTGCATTGCTCTCACATCCCCTTGCATTGCTCTCAGATCCCCTTGTATTGCTCTCAGGGCTCTCTTTGCTCTCAGATCTCCTTGCATTGCACTCAGATCCCCTTGCATTGCACCCAGCTCCCGTTGCATCGCTTCCAGCTCCCATTGCATCGCACAGGGCTGGCCTTGCAAGCTCTCAGGCCTTGCTTTGTCCTCACATCCCCTTGCATTGCACTCAGATCCCCTTGCATTGCTTTCAGATCCCCTTGCATTGCACTCCCATGGCCTTGCATTGCTCTCAGGCCTCGCTTTGCTCTCCCATCCCCTTGCATTGCACTCAGATCCCCTTGCATCGCTCCCAGCTCCCATTGCATCGCACAGGGCCGGCCTTGCATCGCTCCGGGCTCACGTTGCAAGCTCTCAGGCCTTGCTTTGCCCTCACATCCCCTTGCATTGCACTCAGATCCCCTTGCATTGCTCTCAGATCCCCTTGCATTGCTCTCAGGCCTCGCTTTGCTCTCAGATCCCCTTGCATTGCTCTCACATCCCCTTGCATTGCACAAAGATGGCCTTGCATTGATCTCAGGCCTCGCTTTGCTCTCAGATCCCCTTGCATTGCTCTCAGATCCCCTTGCATTGCACAAAGATGGCCTTGCATTGATCTCAGGGCTCGCTTTGCTCTCAGATCCCCTTGCATTGCTCTCAGATCCCCTTGCATTGCTTTCAGATCCCCTTGCATTGCTCTCGGGGCTCGCTTTGCTCTCAGATCCCCTTGCATTGCACTCAGATCCCCTTGCATTGCACTCAGATCCCCTTGCATTGCACTCAGATCCCCTTGCATTGCTCTCAGATCCCCTTGCATTGCTCTCAGGCCTCGCTTTGCTCTCAGATCCCCTTGCATTGCACCCAGCTCCCCTTGCATCGCTCCCAGCTCCCGTTGCATCGCACAGGGCCGGCCTTGCAAGCTCTCAGGCCTCGCTTTGCTCTCAGATCCCCTTGCATTGCACTCCCATCGCCTTGCATTGCTCTCAGATCCCCTTGCATTGCTCTCAGGGCTCTCTTTGCTCTCAGATCCCCTTGCATTGCTCTCAGATCCCCTTGCATTGCTCTCAGGGCTCGCTTTGCTCTCAGATCCCCTTGCATTGCTCTCAGATCCCCTTGCATTGCTCTCAGGCCTCGCTTTGCTCTCAGATCCCCTTGCATTGCCCTCAGCTCCCCTTGCATCGCTCCCAGCTCCCGTTGCATCGCTCCCAGCTCCCGTTGCATCGCACAGGGCCGGCCTTGCATCGCTTCGGGCTCACGTTGCAAGCTCTCAGGCCTTGCATTGCTCTCAGATCCCCTTGCATTGCTCTCAGGCCTCGCTTTGCTCTCAGATCCCCTTGCATTGCACCCAGCTCCCCTTGCATCGCTCCCAGCTCCCGTTGCATCGCACAGGGCCGGCCTTGCAAGCTCTCAGGCCTCGCTTTGCTCTCAGATCCCCTTGCATTGCACTCCCATCGCCTTGCATTGCTCTCAGATCCCCTTGCATTGCTCTCAGGGCTCTCTTTGCTCTCAGATCCCCTTGCATTGCTCTCAGATCCCCTTGCATTGCTCTCAGATCCCCTTGCATTGCTCTCAGGGCTCGCTTTGCTCTCAGATCCCCTTGCATTGCTCTCAGATCCCCTTGCATTGCTCTCAGGCCTCGCTTTGCTCTCAGATCCCCTTGCATTGCCCTCAGCTCCCCTTGCATCGCTCCCAGCTCCCGTTGCATCGCTCCCAGCTCCCGTTGCATCGCACAGGGCCGGCCTTGCATCGCTTCGGGCTCACGTTGCAAGCTCTCAGGCCTTGCATTGCTCTCAGATCCCCTTGCATTGCACTCCCATGGCCTTGCATTGCTCTCAGGGCTCGCTTTGCCCTCACATCCCCTTGCATTGCTCTCAGATCCCCTTGCATCGCTCCCAGCTCCCATTGCATCGCACAGGGCCGGCCTTGCAAGCTCTCAGGCCTCGCTTTGCCTTCACATCCCCTTGCATTGCTCTCAGATCCCCTTGCATTGCTCTCAGGGCTCGCTTTGCTCTCAGATCCCCTTGCATTGCTCTCAGATCCCCTTGCATTGCTCTCAGATCCCCTTGCATTGCTCTCAGGGCTCTCTTTGCCCTCACATCCCCTTGCATTGCTCTCAGATCCCCTTGCATTGCACTCAGATCCCATTGCATCGCTCCCAGCTCCCCTTGCATCGCTCCCAGCTCCCATTGCATCGCACAGGGCCGGCCTTGCATCGCTCCGGGCTCACGTTGCAAGCTCTCAGGCCTCGCTTTGCCCTCACATCCCCTTGCATTGCACTCAGATCCCCTTGCATTGCTCTCAGATCCCCTTGCATTGCTCTCAGGGCTCACTTTGCTCTCAGATCCCCTTGCATTGCTCTCAGATCCCCTTGCATTGCTCTCAGGGCTCTCTTTGCTCTCAGATCCCCTTGCATTGCACCCAGCTCCCATTGCATCGCTCCCAGCTCCCGTTGCATCGCTCCCAGCTCCCGTTGCATCGCTCCCAGCTCCCGTTGCATCGCTCCGGGCCGGCCTTGCGTTGCACCCAGCCTACCCTGCACCTCTCACCCCCCCCTTTCCCCCCCCCCCCCCCCCGGCCCCGTTGCAGGCCTGGCGGCGGGTTTGCAAGGGCAGAGCGTGTCGTCGGGCAGCTCGGAGCTGAAGTCGGACGACGAAGGCGACGAGAACGCGCAGGAGGCCAAATGCGGCGACGACAAGAAGCTGGACGAGGACAAGAAGGAGCTCAAGTCAATTACGAGGTCAAGGTCTAGGTAACGGCGGGACGGAGGGGGGGGGGGGGGGGGGAGGGTCGTTAGCGGCGTTAATTAGGGGCCGGAAGGGGGGTTGGGGGGCCAAAAGGGGGGTGGGAAGGGGGGGGAGAGGGTGCGGTTTGCTTTGCGAGGTGCAAAGGGGGGCGAAGAGCAAAGGAGGGGGAGAAGGGGTTGCGTTGCGTGGCGTTGCATGCTTGCAGGTTGCAAAGGGGGCTCCTTGCACGGCGTTGCACGCTTGCAGGTTGCAAAGGGGGGGGCGGAGGGGGCGCAGCTCGCATTCCAAGGTGCAAAGGGGGGCTGAAGAGCAAAGTAGGATGGAATGGGGTTGAGTTGCATGCTTGTAGGTTGCAAAGGGGGGGTGGTTGCAACGTAGGACGCCATGCAAGGTGCAAAGGGGGCTCCTTGCACGGCGTTGCACGCTTGCAGGTTGCAAAGGGGGGGTTATTGCAACGAGGGACGCCGTGCAAGGTGCAAAGGGGGCTCCTTGCACGGCGTTGCACGCTTGCAGGTTGCAAAGAGGGGGGTTCAGGGGGCGCAGCTCGCGTTGCAAGGTGCAAAGGGGGGCGAAGAGCAAAGGAGGATGGAATGGGGTTGAGTTGCATGCATGTAGGTTGCAAAGGGGGGGTGATTGCAACGAGGGACGCCGTGCAAGGTGCAAAGGGGGCTCCTTGCACGGCGTTGCACGCTTGCAGGTTGCAAAGGGGGGGTGATTGCAACGAGGGACGCCGTGCAAGGTGCAAAGGGGGCTCCTTGCACGGCGTTGCACGCTTGCAGGTTGCAAAGAGGGGGGTTCAGGGGGCGCAGCTCGCGTTGCAAGGTGCAAAGGGGGGCGAAGAGCAAAGGAGGATGGAATGGGGTTGAGTTGCATGCATGTAGGTTGCAAAGGGGGGGTGATTGCAACGAGGGACGCCGTGCAAGGTGCAAAGGGGGCTCCTTGCACGGCGTTGCACGCTTGCAGGTTGCAAAGGGGGGGTGATTGCAACGTAGGACGCCGTGCAAGGTGCAAAGGGGGCTCCTTGCACGGCGTTGCACGCTTGCAGGTTGCAAAGGGGGAGGTTCAGGGGGCGCAGCTCGCGTTGCAAGGTGCAAAGGGGGGCGAAGAGCAAAGGAGGATGGAATGGGGTTGAGTTGCATGCATGTAGGTTGCAAAGGGGGGGTGGTTGCAAGATGGGATGCCGTGCAAGGTGCAAAGGGGGCTCCTTGCACGGCGTTGCACGCTTGTAGGTTGCAAAGGGGGGGTGATTGCAACGTAGGATGCCATGCAAGGTGCAAAGGGGGCTCCTTGCACGGCGTTGCACGCTTGCAGGTTGCAAAGAGGGGGGTTCAGGGGGCGCAGCTCGCGTTGCAAGGTGCAAAGGGGGGCTGAAGAGCAAAGTAGGAGTGCAAAGGGTCGCATTGCATGCATGTAGGTTGCAAAGGGGGGGTGGTTGCAACGTAGGACGCCGTGCAAGGTGCAAAGGGGGCTCCTTGCACGGCGTTGCACGCTTGCAGGTTGCAAAGGGGGGGTTATTGCAACGTGGGACGCCGTGCAAGGTGCAAAGGGGGCTCCTTGCACGGCGTTGCACGCTTGTAGGTTGCAAAGGGGGGGTTATTGCAACGTAGGACGCCGTGCAAGGTGCAAAGGGGGCTCCTTGCACGGCGTTGCACGCTTGCAGGTTGCAAAGGGGGGGGTTCAGGGGGCGCAGCTCGCATTGCAAGGTGCAAAGGGGGGCGAAGAGCAAAGTGGATGGAATGGGGTTGAGTTGCACGCTTGTAGGTTGCAAAGGGGGGGTTATTGCAACGAGGGACGCCGTGCAAGGTGCAAAGGGGGCTCCTTGCACGGCGTTGCACGCTTGTAGGTTGCAAAGGGGGGGGTTCAGGGGGCGCAGCTCGCATTGCAAGGTGCAAAGGGGAGCAAAGAGCAAAGGAGGATGGAATGGGGTTGAGTTGCACGCTTGTAGGTTGCAAAGGGGGGGTGATTGCAACGAGGGACGGCGTGCAAGGTGCAAAGGGGGCTCCTTGCACGGCGTTGCACGCTTGCAGGTTGCAAAGGCGGGGGCGGAGGGGGCGCAGCTCGCCTTGCAAGGTGCAAAGGGGGGCGAAGAGCAAAGTAGGAGGGGAAATGGTTGCGTTGCATGCATGTAGGTTGCAAAGGGGGGGTGATTGCAACGAGGGACGGCGTGCAAGGTGCAAAGGGGGCTCCTTGCATGGCGTTGCACGCTTGCAGGTTGCAAAGGGGGCTCCTTGCACGGCGTTGCACGCTTGCAGGTTGCAAAGAGGGGGGCAGAGGGGGCGCAGCTCGCGTTGCAAGGTGCAAAGGGGGGCTGAAGAGCAAAGGAGGATGGAACGGGGTTGAGTTGCACGCTTGTAGGTTACAAAGGGGGGGTGATTGCAAGGCGGGACGCCGTGCAAGGTGCAAAGGGGGCTCCTTGCACGGCGTTGCACGCTTGCAGGTTGCAAAGAGGGGGGCGGAGGGGGCGCAGCTCGCGTTGCAAGGTGCAAAGGGGGGCGAAGAGCAAAGTAGGGGTAGAAGGGGTTGCGTTGCATGCTTGTAGGTTGCAAAGGGGGGGTGATTGCAACGTAGGACGCCGTGCAAGGTGCAAAGGGGGCTCCTTGCACGGCGTTGCACGCTTGTAGGTTGCAAAGGGGGGGTGATTGCAACGTAGGACGCCGTGCAAGGTGCAAAGGGGGCTCCTTGCACGGCGTTGCACGCTTGCAGGTTGCAAAGGGGGGGGTGGAGGGGGCGCAGCTCGCGTTGCAAGGTGCAAAGGGGAGCAAAGAGCAAAGTAGGATGGAACGGGGTTGAGTTGCATGCACGTAGGTTGCAAAGGGGGGGTGATTGCAATGTGGGACGGCGTGCAAGGTGCAAAGGGGGCTCCTTGCACGGCGTTGCACGCTTGCAGGTTGCAAAGAGGGGGGCGGAGGGGGCGCAGCTCGCGTTGCAAGGTGCAAAGGGGGGCTGAAGAGCAAAGTAGGAGTGCAAAGGGTCGCATTGCATGGCGTTGCACGCTTGCAGGTTGCAAAGGGGGCTCCTTGCATGGCGTTGCACGCTTGCAGGTTGCAAAGAGGGGGGCAGAGGGGGCGCAGCTCGCGTTGCAAGGTGCAAAGGGGGGCTGAAGAGCAAAGGAGGATGGAACGGGGTTGAGTTGCACGCTTGTAGGTTACAAAGGGGGGGTGATTGCAAGGCGGGACGCCGTGCAAGGTGCAAAGGGGGCTCCTTGCACGGCGTTGCACGCTTGCAGGTTGCAAAGAGGGGGGCGGAGGGGGCGCAGCTCGCGTTGCAAGGTGCAAAGGGGGGCAAAGAGCAAAGTAGGAGGGGAAATGGTTGCGTTGCATGCACGTAGGTTGCAAAGGGGGGGTGGTTGCAACGTAGCACGCCGTGCAAGGTGCAAAGGGGGCTCCTTGCACAGCGTTGCACGCTTGCAGGTTGCAAAGAGGGGGGTTCAGGGGGCGCTGCTCGCATTGCAAGGTGCAAAGGGGGGCTGAAGAGCAAAGTAGGGGTAGAAGGGGTTGTGTTGCATGCATGTAGGTTGCAAAGGGGGGGTGATTGCAACGTAGGACGCCGTGCAAGGTGCAAAGGGGGCTCCTTGCACGGCGTTGCACGCTTGCAGGTTGCAAAGAGGGGGGCGGAGGGGGCGCAGCTCGCGTTGCAAGGTGCAAAGGGGGGCGAAGAGCAAAGTAGGGGTAGAAGGGGTTGCGTTGCATGCATGTAGGTTGCAAAGGGGGGGTGGTTGCAACGAGGGACGCCGTGCAAGGTGCAAAGGGGGCTCCTTGCACGGCGTTGCACGCTTGCAGGTTGCAAAGGGGGGGTTATTGCAACGAGGGACGCCATGCAAGGTGCAACGGGGTGTCGTAGGGTTGCATGCATGGGATTTGCAAGGCTTCCTTTGCGGTCGGGGTTGCAAAGGGGGGCGGTGGTTGAAAAAGGGGGGGGTCCCACAGCAATAACGACGACGAGGATCTGACCCCGGAGCAAAAAGCCGAGAGGGAGAAAGAGAGGCGGATGGCGAACAACGCCCGCGAGAGGCTGAGGGTGAGGGACATCAACGAGGCCTTCAAGGAGTTGGGGCGGATGGTGCAGCTGCACCTGAAGAGCGACAAACCGCAGACGAAGCTGCTCATCTTGCACCAGGCCGTGGCGGTGATCCTGAGCTTGGAGCAGCAAGTGAGAGGTGAGGGGGGGGATGGGGGTTTGGGGGGGGTTTGGGGGGGTTTTGGGGGTGTTTTGGGGTTGGGATGGGGAAATGGGGGTGATAATGGGGTTGGAATGGGGAGGGGTGGGAATAGGGGGGAATTGGGGGGGATGGAGGGGGAAATGGGGGGAATGGGGGGTGGGAATGGGGTTGGAATGGGGTAGGGGGTGGGAATGGGGTTGGAATGGGGAGAGGTTGGAATAGGGGTTGGAAATGGGGGTGGAAATGGGAATAGGGGGTGATAATGGGGTTGGAAATGGGGGTAGGAATGGGGATAGGGGGTGGGAATGGGGTTGGAATGGGGATAGGGGGTGGGAATGGGGTTGGAATGGGGAGGGGTGGGAATAGGGGGGGATTGGGGGGGTTTGGGGTCAGAAATGGGGAGAGGTTGGAATGGGGGATGGAAATGGGGGTGGGAATGGGGTTGGAATGGAGAGAGGGGGGAATGGGTTGGATATGGGGTTCGGAATGGGAATGGGGGGTGGGAATGGGGTTGGGATGGAGAGGGGGGGAATGGGGGTGGGAATGGGGATAGGGGGTTGGGAATGGGGTTGGAATGGGGATGGAGGGGGAAATGGGGGGGGTTGTGGGGGTTTTGGGGGGGTTTGGGGTCGGGAATGGGGGTTTGGGGGGGCTTTGGGGGGTTTTGGGGGGGGTTTGGGGGGGGATTGGGGGGGTTTGGGGTCAGGAATTGGGAGGGGGGGTTGGGAATGGGGGTGGGAATGGGGGGTGGGAATGGGGTCGGAATGGGGTGGGAATGGGGTTGGGAATGGGGTTGGAATGGGGATAGGGGGTGGGAATGGGGGTGGGAATGGGGATAGGGGGTGGGAATGGGGTTGGAATGGGGATAGGGGGTGGGAATGGGGTTGGAATGGGGAGAGGGGGGGGATGGAGGGGGAAATGGGGGTGGGAATGGGGTTTTGGGGGGGGATTGGGGGGGTTTTGGGGTCGGAAATGGGGTTGGGATGGGAAGGAGGGGTTGGAAATGGGGTTGGAATGGAGAGGGGGGGGTTGGAGGGGGAAATGGGGGTGGGAATGGGGGTTGGAAGGGGAAAGGGGGTGGGAATGGGGTTGGAATGGGGATGGAGGGGGAAATGGGGGTCAGAAATGGGGATAGGGGGTGGGAATGGGGTTTTGGGGATGGAGAGGGGGGGAATGGGGTTGGAATGGGGGGGGATGGAGGGGGGAATGGTGGGGATGGGGGGTGGGAATGGGGTTGGAACGGGGAGAGGGGGGAATGGGGTGGAATAGGGGGTGGAAATGGGGATGGAGGGGGAAATGGGGGTCAGAAATGGGGATAGGGGGTGGGAATGGGGGTGGATATGGGGTTGGAATGGGGAGCGATTGGAAATGGGGGTCAGAAATGGGGTTAGAATGGGGAGAGGTGGGTTGGAATGGGGATAGGGGGTGGGAATGGGGTTGGAATGGGGAGGGGTGGGAATAGGGGGGGATTGGGGGGGTTTTGGGGTCAGAAATGGGGAGAGGTTGGAATGGGGGATGGAAATGGGGGTGGGAATGGGGTTGGAATGGAGAGAGGGGGGAATGGGTTGGATATGGGGTTCGGAATGGGAATGGGGGGTGATAATGGGGTTGGAATGGGGAGAGGTTGGAATGGGAGATGGAAATGGGGTTGGAATGGGGAGCGATTGGAAATGGGGGTCAGAAATGGGGTTGGAATGGGGAGAGGTGGGAATAGGGGGGGTTTGGGGGGGGATTGGGGGATTTGGGGGGGTTTTGGGGTCGGGAATGGGGTTGGGATGGAGAGGGGGGGAATGGGGTGGAATAGGGGGGGGAAATGGGGTCGGAATGGGGATAGGGGGTGGGAATGGGGGTGGATATGGGGTTGGAATGGGGAGGGGTGGGAATAGGGGGGGATTGGGGGGGTTTGGGGTCGGAAATGGGCATAGGGGGGTTGGAAATGGGGGTGGGAATGGGGTGAGGGGGGAATGGGTCGGAATAGGGGGGGGAAATGGGGTTGGAATGGGAAGGAGGGGTGGAAATGGGGGTAGGAATGGGGATAGGGGGTGGGAATGGGGTTGGAATGGGGAGAGGGGGGAATAGGGGGGGATTGGGGGGGTTTTGGGGGGGTTTTGGGGTCAGAAATGGGGAGAGGTTGGAATGGGGGATGGAAATGGGGGTGGGAATGGGGGTGGGAATGGGGAGAGGGGGGTTGGAATGGGGTAGAGGGTGGGAATGGGGTTGGAATGGGGATAGGGGGTGATAATGGGGTTGGAAATGAGGGTAGGAATGGGGATAGGGGGTGGGAATGGGGTTGGAATGGGGAGGGGTGGGAATAGGGGGGGATTGGGGGGGTTTGGGGGGGTTTGGGGGGGTTTTGGGGGGGTTTGGGGGTCGGGAATGGGAAGGGGGGGTTGGAAATTGGGGTTGGAATGGGGTGAGGGGGGAATGGGGGGGGATGGAGGGGGATGGAGGGGGAAATGGGGGTGGGAATGGGAAGGAGGGGTGGGAATGGGGTTGGAATGGGGAGAGGGGGGGGATGGGGGTGGATATGGGGGTGGGAATGGGGAGAGGGGGGTTGGAATGGGGAGAGGTTGGAATGGGGGGTGGGAATGGGGTTGGAATGGGGAGAGGGGGGAAATGGGGTTGGAAATGGGGGTGGGAATGGGGATAGGGGGTGGGAATGGGGTTGGAATGGGGAGGGGTGGGAATAGGGGGGGATTGGGGGGGTTTGGGGGGGTTTTGGGGGGGGATTGGGGGGGTTTTGGGGTCGGGAATGGGGAGGAGGGGTTGGGAAATGGGGTTGGAATGGGGGGTGGGAATGGGGTTGGGATGGAGAGAGGGGGGAATGGGACGGAATAGGGGGTGGAAATGGGGTCGGAATGGGAAGGGGGGGTTGGAATGGGGAGAGGGGGGGAATGGGGGGGTTTGGGGGGGTTTGGGGTCAGAAATGGGGGTTGGAATGGAAAAAGAGGGGTTGGAGGGGTCGGAAATGGGGGTTGGAATGGGGAGAGGGGGGAATGGGGTTGGAAATGGGGGTGGGAATGGGGTTGGAATGGAGAGAGGTTGGAATGGGAGATGGAAATGGGGTTGGAATGGGGAGCGATTGGAAATGGGGGTCAGAAATGGGGTTGGAATGGGGAGAGGTGGGAATAGGGGGGGTTTGGGGGGGGATTGGGGGATTTGGGGGGGTTTTGGGGTCGGGAATGGGGTTGGGATGGAGAGGGGGGGTTGGAGGGGGAAATGGGGGTGGGAATGGGGGTTGGAAGGGGAAAGGGGGTGGGAATGGGGTTGGAATGGGGAGGGGTGGGAATAGGGGGGGATTGGGGGGGTTTGGGGGGGTTTTGGGGGGGGATTGGGGGGGTTTGGGGTCGGGAATGGGGAGGGGGGGTTGGAAATGGGGTTGGAATGGGGAGCGATTGGAAATGGGGGTCAGAAATGGGGTTGGAATGGGGAGAGGTGGGAATAGGGGGGGGTTTGGGGGGGGATTGGGGGATTTGGGGGGGTTTTGGGGTCGGGAATGGGGTTGGGATGGAGAGGGGGGGAATGGGGTGGAATAGGGGGGGGAAATGGGGTCGGAATGGGGATAGGGGTTGGGAATGGGGGTGGATATGGGGTTGGAATGGGGAGAGGTTGGAATGGGGGGTGGGAATGGGGAGGGGTGGGAATAGGGGGGGATTGGGGGGGTTTGGGGGGGTCTTGGGGGGTTTTGGGGTCAGAAATGCGGAGAGGTTGGAATGGGGGATGGAAATGGGGGTGGGAATGGGGGTGGGAATGGGGAGAGGGGGGTTGGAATGGGGTAGGGGGTGGGAATGGGGTTGGAATGGGGAGAGGGGGGAGGAATGGGGTTGGAATGGGGTGAGGGGGGAATAGGGGGGGTTTGGGGGGGGATTGGGGGGGGATTGGGGGGTTTTGGGGGGGTTTGGGGTCGGGAATGGGGGTTTGGGGGGGGTTTTGGGGGGGGTTTGGGGGGGGGGGTTTGGGGGGGTTTTGGGGTCGGGAATGGGGTTGGGATGGGAAGGAGGGGTGGGAAATGGGGTTGGAATGGAGAGGGGGGGTTGGGGGTGGATATGGGGTTGGAAATGGGGTGGGAATGGGGATAGGGGGATAGGGGGTGGGAATGGGGTTGGAATGGGGTGAGGGGGGAATGGGGTGGAATAGGGGGGGGAAATGGGGTCGGAATGGGGAGAGGGGGGGAATGGGGGTGGATATGGGGTAGGGAATGGGGAGGGGTGGGAATAGGGGGGGAATGGGGGGGTTTTGGGGTCGGGAATGGGGTTGGGATGCGGAAATGGGGGTGGGAATGGGGTTGGAATGGGGAGAGGGGGGAATGGGGTGGAATGGGGGGGGAAATGGGGTCGGAATGGGGATAGGGGGTGGGAATGGGGGTGGGAATGGGGGGTGGGAATGGGGTTGGAATGGGGTGGGAATGGGGTTGGAATGGGGTGGGAATGGGGTTGGAATGGGGATAGGGGGTGATAATGGGGTTGGGAATGGGGTTGGGATGGAGAGGGGGGGAATGGGGTTGGATATGGGGTTGGAAATGGGGTGGGAGTGGGGAGAGGGGGTGGGAATGGGGTTGGAATGGGGAGAGGGGGGAATGGGGTGGAATAGGGGGGGGAAATGGGGTCGGAATGGGGTGAGGGGGGGAATGGGGGTGGATATGGGGTTGGAATGGGGAGGGGTGGGAATAGGGGGGGATTGGGGGGGTTTTGGGGGGGTTTTGGGGTCGGGAATGGGGAGGGGGGGTTGGGAATGGGGGTGGGAATGGGGGGTGGGAAGGGGGTCGGAATGGGGTGGGAATGGGGGGGGAATGGGGTTGGAATGGGGTGGGAATGGGGATAGGGGGTGATAATGGGGTTGGGATGGAGAGGGGGGGAATGGGGTGGAATAGGGGGGGGGAAATGGGGTCGGAATGGGGTGAGGGGGGGAATGGGGGTGGATATGGGGTTGGAATGGGGAGGGGTGGGAATAGGGGGGGATTGGGGGGGTTTTGGGGGGGTTTTGGGGTCGGGAATGGGGAGGGGGGTTGGGAATGGGGGTGGGAATGGGGGGTGGGAATGGGGTGGGAATGGGGTTGGAAATGAGGTTGGAAATGGAAATGGGGTGGAAATGGGGGTTGGAAATGGGAAAGGGGGGGGAAATGGGGTCGGAAACGGGAATTGGGGGGGGAAATGGGGGTCGTAATGCAAAGATGGGGGTGGAAATGGGGACGGGGTTGGAAATGGGGTCGGAAATGGGGGTCGCAAAGCAAAGAGGGGGGTGGAAATGGGGTTGGAAATGGAAATGGGGGTTGGAAATGGGGATGGGGGGGGAAATGGGGTTGGAAATGGGGTCGGAAATGGAAAGGGGGGGAAATAGGGTTGGAAATGGGAAGGGGGTGGAAATAGGGTTGGAAATGGGGTTGGAAATGGGGTTGGGAATGGGAATTGGGGGGGGGAAATGGGGGTGGAAATGGGAAAGGGGTGGAAATGGGGTTGGAAATGGGGTTGGAAATGGGAAGGGGGGTGGAAATGGGGACGGGGGGGAAATGGGGTTGGAAATGGGGTCGGAAATGGAAATGGGGGTTGGAAATGGGGGAAATGGGGGTGGAAATGGGGTTGGAAATGGGGTCGGAAATGGGACGGGGGTGGAAATAGGGTTGGAAATGGGGTTGGAAATGGAAAAGGGGGTGGAAATGGGGATAGGGGTGGAAATAGGGTTGGAAATGGGGTTGGAAATGGGGTCGGAAATGGGAATTGGGGGTGGAAATGGGGTCGGAAATGGGAAAGGGGTGGAAATAGGGTTGGAAATGGGGTCGGAAATGGGATTGTAAATGGGAAGGGGTGGAAATAGGGTTGGAAATGGGGTCGGAAATGGGAATTGGGGGGGGAAATGGGGTCAGAAACGGGAATTGGGGGTGGAAATGGGGTCGGAAATGGGAAAGGGGTGGAAATAGGGTTGGAAATGGGGTCGGAAATGGGAATTGGGGGGGGAAATGGGGTCGGAAACGGGAATTGGGGGGGGAAATGGGGGAAATAGGGGGGGGAAATGGGAAATGGGGGTGGAAATGGGGTTGGAAATGGGAAATGGGGTAAGAAATGGGGATGGGGGGGAAATGGGGTTGGAAATGGGGTTGGAAATGGGAATTCGGGGTGGAAATGGGGTTGGAAATGGGATTGTAAATGGGAAAGGGGTGGAAATAGGGTTGGAAATGGGGTCGGAAATGGGAATTGGGGGGGGAAATGGGGTCGGAAACGGGAATTGGGGGTGGAAATGGGGTCGGAAATGGGAAAGGGGTGGAAATAGGGTTGGAAATGGGGTCGGAAATGGGAATTGGGGGGGGAAATGGGGTCGGAAACGGGAATTGGGGGGGGAAATGGGGGAAATGGGGGGGGGAAATGGGAAATGGGGGTGGAAATGGGGTTGGAAATGGGAAATGGGGTAAGAAATGGGAAAGGGGTGGAAATAGGGTTGGAAATGGGGTCGGAAATGGGAATTGGGGGGGGAAATGGGGTCGGAAATGGGAAAGGGGTGGAAATAGGGTTGGAAATGGGGTCGGAAATGGGAATTGAGGGTGGAAATGGGGTGGAGATGGGGATGGGGTGGAAATGGGGTTGGAAATGGGGTTGGAAATGGGGATTGGGGTGGAAATGGGGTTGGAAATGGGATTGTAAATGGGAAAGGGGGGAAATGGGGTTGGAAATGGGGATGGGGGGGGAAATGGGGGTGGAAATGGGGTCGGAAATGGGAAATGGGGTAAGAAATGGGGATGGGGGGGAAATGGGGTTGGAAATGGGGTTGGAAATGGGAATTGGGGGGGGAAATGGGGGTGAGAATGGGGGAAATGGGGTCGGAAATGGGAAAGGGGTGGAAATAGGGTTGGAAATGGGGTCGGAAATGGGATTGTAAATGGGAAGGGGTGGAAATGGGGTTGGAAATGGGGTCGGAAATGGGAACTGGGGGGGGAAATGGGGTCAGAAACGGGAATTGGGGGTAGAAATGGGGTCGGAAATGGGAAAGGTGTGGAAATAGGGTTGGAAATGGGGTCGGAAATGGGATTGGAAATGGGAAAGGGGTGGAAATGGGGTTGGAAATGGGGTTGGAAATGGGAATTGGGGGGGGAAATGGGGTGGAAATGGGGACGGGGTGGAAATGGGGTTGGAAATGGGGTTGGAAATGGGGACGGGGGTGGAAATGGGGTTGGAAATGGGGTCGGAAATGGGATTGGAAATGGGAAGGGGTGGAAATGGGGTTGGAAATGGGGTCGGAAATGGGAATTGGGGGTGGAAATGGGGTTGGAAATGGGGGAAATGGGGTGGAAATAGGGTTAGAAATGGGGTTGGAAATGGGAAATGGGGTAAGAAATGGGGATGGGGGGGAAATGGGGTTGGAAATGGGGTCGGAAATGGGAAAGGGGGGTGGAAATGGGGTTGGAAATGGAAATGGGGGTTGGAAATGGGGGAAATGGGGGGGGAAATGGGAAATGGGGGTGGAAATAGGGTTGGAAATGGGGTCGGAAATGGGAATTGGGGGGGGAAATGGGGTCGGAAATGGGAAAGGGGGTGGAAATGGGGTTGGAAATGGGATTGTAAATGGGAAATGGGGGGGGAAATGGGGTCGGAAATGGGGTCGGAAATGGGAAAGGGGTGGAAATGGGGTTGGAAATGGGGTCGGAAATGGGATTGTAAATGGGAAGGGGTGGAAATAGGGTTGGAAATGGGGTTGGAAATGGGATTGTAAATGGGAAGGGGTGGAAATGGGGTCGGAAATGGGGTCGGAAATGGGAATTGGGGGGGGAAATGGGGTTGGAAATGGGGGAAATGGGGGTGGAAATGGGGTTGGAAATGGGAAATGGGGGTGGAAATGGGGTCGGAAATGGGAATTGGGGGGGGAAATGGGGTCGGAAACGGGAATTGGGGGTGGAAATGGGGTCGGAAACGGGAATTGGGGGTGGAAATGGGGTCGGAAATGGGAAAGGGGTGGAAATAGGGTTGGAAATGGGGTTGGAAATGGAAAAGGGGGGTGGAAATGGGGATAGGGGTGGAAATAGGGTTGGAAATGGGGTTGGAAATGGGGTCGGAAATGGGAAATGGGGTAAGAAATGGGGATGGGGGGGAAATGGCGGTGGAAATGGGGTTGGAAATGGGGTCGGAAATGGGAATTGGGGGGGGAAATGGGGTCGGAAACGGGAAGTGGGGGTGGAAATGGGGTCGGAAATGGGAAAGGGGTGGAAATAGGGTTGGAAATGGGGTCGGAAATGGGAATTGGGGGGGGAAATGGGGTCGGAAACGGGAAAGGGGTGGAAATGGGGTTGGAAATGGGATTGTAAATGGGAAATGGGGTAAGAAATGGGGATGGGGGGGAAATGGGGTTGGAAATGGGGTTGGAAATGGGAATTGGGGGTGGAAATGGGGTTGGAAATGGGATTGTAAATGGGAAAGGGGTGGAAATAGGGTTGGAAATGGGGTCGGAAATGGGAAAGGGGTGGAAATGGGGTTGGAAATGGGGGTGGAAATGGGGTCGGAAATGGGATTGGAAATGGGAAAGGGGTGGAAATAGGGTTGGAAATGGGGATGGGGGTGGAAATGGGGTTGGAAATGGGATTGTAAACGGGAAGGGGGGGAAATGGGGGTGGAAATGGGGTTGGAAATGGGAAAGGGGTGGAAATGGGGTTGGAAATGGGGTCGGAAATGGGATTGTAAATGGGAAGGGGTGGAAATAGGGTTGGAAATGGGATTGTAAATGGGAAAGGGGTGGAAATAGGGTTGGAAATGGGGTCGGAAATGGGATTGGAAATGGGAAGGGGGGGAAATGGGGTTGGAAATGGGGTCGGAAATGGGAATTGGGGGGGGAAATGGGGTCGGAAATGGGAATTGGGGGTGGAAATGGGGGTTGGAAATGGGGGAAATGGGGGTGGAAATGGGGTTGGAAATGGGATTGTAAATGGGAAGGGGGGGAAATGGGGGTGGAAATGGGGTCGGAAATGGGAAAGGGGTGGAAATAGGGTTGGAAATGGGGTCGGAAATGGGATTGTAAATGGGAATTGGGGTGGAAATGGGGTCGGAAATGGGGGTCGCAAAGCAAAGGGGGGGTTGGGGGGAGGGGGGTCGCGACGTGGCCGTTGCTTTGGGTCGTGCAGAGCGGAACCTGAACCCGAAGGCGGCGTGCCTGAAGAGGAGGGAGGAGGAGAAGGTGGCGGCCGAACCGCCCCCATTGGCCCTGGCGGGAGCCCACGCGGCCATGGGGGACGGAGGCACCCATATGGGGCAGATGTGACCGGGGGGGGGGGAAAAAGGTGGGTTTCGGGGGGGTTTTGGGGGGGATTAATGGGGATTAATAGGGATTAATAGGGATTAATAGGGGTTTTGGGGGGGATTAATAGGGATTAATAGGGTTTTGGGGGGGATTAATGGGGATTAATAGGGATTAATAGGGGTTTTGGGGGGGATTAATGGGGATTAATAGGGATTAATGGGGTTTAATGGGGGTTTCAGGGGGATTAATAGGGATTAATAGGGTTTTGGGGGGGATTAATAGGGATTAATAGGGATTAAAAGGGGTTTTGGGGGGGTTTAATGGGGATTAATAGGTATTAATAGGGATTAATGGGGTTGAATGGGGGTTTGGGGGGGATTAATAGGGATTAATAGGGATTAATAGGGGTTTTGGGGGAGATTGATGGGGATTAATAGGAATTAATAGGGGTTTTGGGGGGGATTAATGGGGATTAATAGGGATTAATAGGGATTAATAGCGGTTTTGGGGGAGATTAATGGGGATTAATAGGGATTAATAGGGTTTCGGGGGGGATTAATAGGGATTAATGGGGATTAATTGGGTTGAATGGGGGTTTGGGGGAGATTAATAGGGATTAATAGGGATTAATAGGGGTTTTGGGGGAGATTAATGGGGATTAATAGGGATTAATAGGGGTTTTGGGGGCGATTAATAGGGATTAATAGGGATTAATTGGGGTTTGGGGGGAGATTAATAGGGATTAATAGGTATTAATAGGGATTAATGGGGTTGAATGGGGGTTTGGGGGGGATTAATAGGGATTAATAGGGGTTTTGGGGGAGATTAATAGGGATTAATAGGGATTAATAGGGGTTTTGGGGGAGATTAATGGGGATTAATAGGGATTAATAGGGTTTCGGGGGGGATTAATGGGGATTAATGGGGTTTAATGGGGTTTAATGGGGGTTTGGGGGGGATTAATGGGGATTAATAGGGATTAATAGGGGTTTTGGGGGGGATTAATAGGGATTAATAGGGTTTCGGGGGGGATTAATGGGGATTAATAGGGATTAATAGGGGTTTTGGGGGGGATTAATGGGGGATTAATAGGGGTTATTAGGGGGATTAATAGGGATTAATAAGGGTTATTAGGGGGATTAATGGGGATTAATCGGGATTAATAAGGGTTATTAGGGGGATTAATGGGGATTAATTGGAATTAATAAGGGTTATTAGGGGGATTAATGGGGATTAATAGGGATTAAAAGGGGTTTTGGGGGGGATTAATGGGGGTTTTGGGGGAGATTAATAGGGATTAATAGGTATTAATAGGGATTAATGGGGTTGAATGGGGGTTTGGGAGGGGATTAATAGGGATTAATAGGGGTTTTGGGGGAGATTAATGGGGATTAATGGGGTTGAATGGGGGTTTGGGGGGGATTAATGGGGATTAATAGGGATTAATAGGGGTTTTGGGGGGGATTAATGGGGATTAATAGGGTTTTGGGGGGGATTAATAGGGATTAATAGGGTTTAATGGGGGTTTTGGGGGAGATTAATAGGGATTAATAGGTATTAATAGGGATTAATGGGGTTGAATGGGGGTTTGGGGGGGATTAATAGGGATTAATAGGGGTTTTGGGGGGGATTAATGGGGATTAATAGGGATTAATAGGGTTTTGGGGGGGATTAATGGGGATTAATGGGGATTAATAGGGATTAATGGGGGTTTGGGGGGGATTAATGGGGATTAATAGGGATTAATAGGGTTTCGGGGGGGATTAATGGGGATTAATAGGGATTAATAGGGGTTTTGGGGGGATTAATGGGGGATTAATAGGGGTTATTAGGGGGATTAATAGGGATTAATAAGGGTTATTAGGGGGATTAATGGGGATTAATAGGGATTAATAAGGGTTATTAGGGGGATTAATGGGGATTAATAGGGATTAATAAGGGTTATTAGGGGGATTAATGGGGATTAATAGGGATTAATAAGGGTTATTAGGGGGATTAATAGGGATTAATAGGGATTAATAAGGTTTTGGGGGGGATTAATGGGGTTATTAAGGGGATTAATAGGGATTAATTGGGGTTATTAGGGGGATTAATAGGGAATATTAGTGATTATTAGGGGGATTAATAGGGAGTATTAGGAATTATTAGGGGGATTAATGGGGATTATTAGGGGTTTGGGGGGGTTAATAAGGGTTTGGGGGGGATTAATTGGGTTATTAGGGGGATTAATAGGGTTATTAGGGGGATTAATAAGGTTATTAGGGGGATTAATAAGGTTATTAGGGGGATTAATAGGGGTATTAGGGGCGTTATTAGGGTGATGAATCGATTAATTACGGGTTATTAGGGGATTAATGGGGTTATTAGGGGTGTTAGGGGGTTATTAGGGGGATTAATAGAGTTATTAAAGGGATTATTAGGGCTATTAGGGGGATTAATAATGTTATTAGGAGTATTAATAGCGGTATTAGGGATATTAATAAGATTATTAGGGGGGCAGGGGGGTTATTAGGGGGATTAATAGGGTTATTAAGGGCTATTAGTGGCTTATTAGGGGTATTAATAGAGTTATTAGGGGTATTGGGGGAATTAATAGTTATTAGGGGGTATTAATAGCGTTATTAGGGATATTAATAGGGTTATTAGATGTATTAAGGGTATTAATAGGGTTATTAATTGGGTTATTAAGACTATTAATAAGGGTATTATGGGTATTAGATGTATTAATAGGGTTATTAGGGGTATTTATCTGGGTATTAGGCTTGTTATTAGGGATATTAGTGTTATTACTAGGATTATTAGGGTTATTAATAGGGTTATTAGCATTATTAGGATAGTTATTAGGGTTATTAGGGTTATTATTAGGGGTATTAGGGTCGAACTTACGGTTATTAGTAGTATTGAAGTTATTAATAGGGTTATTAGGGCTATTATTAGGGTTATTAGGGCTATTAATCGGGTTATTAGGGCTATTATTGGGGTATTAGGGTTATTATTAGGGGCATTAGGGTTATTATTAGGGTTATTAGAGCCAGATTTTGGGCTATTAGGGGTATTAGAGTTGTTATTAGGGGTATTAGGGCTATTATTAGGCGCATTAGTGTTATTATTAGGGTTATTATTAGGGGTATTAGAGGTATTACGGTTATTAATAGGGTTATTAGTATTATTATTGAGTTTATTAGGGTTATTATTAGGGGCATTAGGGTCAGTATGGGGTTTTTAGGGTTATTAGGGCTATTATTAGTGCTATTAGGACTGCTATTAGGGCTAATAGGGCTCTTCTTGGGGTTATTAGAGCTATTATCAGGGCTATTAGAGCTATTATTGGGGTTATTAGGGCTATTGGGGTGATTATTGGGGCATTAGGGTCGAGGTTGGAGTTATTAGGGTTATTAGGGCTATTATTAGTGCTATTAGGGTTGCTATTAGGGCTATTAGAGCTATTATTAGGGTTATTAGAGCTATTATCAGGGCTATTAGAGCTATTATTAGGGTTATTAGAGCTATTATCAGGGCTATTAGAGCTATTATTAGGCTTATTAGAGCTATTATTCGGGTTATTAGGGTCATTAATGGGGCTTCTGGGATTAATGGGGCCACTTAGGGTCACAACTCGCGCTATTAGACCTATTATTAGCCCTATTAGCCTTATTATTAGGGGTATTAGGGTTGTAATTGGGGCTTGTAGGGTTATTATTAGGGCTATTAGGGCTTTTGGGGTGATTATTAGGGGCATTAGGGTCGAGGTTGGGGTTATTAGGGTTATTAGGGCTATTATTAGTGCTATTAGGACTGCTATTAGGGCTAATAGGGCTCTTCTTGGGGTTATTAGAGCTATTATCAGGGCTATTAGAGCTATTATTGGGGTTATTAGGGCTATTGGGGTGATTATTAGGGGCATTAGGGTCGAGGTTGGGGTTATTAGGGCTATTAGGGTTATTATTAGTGCTACTAGGGTTGCTGTTAGGGCTATTAGGGCTATTATTAGGGTTATTAGAGCTATTATCAGGGCTATTAGAGCTATTATTGGGATTATTAGGGCTATTGGGGTGATTATTAGGGGCATTAGGGTCGAGGTTGGCGTTATTAGGGTTATTAGGGCTATTATTAGGGCTATTAGAGCTATTATCAGGGCTATTAGAGCTATTATTAGGGTTATTAGAGCTATTATCAGGGCTATTAGAGCTATTATTAGGGCTATTAGAGCTATTATCAGGGCTATTAGAGCTATTATTAGGGTTATTAGAGCTATTATTCGGGTTATTAGGATTATTAATAGGGCTTCTGGGATTAGTAGGGCCACTTAGGGGCACGACTCGTGCTATTAGCCGATTATTAGCCCATTATTAGCCCATTATTAGCCCTATTAACGAAGCCTTTCCCCTTGCAGGTCCTAATTGCTGCGTAGCGACCGCTTCCCCTCCCCCCTCCCCCCCCCCTTAAGCACCCGTCCTTATTAATTAGACAAGTCTGACTAATGAAGACGCAAGCCGAGAGCTCATTAGCCAATTAACGCCAGCTAATTAAGCGCTAATGAGCCGTCAGGGCTCCTCTCCACACCCGTGGGCTGAAGGCGGATTTTGTGCCTCAATTCCTTTCGGCGGCCGAAAGGAAAACGACCGAAGCGGCGGGGGAAAACGACCGGAAGGCGGATTAATTAACAGCAATTAAGTGGGCCGCTTAACGAAGGAGAGAAAAAGAGCGTTTCATTAATGATTCCTAATGAATTAATCGCAATAATTGCCGGATCCAAGTGTACTTCGGATGGGAACGAACGCTCTCCGGACTCCGTATGGCGTTAATTAAGAGGGGGGGGGGGAGGGGGAGGGGCTGCTTAATGAATTAATGCCGTCGTTAGCCATAAGGGTGGGGAGGAGCCGGTCTTAATGAGAAGCTCGTTAATGAATTAATAGGTAATTAATGGAGAAGAGTTCTATATAGAGGAGTTCTATGGGGGCCAATGGAAGGTGCATCAAAAGACCGCCGCAGATCGGGAATTAATTAACTTTTCGAAGGAGACGATCGCGTAATTAACGAGGTCGGGGCTTAACGAAGGAGCCCACCCCCTTCCCCCCTTCTTCCCCCCCCCCCCCTCCCCCCATCTCGGCCCCGTTCTTAGCTAATTAACGGTCGGTTCTTAATTAATGAATTAACGAAGTGGAGTTTGGTGTCGCGGCGCCCCGAAGCCGCGGTGGGGATTTTAGGTACAATGATTCGCTCCGATGTTTTCTTTTTGACCGCTGTGCCTTTCCTAATTAGCGTCCCGTTAACGAGCTGCGTTCATTAATTAAGGGGTTCAGTCATTAAGTCATCGGTTGCTTAATTAATCGGGGGGTTACGGGGTTAACGAATGGCCGGGAGAGGGATTGAGGGGTGGGGAGGGGGTGGGAGCGCACAGGGGGGGGTTAATTAGGTTAATTAGCAATCAAGGGGTGTTAATTAGGGGGTGTTAATTAGGGTGGGGGTTGATGAAGGGGTTCGTTAATTAATTGGTTGGTTGCGTCGTTAATTGGGGGGTCACGGGGTTAACGAATGGCCGGGAGAGGGATTGAGGGGTGGGGAGGGGTGGGAGCGCGTGGAGGGGGGTTAATTAGATTAATTAGTAATCAAGGGGTGTTAATTAGGGGGTGTTAATTAGGGTGGGGGTTGATGAAGGGGTTCGTTAATTAATTGGTTGGTTGCGTCGTTAATTGGGGGGTCACGGGGTTAACGAATGGCGGGGAGAGGGATTGAGGGGTGGGGAGGGGTGGGAGCGCGTGGAGGGGGGTTAATTAGGTTAATTAGTAATCAAGGGGTGTTAATTAGGGGGTGTTAATTAGGGTGGGGGTTGATGAAGGGGTTCGTTAATTAATTGGTTGGTTGCGTCGTTAATTGGGGGGTCACGGGGTTAATGAATGGCGGGGAGAGGGATTGAGGGGTGGGGAGGGGGTGGGAGCGCACAGGGGGGGTTAATTAGGTTAATTAGTGATTAGGGGGGGCTAATTAGGGGGTGTTAATTAGGGTGGGGGTTGATGAAGGGGTTCATTAATTGATTAATGGGTTGGTTCGTTAATTGGGGGGTTGTGGGGTTAACGAATGGCGGGGAGAGGGATTGAGGGGTGGGGAGGGGGTGGGAGCGCACGGGGGGGGTTAATTAGGTTAATTAGTAATTAGGGGGGCTAATTAGGGGGTGTTAATTAGGGTGGGGGTTGATGAAGGGGTTCGTTAATTAATTGGTCGGTTGGTTCGTTAATTGGGGGGTCACGGGGTTAACGAATGGCGGGGAGAGGGATTGAGGGGTGGGAGGGCACGGAGGGGAGTTAATTAGGTTAATTAGTGATTAGGGGGTGTTAATTAGGGGGTGTTAATTAGGGTGGGGGTTGATGAAGGGGTTCGTTAATTAGTTGGTCGGTTGCTTCGTTAATTGGGGGGTCGTGGGGTTAATTAATGGCAGGGAAAGGGAATGAGGGATGGGGAGGGGGTGGGAGCGCGTGGAGGGGTGTTAATTAGGTTAATTAGTGATTGGGGGGTGTTAATTAGGGGGTGTTAATTAGGGTGGGGGTTGATGAAGGGGTTCGTTAATTAGTGGGGGGGTTAATGAGGGGAGGGTCGTTACGGTTAATTAGCATGGGGGCTTAACGAGGCATGGAATGAGCACTTGGGGGCGGTTCATGAGGGGGAAGGCTGTTGGGGGTGGGACTCATTTGCATACATTAGCATACGAGGGTGGGAATGGGGTGTTGATTAGCATATGCTAATGAGGTTGGGATCGGCCATAGGGAAGAAGTTGTTAATTAGCGGCCTTGACGAGCTGCGGATCGTTACTATTGAGGCTTCGCGTTGGTTGAAGGCTGGGCTCATTTGCATACATTAGCATATGAGGATCGAGAGTGCATACGAGGATCGAGAATGCTCACTAATTAGCATTGCTAATGAGGACGGGATCAGCACTAACGAAGACTTCGTTAATTAGCGACCTTAACGAGTTGTCCATTGTTACCATTGAGGCTCTTCAGTGATTGAATGCTGGGCTCATTTGCATAAATTAGCATACGAGGATCAAGAAGGGTCGCTAATTAAGGCCACTAATGAGGTTCGGATTGACGATGATGGAGACTTCGTTAATTAGCAGCCTTGTTAATTAGCGGCCTTGACGAGCTGTGGATTGCTATCATGGAGGCCTCGCATTGGTTGAAAGCTGAGCTCATTTGCATGAATTAGCATACGGGGATCAAGAAAGGATGTTAATTAGAGCTGCTAATGAAGATTGGATCAGCGCTAACGAAGAGTTTGTTAATTAGGAACCTTAATGAGCAATCCATCGTTACCTTCGAGGCTTTTCAGTGGTTGAAAGCTGGGCTCATTTGCATAAATTAGCATACGAGGATCAAGAAAGGACGTTAATTGGCGCTGCTAATGAGGATCCAATCAGCGCTAACGAAGACTTCGTTAATTAGCGACCTTAACGAGCTGCGGATCGTTACCATGGAGGCCACGGATTGGTTGAAAGCTGGGCTCATTTGCATAAATTAGCATACGAGGATCAAGAAGCGTCGTTAATTAGAGCTGCTAATGAGGATCCGATCAGCGCTAATGAAGATCTTGTTAATTAGCGGATGAAGGCTTCGTTAATGAGCGGCTTTGACGAGCTGCGGGTCGTTACCATGGAGGCTTCTCATTGGTCGAAAGCTGGGCTCATTTGCATACATTTGCATAGGAGGATCACGAAAGCTCGTTCCTGAGCACTAATTAACGGGGCTTAATGAGGCTGCTTAATGAGCTCGGCGCAGCGGTAACGAAGGCCGCCTTAATTAGCGAGCGCGGCTCCCGGCGTCGGCTTCCCATTGGTCGAGAGCCCCCCTCATTAGCATATATGAATGGTTAATGAGGGGGCGGTGTTGAATGGGTTTCAATGGGGGCCAATGGGGTTTAATGGGGGTTAATGGGGTCTTATAGGGTCTTAATGGGGTTTATGGGGTCTTAATGGGGTTAATGGGGTTTTAATGGGGGTTAATGGGGTTTAATGGGGTTAATGGGGTCTTATAGGGTTTAATGGGGGTTTATGGGGTTTTAATGGGATTTAATGAGGTCTTATAGGGTTTAATGGGGGTTAATGGGGTCTTATAGGGTTTTAATGGGGGTTAATGGGGTTTTAATGGGGGTTAATGGGGTCTTATAGGGTTTAATGGGGGTTAATGGGGTCTTATAGGGTTTTAATGGGGGTTTATGGGGTTTTAATGGGGGTTAATGGGGTTTAATGGGGTCCTATAGGGTTTAATGGGGGTTAATGGGGTCTTATAGGGTTTTAATGGGGGTTAATGGGGTTTTAATGGGGGTTAATGGGGTTTATGGGGTCTTATAGGGTTTTAATGGGGATTTATGGGGGTTTAATGGGGGTTAATGGGGTCTTATAGGGTTTTAATGGGGGTTAATGGGGTTTTAATGGGGTTTAATGGAGTCTTATAGGGTTTAATGGGGGTTAATGGGGTTTTAATGGGGTTTAATGAGGTCTTATAGGGTTTTAATGGGGGATTATGGGGTTTTATGGGGGTTAATGGGGGTTAATGGGGTCTTATAGGGTTTAATGGGGGTTAATGGGGTCTTATAGGGTTTAATGGGGGTTAATGGGGTCTTATAGGGTTTTAATAGGGGTTTATGGGATTTTAATGGGGGTTAATGGGGTTTTAATGGGGGTTAATGGGGTCTTATAGGGTTTAACGGGGGTTAATGGGGTCTTATAGGGTTTTAATGGGGGTTAATGGGGTTTTAATGGGGTTTTATGGGGTGTAATGGGGGTTAATGGGGTCTTAAAGGGTTTTAATGGGGGTTAATGGGGCTTTAATGGGGGTTAATGGGGTTTATGGGGTCTTATAGGGTTTTAATGGGGGTTAATGGGGTTTTAATGGGGTTTTATGGGGTGTAATGGGGGTTAATGGGGTCTTATAGGGTTTTAATGGGGGTTAATGGGGTTTTAATGGGGTTTAATGGAGTCTTATAGGGTTTAATGGGGGTTAATGGGGTTTTAATGGGGT
This sequence comes from Gallus gallus, assembly GCF_016699485.2. Taxonomy (NCBI): domain Eukaryota; kingdom Metazoa; phylum Chordata; class Aves; order Galliformes; family Phasianidae; genus Gallus; species Gallus gallus. The sequence continues at coordinate 679,793 of NC_052571.1, read as the reverse complement.
TTAATGAGGTCTTATAGGGTTTTAATGGGGGATTATGGGGTTTTATGGGGGTTAATGGGGTTTATGGGGTCTTATAGGGTTTAATGGGGGTTAATGGGGTCTTATAGGGTTTTAATGGGGTTTTATGGGGTTTTATGGGGGTTAATGTGGTTTTAATGGGGTCTTACAGGGTTTAATGGGGGTTAATGGGGTTTATGAGGTTTAATGGGGTTTTAATGGGGTTTAATGGGGTCTTATAGGGTTTTAATGGCGGTTAATGGGGTCTTATAGGGTTTTAATGGGGGATTGTGGGGTTTTATGGGGGTTTAATGGGGTCTTATAGGGTTTTAATGGGGGTTTATGGGGTTTTAATGGGGTTTAATGGAGTCTTATAGGGTTTAATGGGGGTTAATGGGGTCTTATAGGGTTTTAATAGGGGTTTATGGGATTTTAATGGGGGTTAATGGGGTTTTAATGGGGGTTAATGGGGTCTTATAGGGTTTAATGGGGGTTAATGGGGTCTTATAGGGTTTTAATGGGGGTTAATGGGGTTTTAATGGGGTGTTATGGGGTTTAATGGGGGTTAATGGGGTCTTAAAGGGTTTTAATGGGGGTTAATGGGGTTTTAATGGGGTTTAATGGGGTCTTATAGGGTTTTAATGGCGGTTAATGGGGTTTTATGGGGTTTTAATGGGGGTTAATGGGGTCTTACAGGGTTTTAATGGGGGTTTATGGGATTTTAATGGGGGTTAAAGGGGTTTAATGGGGGTTAATGGGGTCTTATAGAGTTTAATGGGGTTTTATGGGGTCTTACAGGGTTTTAATGGGGGTTAATGGGGTTTTAATGGGGTCTTATGGGGTTTAATGGGGGTTAATGGGGTCTTATAGGGTTTTAATGGGGGTTAATGGGGTTTTAATGGGGTTTAATGGGGTCTTATAGGGTTTTAATGGCGGTTAATGGGGTTTTAATGGGGTTTAATGGTGTCCTATAGGGTTTTAATGGGGGTTAATGGGGTCTTATAGGGTTTTAATTAGATTTATGGGGTTTTAATGGGAGTTAATAGGGGTTTATGGGGTTTTAATGGGGTTTTAATGGGGGTTAATGATGTTTTAATGGGGGTTTATGGGGTTTTATGGGGTTTTATATGGTTTAATGGCAGTTTATGGGGTTTTATGGGGTTTAAGGGTTTTAATAGGGGTTTATGGGGTTTTGTGGGGTTTTAATGGGAGTTATTGGGGGTTAATGGGGTTTTAATGGGGGTTAATGGGGTTTAATGGGGTCTTATAGGGTTTAATGGGGGTTAATGGGTTTTAATGGAGTTTTAATGGGGTTTATGGAGTTTAATGGGGTTTAATGGGGTTTTAATGGGGTTTATGGTGGTTAATAGGGTTCTAATGGGGTTTATGGGGTTTTAATGGGGTTAATGGGGTTTATGGGCTTTAATGGGGGGTTATGGGGTTTTAATGGGGTTTATGGGGTTTTAATGGGATTTATGGGGTTCATGAGGTTATTATGGGGTTAATGGGGTTTTATGGGGTTTAATGGGGGTTAATGGAGTTTAATGGGGGTTAATGGCGTTTTAATGGGGTTTATGGGGGTTTAATGGGGGTTTCTGGGGTTTTATGGGGTTTTAATCGGATTTATGGTGTTTTAATGGGATTTGTTGGGTTTTATGGGGTTTTAAAGGGAAAAGGGGAAACAGGAAAAGGGAAAAAGGGGGAAATAATAAGGGAAAAAGAGGGGAAGAGGAAAAGGAAATAGGGGGGGAAATAAAAGGAAAAGGAAAAGGGAGAAGGGAGAAAAGGAAAAATGGGAGAGGAAAAAGGGGGGAAAAGGAAAAGGGAAAAAGGGGGAAAGGAAAAGGAAAAAGGGGGGGGAGAAAAGGGGGAAATAAAGGAAAAGGAAAGAAGGGGGAAAAGGAAAAGGAACAAGGGGGAGAAAAAGGGAAAAGGGGAAATAAAGGAAAAGGGAAAAGGAAAAGGGAAAAGGGAAGGAAAAAGGAAAAAGCAAAAGGAAAAGGGGAAATGAAAAGGGAAAAGGGGGGGAAGGAAAAGGGAAAAGGGGGGGAAGGAAAAAGGAAAAAGCAAAAGGAAAAGGGAAAAGGGGGGGAAGGAAAGGAAAAGGAAAAGGAAAAGGGGGAAAGGAAAAGGGAAAAGGGGGGGAAGGAAAAAGGAAAAGGGGGAAATGAAAAGGGAAAAGGGGGGAAGGAAAAAGGAAAAGGGGGAAATGAAAAGGGAAAAGGGGGGAAATGAAAAGGGAAAAGGGGGGGAAGGAAAGGAAAAGGGAAATGAAAAGGAAAAAGGGGGGAAGGAAAGGAAAAAGCAAAAGGAAAAGGGGGAAATAAAGGAAAAGGGGAAAAGGAAAAGGGAAAAGGAAAAGGGAAAAGGAAAAGGGAAAAGGGGGGAAGGAAAAAGGAAAAGGGGGAAAGGAAAAGGGAAAAGGGGGGGAAGGAAAGGAAAAGGGGGAAAGGAGTAGAAAGGGGATAAAAACAGGAAGTAAGGAAAAAGGAAAGGAAAAAAAGGAAAAAGGAAATAAGGAAAGGAAAAAGGAAATAAGGAAAGGAAAAAAGGGGGAAGAAAAGGAATGAAACGAATAAAATGGGGGAAAAGGGGAAAGAAGGGGGAAAAAAACGAAATTAAAAGGAAAAAAAGGGAAAAAGGAAGAGGAAAGGGGAAAAAAGGAAATGAAAGGAGGAAAAAAACTGAAAGGAAGAAGGAAAGGAAATAAGGAAGAGAAAGGGAAAAGGAAAATAGGGGGAAATGGGGAAAAAAGAATTACGAGGAAAAAGGAAAATAGGGGAAAGGAGGAAAAATAGAGAAGGAAGGGAAAAGAAAAGAAGGAAAAAGGAAAAGACAAAAGGAGAAGAGGAAAAAATGGGGAAAAAATAAGGGAAAAAAGGGAAAAAAAGAAGGAAATGAGGAAAATTAAAGGGGGAAATGGGGGGGAAAGGGGAAAGAAAGGGGAAAAGGGAGGAAAGGGGGAAAAAAGGGGGGAAAAGAAGAAGAAAAAAGGGAAAAGGAGGGGAAAAGGAAAAGGAAAAGATGGGGGAAAGGGAAAAAAGGAATAAGGAAAAAGGAAGGAAAAAGGAAGGAAATGGGGAAAATAAATGGGGAAAAAGTAAAGGAAGAAGGAAGGAAAATAAAGGCGAAAAGGAGGAAAATAAATGGGAAGGGGAAATGAAGGGAAATAAATGGGGAAATAAATGGGAAATGAGGGGAAGTGGGGAAAATAAATGGGAGGAAAAGGAAATAGATGAGGAAAAGGGGAAAATAAATTGGAGGAGAAGGGGAAAAAGGGGGGAAGGGAAATAAGGGGAAATAAATGGGGGGAAAGGGAAATAAATGGGAAATAAATGGGGGAAAAGGGGGAAATGGGGAAAATAAATGGGGGGAGAGGAAAATAAATGGGGAAAAGGGGAAGTAAATGGGAAATAAATGGGGGAAAAGGGAAATGGGGGGGAAATAGTTAAAAAGGGAGGAGGAAATGGGAGGAAAAGGGGGGGAAATAGGTTAAAAAGGAGGGGAAATGGGGGTAAATATTTAAAAGGGGGGAAATGCTTCAGAAAGGGGAGGGAAGGGGGGGCAAAAGGGGGAAAATAATTAAAATGGGGGGGAATGGGGGGTAATTAATGCTAATTAATGCCCCCCGCCCCCATTCTTTGGTCGTTGATGGGGTGAAAGAGGCCGAAATGGGAACGCGAAGGGGGGAATGGGGGGAAGGTCGGATAAAATGGGGTCCTGTGGGGAAATTGGGGGGTTTAGGGGGGGAATGGGGGGAAAATAGTTAAAGGAGGGGGAAAGGGGGGGTAATTAATGCTAATTAATGCCCCCCGCCCCCATTCTTTGGTCGTTGATGGGGTGGCTGAGGCCGAAATGGGAACGCGAAGGGGGGAATGGGGGGAAGGGTCGGATATATGGGGTCCAATGGGGAAATTGGGGGTTTTAGGGGGGGTTTTGGGGTTGGGGGGGTCCCGTAAGCTTTTCAGCTCTCTTTACTTTCGTGGGTCTTCCCCTGTTTGGGTTTCCCTTTGGAGCCCTCCCCCCCCCACGTCGTCGTCGCTGTGCTGGTGATCATTTCCGACCTGTGGCCTTCGATTCATTCTCGTTTCCCCCCCCCCCCCCCCAACCTTCTCCCCCTTTCCTTCTCCCCCCTCTCCCCTTTTCATTTTCGGCGATGCAAAACGGGAAGTGGTGGGGAGGGGGGGGGGGGGGGGGAGGGAGGAAGAAGGGAGGGGGGGGGAGGGGGAAGAAAGGAGGTCAAAAGACAAAAAAAAAAAGAGAAAATAACGGAGATTTCTCATGTATCAGTGCCTGGCTTTTGGTTTTGTTTCTTTTTTTTTCTTCTTTTTTCTCTCTTTTTTGGTTCCGAAGCTTCGTTTTGTCTTAGTGCTCTTTTTTGCTATGGGGTAGAGTGTAGTGCGGCCGTGGTAGGAGGAGGGGGGGTGGTGGGGGGGGGGGTGGGGGGCACGAAGTGATGCGATTGGGGGGTGGGGGGGGGGGGAGATGTTGGGGTTGTTTTCTTGCTTTTGTATCGTGGATGTCGGTGGAGAGTGGAAAAATAAAGGGGGGGGTCGTGGGGGTGGGGGATGTGGGGGGGGGTTGAAATTGGGGAGAGGGGGGAGAGAGGAGGAAGGAGAAGGGGGGGAGAGTGGAGTTGAAGGGGGGGGGGAAGGGGGGGTGAGAAGGAGATAAAGGGGATGGAAGGAGGAAGGAGGAAAGGAAGAAGGGAGAGGACAGGAGGGAGAAAAGGAAGCGGAAAAGGAAATGAAAAGGGGAAATGAAAAGGGAGAAGAAAGGGAGAAGAAAAGAACGAGGAGAAAGGGGAGGAAAGAAATGAAAAGGGAAAAAAAGGGGAATGAAAAGGAGAAAGAAAGGGGGGAAAAGAAATGAAAAGGGAAAAAAAGGGGAATGAAAAGGGAAAAAAAGAAGAAATGAAAAGGGGAAAAGGGGGAATGAAAAGGAAAAAAAGGGATGAAAAGGAAAAAAAGGAATGAAAAGGAAAAAAGGAAAAATAAAAGGGGGAAAAAGAAGAAAAGGGAAGAAGGGGAATGAAAAGGGGAAAAAAGAAATGAAAGGGGAAAAAAGAAAAGAAAAAAAAGGGGGAATGAAAAGGAAAAAAAGGGGGAATGAAAAGGAAAAAAGGAAAAAGAAAAGGGGAAAAAAGAAAAGGGAAAAAGGGGGAATGAAAAGGGAAAAAAGGAAAAATAAAAGGGGGAGAAAAAAAGAAAAGGGGAAAAAGAAATGAGAAGGTAAAATGGGAATGAGAAGAAAAAATGGGAAATGAAAAGGAAAAAGGGAAAAAGAAAAGGGGGAGTAAAAGGGGGAAAAAGAAATGAAAAGGGAAAAAGAACGAAAAGGAAAAAATGGAAATGAAAAGGGAAAAAAGGAAGAATAAAATGGGGAAAGAAAAGAAAGGGGAAAAGGGAGAAATGAAAAGGAAAAAAAGGGAATGAGAAGAAAAAATTGGAAATGAAAAGGAAAAAGGGAAAAATAAAAGGGGAAGTAAAAGGGGGAAAAAGAAATGAAAAGGGAAAAAGGGAATGAAAAGGGAATAAAAAAAGGAATGAAAAGGAAAAAAAAATGGGAATGAAAAGGAAAAATGGAAATGAAAAAAAGGAACAATCAAAGGGGAAGAAAAAGGGGGAAAAGAAATGAAAAGGAAAAAGGGGGAATGAAAAGAAGGGGAAAAAAGGAAAAATAAAAAGGGAGGAAGAAAAGAAATGAGGGGGAAAAGGGACAAATGAAAAGGGAAAGGGGGAAAAGAAGAAAAAAAGGAAAAATGAAGAAAAAAGAAAAAAAGAAAAACGAAGAAAAAAGGAAAAGAAGAGGGGGAAAGGGGGGAAGAAAAGAGGGAAAAGGACAAAAAAAGGGAAGAGGAAAAAAGAAGTAGGAAAAGAAGTGGAAGAAAGGAAAAAAGGAGAAGAAAAGAGGAAAAAAGGACAAAAAAGGAAAGAAGGACAGAAGAAAAAAGGAAAAAAAGAGAAAATTAAGAAGAAAAATGCGGAAAAAGGGGAAAAGAGGGAACGGAAAAAAAACGGAAAAGAGGAAAAATGGGAAAAAAAGACGGAAGAAGAGGACAAAAGAGGAAAAAGGAAAAAAAAGGACAAAAAAAGAAGAGAGGAAGAAAATGGGGGAAAAGAAGAAAAAGGAAAGAAGAAAATGGGAAAAAAATAGGAAAAAGGAAAAGGAAAGAAAAGGAAAAAGGAAAAAAATGAGAAAAAGGAAAAAGGGGGAAAAAGGAAAAAAAGGGAAGGAGGGAAAAAAAGAAAAAGGGAAAAAGTGGAAAAGGGGGAAAGGGAAAAAAAGGTAAAGGGAAAAAAAGTAAAGAAAAGGAAAAAAATGGGGAAAAAGTAGAAAAAAATGGGAGAAAAAGGAAAAAATAAATAAAAATGGAAAAAGGAAAATTGAAAAAATTGAAAAAAATTGGGAAAAAATGGGGAAGAAAGGAAAAATGGGGGAGAATTGAAAAAAGGGAAAAAATGGGAAAAAAGGAAAAAATGGGAAAAATGGGAAAATAAAAAAAAAGGAAAAAAGAAAAACGTAAAAAAAAAGGAAAAATGGGGAAAAATGAAAAAAATGGGAAAAATTGAAAAAAATGAAAAAATTGGGAAAAGGAGAAAAAGGAAAAAGGGGGAAAATGGGAAAAGAAAGAAATGGGGATAAATGGAGAAAGGGAAAAAATGGGTAAAAACGGGAAAAAAAGGGTAAAAATGGGGGAAAAAAGGAAAAATGGGAAAAAAAAGGAAAAAAAACGGAAAAATGGGGAAAAACCGAAAAAAAAAAAAATAGAGAAAAAATAGAAAAAATGGGGGAAAAGGGGGAAAAAAGGAAAAAATGGGGAAATGAAGAAAGGAAAAAAATAGGGGAAAAAATGGGGAAAAAAAAGGAAAAAAGGAAAAAAGGAAAAAAAATGAAAAAGTGGGAAAAATTTTAAAAAAGGAAAAGAATTGGAAGAAATGGGGAAAAAAAGAAAAAATGGGAAAAAGGGAAAAAATGGGAAAAAACGGGGAAAAAAAGGAAAAAAAAGGAAAAATTGAGAAAAAAATGAAAAATATGGGGAAAAATAGAAAAAAAAGGAAAAAACTTGAAAAAACGAAAAAAAAGGAAAAAATGGGGAAAAAACTGAAAAAAAAGGCGAAAAAGGCAAAAAAAACAAAAAGAAAGGAAAAATGGGGATAAAAGGAAAAAAAATGGGGAAAATCGAAAAAAAAAAAAAGGAAAAATGGGGGAAAAACCGGAAAAAAAAAGGAAAAAATGGGGAAAAATCGGAAAAAAAAGGAAAAAATCGGGAAAAAAAAAGGAAAAAAAAGGAAAAAAATGGGGAAAAAAACCCGAAAAAAGGCGAAAAAAAGCAAAAAAAAAGGAAAAAAAAGGAAAAAAAAAGAAAAAAAAAAAAGAATCCTGATGTCAGATTCTGAATATTTCTTCTTTGTAGCTTTTTGGAATCATTCGGAGTCAAAGTTTGTTACTTTATTTTGGTAATTAAGCGCTCGCGTTAACGAAGCTGGGATGGCGCCGTCGCTTCTTTCCTTTCGCCGTCGGTTGCAATGGGGATTTTTGTTTCTTGTGACCACGGCGGCTGCCACAGTGACGGGAAGGGAGGATTAATTAGCAGGGGGGGTAATTAAGGGGCGATGGAGTTAATGAGGATTGGAGGGGGAGGGGGGGGAGAGGTGGCAAATGGCGGCCGATGCATGTGGGGGGTGGAAGTGGGGCGGGGGGGGCGAATGGGGGCGAATGGTGGCGAAATGGGTGGAAAAGGATCCAAAAAATGGTGGAAAATGATGGAAAATGATCCAAATTGATCCAAAAATGGTGGGGGAAATGGAGGAAAGTGATGAAAAATGGTGGAAAATGATGCAAAATGATTTAAAAAATGGAGGAAAATGATCCAAAAATGGAGGGAAATGATCAAAAATGGAGGAAAATGATCCAAATTGATCCAAAAATGGTGGCAAAAATGGAGGAAATGATCTAAAATGGAGGAAAATGATCGAAAATGACCCAAATTGATCCAAAAATGGTGGCAAAAATGGAGGAAAGTGATGAAAAATGGAGAAAAATGATCCAAAATGATGAAAAGTGGAGGAAAAATTGGTGGAAAATGATCAAAAATGATCCAAAATGGAGGAAAATGATCCAAAAATGATCGAAAATGGTGGAAAATGATCCAAATTGATCAAAAATGGGGGGAAATGGTCCAAAATGATCCAAATTGATCCAAAAATGGTGGCAAAAATGGAGGAAAATGATCTAAAATGGAGGAAATGATCCAAAAATGGTGGGGAAAATGGAGGAAAGTGATGAAAAATGGAGAAAAATGATCCAAAATGATTAAAAAAATGGAGGAAAATGATCCAAAAATGGAGGGAAGTGATGAAAAATGGAGGAAAATGATCAAAATTGATCCAAATTGATCCAAAAATGGTGGCAAAAATGGAGGAAAGTGATGAAAAATGGAGAAAAATGATCCAAAATGATAAAAAGTGGAGGAAAAATTGGTGGAAAATGATCCAAAATGATCCAAAATGGAGGAAAATGATCCAAAAATGGTGGAAAATGATGAAAAATGATCCAAATTAATCAAAAATTGGGGAAAATGGTCCAAAAATGGTGGCAAAAATGGAGGAAAATGATCGAAAATGGAGGAAAATGATCCAAAATGATCCAAATTGATCCAAAAATGGTGGCAAAAATGGAGGAAAGCGATGAAAAATGGAGGAAAATGATAAAAAATGGAGGAAAATTACCCAAAATGATCCAAAAATGGAGGAAAAAATGGAGGAAAATGATCAAAATTGGTCAAAAATGGGGGAAAATGGTCCAAAATGATCCAAATTGATCCAAAAATGGTGGCAAAAATGGAGGAAAATGATCTAAAATGGAGGAAAATGATCTAAAATGGAGGAAATGATCCAAAAATGGTGGGAAATGATCCAAAATGGAGGAAAAAAATGGTGGAAAATGATTCAAAAATGGTAATAAATGATGAAAAGCGATCCAAAATGATCCAAAATGGAGTGAAATTACCCCAAATGATCCAAAAATGGAGGAAAATGATCCAAAATGATCCAAAAATGGAGGGAAAATATCAAAAATGATCAAAAAATGGAGGAAAAATGGTGAAAAAATGGTGGAAAATGATCAAAAATGATCCAAAATGGTGGAAAATGATCCAAAATGTTCACAAAATGGAGGAAAATTATCAAAAATGATCAAAAAATGGTGAAAAATGGAGGAAAATGATCAAAAATGGAGGAAAATGATCCAAAATGATCACAAAATGGAGGAAAATTATCAAAAATGATCAAAAAATGGTGAAAAATGGGGGGAAATGATGAAAAATGATCCAAATTGACCAAAAAATGGAGGAAAATGATCCAAAATGATCACAAAATGGAGGAAAATTATCAAAAATGATCAAAAAATGGTGAAAAATGGAGGAAAATGATCAAAAATGGAGGAAAATTATCAAAAATGATCAAAAAATGGTGAAAAATGGTGGAAAATGATCACAAATGATCACAAATGATGGAAAAATGGAATAAAAATTGACAGAAAATGGTGAAAAATGAGGAAAAAATGGTTGAAAAAAGGACCAAAAAAAATGGGGGGAAATGAGGAAAAAATGGGGAAAAAATTGAATAAAAATGAGGAAAATGAGGGAAAAATGGGTGAAAAAATGAGGAAAAAAAGAATAATAAATGGTTCAAAAATGGGGGAAAATGGGGAAAAAATGAGTAAAAAATGAGAAAAAAATGAATAAAAATGAGGAAAAAATTGAATAAAAATGGGGAAAAATGAGAAAAAAAATGAATAAAAAATGGGGAAAAAATCGGGGAAAATGAGAAAAAATGAGAAAAAATTGAATAAAAATGAGGGAAAATGAGGGAAAAATGGGTCAAAAAATGAGGAAAAAAAAGAATAATAAATGGTTCAAAAATGAGGAAAAATTGAATAAAAATGAGGAAAAATTGAATGAAAATGGGGAAAAAATCGGGAAAAATGGGAAAAATGGGGAAAAAATGAGTAAAAAAATGAGAAAAAAATGAATAAAAATGAGGAAAAAATTGAATAAAAATGAGGGAAAATGAGGAAAAAATGGGTGAAAAAATGAGGAAAAAATTGAATGAAAAATGATTCAAAAATGGGGAAAAATTGAATAAAAATGAGAAAAAATTGAATGAAAAATGGGGAAAAAATGAGGAAAATGGGGAAAAATGAGGAAAAAATGAGAAAAAATGAATAAAAATGAGGAAAATATTGAATAAAAATGAGGGGAAAATGGGTGAAAAAATGAGGGAAAAATTGAATGAAAAATGGTTCAAAAATGGGGAAAAATGAGAAAAAAAGGG